>NW_009952362.1:1958074-1970657 GCF_000747805.2 Chaetura pelagica | reverse complement strand
TTTTCTTGCCTGGAGGCTTTTCTTGCCTGGAGACAAAGAATATTTTTTACCTTGTTGCCCAGTAAAACTGTAGTGCAAGAGTTTGAAATCTATATTTAAGGCACTTAGTGATGTGGGTGCTGTGCTTTCCCATTAACTGACATGGGATTTGTGGCATTTGGTTTAAAATTGCTGGGTTTGAAGTGTGATGTGAGATACTGAGGCTTGACACTCATCTTTCTCACCTATCCTAAACTGAAAATTTTAGCTATATTTAATGTTTTGCCCTTGCAAAGTGGAAGGGCCTTGTGAGGCAATCAATCAAACAATCAATCAAACAATCAATCAATCAATCAGTCTCAGAGAACCTGTTGGGCAAGGATGTCTCTCTTGATCTATACAGAACTAAAGTTTAATCCAAAATCAGAGGTAACCAGAGGTCAAGACTCGAGAGCAAAGTCAACAACAACAAAAGGTCTAAAAGCAAAGCAAAAGAGCAAAACCAGTAGCTAGTTTTTGATGATAGCCTAGTAAATATTAACAAGGATGTATGTATGAATAAATGCAGACATACATGGATATGAACACACATGCACAGACAAGCACACTTGGTTTGAATTAACTGATTTAGTCCCCTCACAGAACAACTTACGTCAAAGCCACAGTTTACAACTACCAAAGCTGACTAAGTCCCTGACAGAAATACCATTGCTTTAAGACCAATACTGATGCCAACTGGTATTTTGTCTTTATATATGGCATCATAAAGACATGAAACAATTCGGGGGATTCATCTGGGTTTTCTGTGAGATGTGCTTGTGTTGCATGACTAAGCCCTAAATTCATCTACATGGTGAGAAGTAGCTATAATCTGTAGTGACTAAATAGGCAGGAGGTAAGCTTCATGATCTGAACTTAATCTAGTCTAAACAGTCAGCAATACTGGTACCCTTTAATGTTATTTAATAACATGAGGACTTCTGCTGTATATGGGGCTCACCTTAGAGCTCTATACTGGCTATGAAAATACTGTGCATATTTTCCACATGAAATCTATTTATATGTTATGACATCTTTATTTGCAGCTCACTGAGAAACCCACTGATTTCAAGGCTACAAATCTGAAGTTATTGTCTCCTTAATACAGTTGACATTTGCAGACCTTTCTCAGCTCTCATTTGGCTGAGGGATAATGTGATTTTAAAGGGTTAAAAACTTAATTTAATCTCTTTTTAAATTGTTCCAAGTAATAGGACCTTCTTTGCTGATTATTTTGAGTTATTACTTTGACTACATGGTGTACAACCAGCCTCCAACTGCATTATAGACAAGAGTGTCTCTGTTGTTCTCAACCTTCTTTCTGTCCTTTATTTGGTATTGTGCACCTCAAGTAAATCATTTGGGTTGTTCAAAGGGACAGCCAGTGACTTCATATCAAGGCACTTCGCTAGATTCAACATGGGAACTTTCATTTTTACCTACATTATTTTAAAACAGCTTGTCATTGAGAAAGCCCCATGGTGAGAATAATATGCTATTTAATGCTTAAGAATTGTTACATGGTTTTCTGTCCACATTTTTACACCCTGATCTAGTCCTTGCAAAAACACATGCACGCACAGATACGCATATTTAATTAGTGTTTTCAGGCATCAGAACAAATAAGTCAAAGGGAAAGTTTCAGGCTCCTTGAGAGTCATGATTCACAATGGAAATGTGCTCAGCTGGGGTCAGCCATCCCTCAGGCTGCAAAGGCTGGTGAATCAAGGACTCACTGATCCAGGCCCTATCCAGCTACAGGAAGAAGGGACACATCCCTGAATTGCTTCAAGGAACAAGAATATATTCCAATGAACTATGCTTTTTTTGTGAGAGATTTGAAAATCTTATCCTGTCTTCAAACTGAGACTTAGAAAAGGGAAAACTTATAATTTTGTTCATCTCCCAGTTTCTTTTTTTTTTTTTAAATCTGATAGTTCTCTGGAATGCTTTCATTTTTGCTAATATGAATAATTTTTAGCTAACCATTCTCTAAGAAGTTTCCTTACTGTTCCAAAATCCTTGAGAAGGTGTATGTTCTGGAAATAATGTCACACTGTCTGCACGCTCAGGAGTTTTACAGCATGCAGAGTCATATACAGAGTAATTGATGTTTTTCCCAAGTAACATGATAAGAGTCATGGCCCTCCCAGTGACTTCTGCCTCCAGACTTGTGATGGTAAGCAACTTAAATTGAAGTCACCAACAGCAAAATTGACAGCAGGATTTTGTTGTTCTGGCTTATTTCTATAAAATATTGAGGAAAAAAAATATTTTATTTGCCCCCTTGTGAGTTACTAAATGTTTTTACAGTTCTGAACTCCTCTTCACTTTGCCCACAAAATCAATAGAAACATGACTGATACATTGCAAAAAGCTTGGAAAAACAAGTTTTTACACCATTTTGAACAGTAACAAAGCAAATCCTTCAGTCCTGCCAAATTCTGAATCATCCAATCAGTTCTGGTTTTGCCTGGGCTAGATCACCAATTATAGGGAGATAATGTTAGAGAAATTACCTAGCAACTGGGCCTGGTTTTCCATTAGACTTCAAATTACAAACATTCTGATTTAGTAGCAGTTTATATTCACTTTTTGGGGGTGTAAAATTGCAGTCCTGCTGGCTCAAAGGAAGATTAATTCATATCAGCCAAGAATCTAGCTCTTAATGTTCTTAGTTCAATGAGATGATCTTTTAGTAATGAGTGAATTGATTCTGATTATAACAGAATCAACGCAAATTGCAAAGGAAGCTTTTAAAGCCAAGCTTAGTAAGATTCTGAAAAAGGATTGGACATTTATGTGGATAATAAGTTTATCTGTAGTCATCCTTTCTGTTAACCTCCACCATGCCAAATGTACTGTTCTGTAGATGTTGAGAGTTTGACTCTACTCTGATTTTCAGTAAAAGGAGCTTCTGGTGTGAGATCTTGAGGACTATGATTCGGGCCCCTATAGTTTCACCACCGTTGCAAGGAGATTTCTACGGTGTCTTTGAGCATGATAAAGTCACCAAGCACAGCTGACCTTTTAGAGATGACCAGCTCAGGTAGTAAGAAGTCACCTCTGTGCCCTAGACCCCTTTGAATTAGGGTAATTGCACTTTTCTCACTAGACCCCATGGATGTGTACGACAGGAAACATGTTTTTCACTCTAGCTAGGACTTTGTTACAAATTGCTCATGTTTCAAGAGGAGCTCAGGGACTCCCACTGTGTTCCTGGAGATGCTTGTATCTGCCACAGGATTGGGCTTAAAGTCATTTAGGCACGAATGCACTGAGCCTAAACTCTGTGGAAGACAGCCAGAAAGGGTAGAATGTAGAATGCATGTAGAATGCAGATGGTATGAGGTGTGTTGTGACAGAGGTTAACACACACTCTGTGGAGTCTGGTTTGGTTATTGAATTTATATGCTGGGCTACATCCCAGTCTGTTATTATCTTCTTGTTTGAGCAGGCATAAATTCCTCAAAAAGTAATTGTGATTTTTTGCATTTGACAAATAACTCCTGTATACCTGCTATTTTTCTCTCCTTCTGTTCATATTTTTCTTACAGTGATGCCCATCCTTTTCTTCCCAACATTACCATGTTGACAAGTACTAATGTTTAAGTTCAGACAGAAATCACTATGGAACTGCAGCAGTCCACCCTTTCATTTTAACAATGATCTGTGAGAACAAGATTGCAGGAGGACCTTAATTTCCCTTGTTAGAGCTGTAGCATTTGGAGCCGATGAAGTTCACAGTAAACTTGGCATAAATCAACCTTACCTGATATATTATCTATCAAGGAAATATAATGAACATCTGGCAGGAACTTCAATCTGTATGCAGTGTTAAACTGCTGAGGTGCTGTGCATTGTGCTTGCTGAGCTCATCCACAAGAAAGTAGAGTCAGGCTTTCATTGAACTTGTCTTCACACGCATCAAGTACGGAGACACAGGCTACCTGTGGGCCCAAAGGACTGTGCAGAGCACACAGAGAAACACAGTGTAACTTCAGCCTGCCTTGTTGCAATGCAGCTCATACCTTTTGCTGAGCCTTTTGAAAAAGGAAGGTCTATGCTAAAGTAAGGTCACAAAGAGGATCCACTTTTACAGTTTGCCAGTGACCTACTGTGCCAACTGATGCCATTTGGCAAGATATTTCCTTCTGACTCCAAAACATGTAACATGATTGACAGGTGAGCCTGGAATCATGACCCTGGGTTAGGATGCTGAGACACTGGAACAGATTGCCCAGGGAAGTTGTGGATGCCCCCCTCCCTGAAAGTGTTCAAGGCCAGGTTGAATGAAGCTTCAAGGAACCTGGTCTAGTGGTTGGTGACCCTGCCTATGGCAGGGGTCTGAAACAAAATGGTCTTTAAGGTCCCTTCCAACCCAAACCATTCTGTGACTCTATGATACATCGTGTTTTGACACCCAATGCTACACTATCCATGATAGAGGATTTGCAAGGTAGATAAAGCCTTCAGTAAAAAATGTACAACCACTCTAGCTTCCTGTTGGCTTGCAAACAGATCGATGAATTTTGTAGGAACAATTTAAGATTGTGAAAATTACTGTACTGGATGAAAACAAAGGAAGTACTTTCAGGGTAAAAAGTGGTAAGAGTGATGGATCCACTGCTTAAGAGATGGGTCACTGTCACCTCTTTCTGAAGGATCCTCAAGAGAAGATGAAAGTGAATGTTAGTCAAAGCAGACACTTAGAATAATTAGTTTCTCTCTTAGCTGACTTTTGGAACAGAAAGCAATCAATGACCAGCAGCCTACAGCAGCAATCTGTAACAGATTAAGGCACTGGGAGGAAATGTTTCCTGCAAAATGAATAGAGCATGTGAACAGACAGGACAACTACTCTGAATTCAGGTAGACAACAAGACTCTGTCTTACAAATGTGTGTGAGGTTTCTGGCTTTGTTTTCATTTCCTGATTACAATGACCTAGACCTGAACAGTACCCAGACATCATGTTAGCAAACAGTGTTGTAATCTGGACAGACAGGGTGTCTTGGCTTTTTATTTCATTGCCTGTAAAGCACCTGAATAGCAGCATGAGCAACTCAACTGAAAACGTCCTAGTGAAGGAAAAGTTCCTACACTTAATGAACCAGTTCATGAGATATCCCTCTCTCTTCTTGCCAGGGATCAGGTTTCTCTTTAGTATTCAGTCTAATCTTACACAGATTCCAGCATTTCCTTTCCAAGACACACTCACATATCTGTTCTGTCAAAGATGGGATACATGGAGCTTTAAAGCATGGATTTTAAGGACTTTGTTTTCTTGGACTGAATAGGCTTAGGTATTTGCTTGAGAACTGGAGAACTGAAACTGCCTTTGTCATGGAAGTATCCAAATATTATCTGCTCTTGATTAACAGCAGGGTGGAAGGAGTTTATTTCTTCTTCAAGTGCTTCTCCCTTGTAATGCATCTTACACATGTCATTTTAGGGTGTGAGGCACATTGCCAGATTTCTGGAGTTTGAAAGAAAGAAGTCTGAGGTTTGCTTTCATTTGTCAAAGGCTGCTGACCTAATAGAAATCAGATATGTGATGGGGTTTATACAGCTCCAATTTTTCTGGTTTGCAGACAAATCAGGATACAGCTGGGAAGAAAATGAGATGCAGGGAATTGTGATTTCCTTGGGGGAGGTGCCTGGAGAAGAGTTCAGCTTCAGGTGAAGGCACCTTGCCAGAAAGAGACTTTGACTTCCAAGATGGGGCAGAAAAGGGTCCCCATCCCACCCCAGAGCTTGGGGATAGTTTGTAGACCAGAAACCAACCTCTAGATTAAGGAAGGCTGAGTGTGCTTGTTAGACCATTTTACAGACACACAGAAAAGAGAACCATTACCAGTCTGTGTTGCCCATGGGCAGCCCTGCTCAAAATGACCTTCTCATCACACAGTTTGCACTGCTGAAAAACCATTTTCCTGGCAGTTGCTGAATCATCAGCTCAGTTTACCAGAAGAGCTGTCTTCCTTAGCATAAAGGACCCCGTGGCAATTTAAGTTCATGTCCTGAATGGAGTTTTTATCCCTCTTGTTTGTCAGTTTTTAAATAGATAATGTTGTGTCTCACATTTAAATTTTGGTAAACTGAGAGGTGGAATGTGTGTAAGCGTGGGTTTATACACAAGACTATAGGAGGCAGAACAATGTGCTCTATTATGTCAAGCATGTGTGACCAAACTGTATCTCTTCCAAAGACATTTCTAAGATGCAGGGAATTCCAGAGACTGACTCACAACAGCCTTTCACAAGACAGATTTCTCCCCCCACCATGCCTTATTCAACCCACAGCTACATAAACTCACATCCTATTCTTAGAGCAGCCTCTATTTCCTTATCACACAAAGGAATTTATCCTCTTTAGAGCTAGGCAATTAAAGGGGAAAATAAAATGTAATTGTTCTGAAGTGTTCTCAGCCTCTGATATTCAGTTGCAACATCAGGGAAAATACAATTACTTTAGGTAATGGATGGATATGGAAAACACGCAGATCTACAGACTCATTTTGTTGGTGGTCACTAATCAGTTTTGTAAGCTGATTTGTCCCCAAAGTCCCTCAATGAATGGCTCACTGAGGACCACTCTTCACTACAAAGGTCTGGTTAGTATATTTATAGTGACAAAGATCTGGTAGTGGAGATACAACTTGTATAGCCAAAATAGTTCTTTTTCTGGTAGTAAAACCACTTCCCCACGCAACATAAGCTCTCCTGACAAAAGGGCTCTTTTGCTAAAATGAGTTGCATGTGCACAGGGACTTCTCACACTCAAACTGCACAAAGTTGAGTCATTCTGTTTTGACTATGAATGAATGGGGCATCTTTCAGTGTCAGTGCAGGGGAATCCCAGTGGTATTTGTTATGCAGGAAAGTTCACCTGTAAAGTTAAAGCATAATTTAAAAAAAACCTCCTTGATTTGAGTAGAATGTAATGACTCCTCCTTCCAGTTTCAGAAAAAAATATTTTCTCATTCCTTTAAGGTGTTTTTGGCAACCAGAGTGAAATGAGTTTCTTAATCTCAGTATTTTACTTCTATTTTGCTTGAACCAGTAGATCTCACACTGGTGGCAGTGTCCTGTGGCCCAAGAGTGGTGTCACTAACTGTTTGCCTCTGGTCTACTCTATGCTGCTCTGCAAATTTCCCCATGAGCCTCATAAGGGAATTCTGCTCCCGAATTTGAGGGAATTATGGAACCATACTGTTTGGTGAATCACGTTGCCTCCATCAACACACTTGCTTACATTTTCACAGAATCACAGAATTATAGAACATTCCAAGAATTCTGCCCTCAGAATTTTTCCAGCCAAATAGAAATTCAAGCAAATTCCACCTAATTGAAATCTTCCTCTATGGAGCATTCACCAGTGAATGCTGGCAGAATGGCTGAAGTAGATCCATTTCTGGGTCCAAAGAGGAGTCCATGCCTTGACCTTGACTTGGACCAAACCCCAATCCAATTGGCAAGTTCTGTGCGTAGGGAACTGATCTTTAGGGTGGGTGAGACAAAAAGTGACCAGCAGGATGCTTCTGTCACTGGGTACAGAAGAAGCTGTTTCTTAACCACAGTGGATAAACAAAAGTCATGTAAACCTTAGGTCATGGGCTCTGAGGCTGCCAAGGAGACAGCTCTTACCAACCTGGTGAGACTGCCAGGATACTGGAGCAGCTGGGAACAGAGCCAAGCTCTTCTGAGTCATAGCCCAAAACATGCTTCTTCCCTCTGCCAAGCGTAACACTAATAAAAATCAAACAGCTGCTGAACGAGGCACCTTGTACAGAAAAAAACCAAGGTAGATACTTAGCCAATGCAGAGCTGTTACTGGTGAAGTTAGTCCTTCTTGTTTTATAATGTTCACATCACAGTTAATCTGCGATATTATTTCTGTATTAAAACCTTATTTAGTATCATAGCTGTGTAGCACCAATGCTGGGTTTCTGCAGGTTGTAGCACAAGGACTCTAGGATATTTATACCTGCAGTATGTCGAGGCAATGGAGTACATTAAATTCCAACTCAGTGGAGATATATTATGCTAGAATGAACACTGCCTACAGTACAGTAACTCACAGAGATAAGAGGAAAGACGCTACTGGTACAGGAATTTGCATTTTGTAGTTTAGGATTGTAACTGATCCAGCAGGTGGCTTAATCGGAAGGCTTAGTTGTGTGACTGCTGAAGGTCATTTTTGCTTAGGATAGATATGGTTGCTTGAATTGTGGAATAGCAGATCTAAGCTGAGGATGTTTGACTCAAGATGTGTAAACAATTCAGCTGTTTTCATGGTAAATATTTGCTAGAATATAGAAAATGATGTTTTGTTTTTTTCATGCTTATTTGTGTTTGCTTTCTAGTAAATGACTGGGAGGTGAGAACATGTATAAAATCAATAAATTTTAAGCAAATATCAAATAATACATGTCCCTTAGCTGCTTCATTCTGGAATACAAGAAACTGAAACCTCAGAGGATTTTTTCTAGACCCAGGGAGCAGTGAAAATTCCGTGCATTTTGTTACAAAGCATACAGAGCTAATCTCTGTGTGTCAAATGATGCAGTTTGATAACATTAAGAAAGCAAATATTTATTCCTGTTCAGTCACAGGCCACATAAAGACAAACTCTTCCTTAGTGTTTAGGCATTACTTTCCTTTAGTTTAGGAAAAAACAAAGCAAGGAGAGAAAGGCCTCTTTGAAAGCTGAAAGAATGTCCATGACTTCTAGATAAATATTGAATGAATTTTCATTTCCTTTCCAGAAACAAGAGTCACCCACCATTTCTGTACCATGGTCACCTCTGTCTGTATCCCCAGCATCAGACATGAGTTAGGCTTAGTTTGTCTGTTGCTAATGTCAATGGAGAGGCTCCCATGGACTTCAAAGGAGCTTTGCAAATTACTAGGATGCAGGTTTAGAAGGACCTATGCTACATTCTAACTATTTACTTATATATTTGCTATACTGAGAGATCTCATTCAAAACAGCTCATCTCATAGCAAGCTCCCCTGTGACTACTACCCTGACAGAAACCTTCAGCAAATAGCACCAGTTTCTTGAAAAGTCCTCATCCCTCACCTCCCTGCCAGCCTCTGCTTCTATGAACAGAAAAACAAGAAGTAACAGGCTTTGAGTAAGATTGAAAAAGAGGAAAAAATATGCTCCCAGAAGGCAAAATACTAGTGACATTTTTAATAATAATGAAGCATAAGACCACAGTAGGGCAAAACTGAAATCCATTTTGCATGTCAAAGAATTGGTAGCTTTTAATTTGTTTGGAATATTTTATTAGGTTTCTATTTCTATGGAGTAAGTTCAAGGTTATGAAAAGTTTTGGTAGGAGTAAGTGTTCATCAGACTTTGAGACAAAAGAGAAGAAAGCAGAGCAATGTCACAGCATTACACAGAATCACAGAATCACAGAATCCCAGGGATTGGAAGGGACCTCAAAAGATCATCCAGTCCAACCCCCTGCCAGACCAGGGTCACCCAGAGCACATCACACAGGACCGTGTCCTGGTGGGTTTGAATGTCTCCAGCAAAGGACACACAGCCTCTCTGGGCAGCCTGTTCCAGTGCTCTGTCACTCTCACAGGAAAGAAGTTCTTCCTGATATTCACATGGAACCTCCTATGCTCCAGTTTGCATCCATTGCCCCTTGTCCTCTCACTGGTCTTCCAACTCAGTTTTAGTTGATGAAGTCTTTTGTGAAAATTCTTTTTCTTCCCCTTCAATTTGGCTTTCAATTCATATGTCAGAAAATAAGATGGGGCAGTATAACAAGCAACATTGCTACAGGTTGGTTTTTTTAGGAATTTCTATCTCACTTTTTTTCCAAACTTGTTGAATTTGTGTAAACAGTTCCCAGAGGCCATGCTGAGGGTTAAATGTTTTCAGTCCTAAGCTGAAGTTGTTTCTTGCTTATTTCCTTATAAGCTTCTCTTTCCTTTAAACAACTTGATTTCAGTCAAATCTGTACAAAAGCAGCTTCATTTGGACTCTTAATATGAAAATGAGTAATGATGGAACTTCAAAAGCTTCTGAAAGGCCATGATAATCCTCTGAATTATGGGAGGTTTATGAAGTGATTTCATGTGGTTTCTCATGACGTACCCGTGGATTGGAAGGACAGGAATAAATAAGCCCTGGGGAAGTGGAGATGGGGCAGTCTCCAGGCATGACACTCGCTTTCCCTGTGTGGAAAAACCTGTTGATGAGGCTCAAGCTGGGCTTCAGCCCGATGGCAGAGAGGGCATGGGGTGTTTCTGGGGAACCACACTGGGCCACTCAGTGTGGACAGGGTGCAAGAAGTGTCCCAGTTTTGGCCCTTTGGACCTCTTGCCTCTGCAGTGTTTATCCACTAGAGGTCTGTGTGTGCCCTTGAGAGGCTCTAACTACAGCTGAACAAGTCTTGCCAAACAACCCTTTCCCCTCATTTTTGGAGGAAAAAATCAGTTCAGCAACAATGCATAGTTTTTTTGGGTGCGATTCCACACCAATATTCATGAGTAGTTCAGTTCAAAACATCTCCCCACCTTCTGTAATTATTTCTTTTGATGTTTTTAAAGGAAAAGAAATGAGATTTTATTTTATTTTTTTTTCTCTAAACCTTCAGGATCACTGAATGACAATAGATTTGCTTTTACTTGAGAAACCCCCCCCACAATTTTTTTCAATTTTTCAGAGTATAAAGAGAACATTTCATAGTGGGAGCTTTCAAACAAAATGGTTTGTAAGGCCCAGATTTCCTCCATCTCGATTTTGTTTCAGTTTCACTCGAATATTAAAATGAAACAAAACAATCAATCTCCTGCCTTCCCCAAGATACAAATAAATAAGCACAAAAATCCAAATAGTTTGGGTATGAGGAAACATTTTTTTGTCTGCTTTATTTTCACCTGTGATCTGAAAAGGCTTTATTTGCTCAGATCCAATCTTGACAACATGTAGTGCCTTGCTAAACAAAAGAGACCAAATCAGAGCTCAAGTTGTGTTGAAATGCATGTTTCTCTTCACATTTGATTTATAGGACTACCTGCCATTAAATACAGCCCTATCTGTCTAGGGCAAGTTGGTGCAGCCCGAAGATTAACCATGCCTTAACCCACAGTGGATACTTTGCTCCTCTATATCTGGTGCCCATTGGTCCATGGAAAACTAAAGGTTAATCACAGCTTGTAGAAGTGAGAGCATCCTCAGGCAGCTCCGGATTTGTATGGCTGGTCCTGTGCAACAGCCTCACAGACCAAGGAAATTTAAATGACAAATTTAGACTGTTTTCACCCTTTGAACTCATGCTTAGTCAGTGTGCATTCAGCAGAAATTTATGAAGTTTTTATTTTAAAATGAGATAAGAGTGCAAAATTTACACTGATGTAACTCCAGAAACATTAGTCAAGGAACAAATTAATCTTCTGGCTGGTTTTGTGTGTCTAATCTAGGAAGAAAATTGACTGCAGCTAGGTTTGATGTTTTGGAAACATCTGTCTGTTCATTTAAATTGCATCCACACCAAAAGACATAGAAATGCTGTGTTTGTTTATTTATTTATTTATCAAACAACAACAACAACAAAAAAACCCTTACTGTTTGTGTGTTTTTTAAAGTAGAAATACCTGATTTCAGGAGAATGATAAGCGTGAGACACCAGCTAATTACAAAGTGCAATAAATCTTCCAAAGAAATTCCCATTTCTCAATTCTGCTCTCTGTTAGGCTGGCTTCAATGAGGAGTGTAACTACTGAGTAACAGAGTCACTTCATTAGCTCTATTAGAAATCAGAACAGAATATGACCCAGTAGCTAAATAGTGAAATATTGACATTTCCTTTATGATCCAAGGGAAATAATTTGAAAAGAAAGGCTTTGTAATAGAGATAATTTTTATATAAAGGTCAGAAATGTTACTACTGAAATTCTTGACCACTGAAGCTTCAGATGTAATGCAACTATAATATTTTGTGTTTAAGAATAGAACCTACGATTAATAAGGAAGTATCTTGAAAAACTCTTAAAGTGTGAGTGATGGTGGTAGAGATTTTCTGGTTTCCCTGAAGAACTGAGTGATCAATGAAACAAAATTAATCTCTTGTTAACCAGCGTAAATCCTAAAATGGACTAGCCCAGAATAACTCACCCATCTTAAGTGTTGGAAAGCTGGAGAGATGCTAGTCTGAGAGTAGGTAATCAGAGCAGAGATCTAATCTCTGTTCAAATCACTGAAAGTTTTGTTATATCAAAGGCAGGAACAACATTTTAATGTTCCTACAACCTCCAGAGATGGAATTATTTGCAGAAAATATGCAATTGGTTTTGAATAATGAATGCATTCAAGAAACTAATGATACTTAGTGAAACTAAGGTTTTGTCCATAGCACTCTTGGACAGATTTGTGGCATCTGTATGTGAAGATCAGTTGATGTTATTCTGAATTTTAGACACAATGGTCTTCACATCTTTTCTTTTAGTAAAGAAGTTTTAAAAACAGTGATTAAAGATTTTCATTAAAAAAAAAAAAAAAAAAAAAAAAAAAAAAAAAAAAAAAAAAACCACCACAAC
>NW_009952362.1:1940098-1957638 GCF_000747805.2 Chaetura pelagica | reverse complement strand
AAAAAAAAAAAAAAAAAAAAAGAGAACAAACCCCAAAGCCTGTGTAATTCTCATGTAAGGAGTTTGATTTTATTGGGATTTTATCACACTGGGTCATAATTAAAGAGGTAAAAGAAAATAAATTTAAATAAAGAAAATGGAGCAGATAACAAGGTGCAGCTTGGTTTTAGGCTGTTCATTGGAAATTACAGGGAAAGATTAATATCAAACAGCCCTGTGTGTAGCACAGTAGACCAGGCATGTATCTTTTGATGTTCTCATATGATTTTTTTAAAACATAGGGTTGTTTTTTTTTACAGGAAAAAATGACAATCACCTCTGTGTACAGCTTGAAGACACAAATTAATGCTTCTCACTTGCTTTCTTTCCACATACCCAAAAATAAATACAAGGAGATCTTAGGTTTTCCACAGTTCAAGCCAAGTCTGGGGAAGCCACTCAGCACATGGACATGATTTTGTGTTTGGGTAGAAAGAAACATCTTGGCTTCACCTTGGAGTCACACAGGGGAACCCTCACACCCCCCTGACATGACATCACTTGAAAAAAAAGTCAGAACCAGTTTCTGATATCAAAACTGTTGGAAGAAACAAAAATTATTTTAATCTGGGCTTCCCTGCAATGGATAAAAGTGAAATACTCATAGGTTTGGAAGCTGGTGATTGGCTATAGAGCAGTACTTATGACCACTTTACACCCACATGAGCAAAGAGAGGGTAAAAGCAATTATTACACTTGCAGAAAGACACACAGATACACAGTGCTGCAAAAGAAAGCACAGCTTCACTGGGCAAAAGGAAAATCATTACCTGAACTATTTGAAGGAGAAGGAACGGAAAGAAGAATTAGAAAGAAAACTGAGAGCTTTTTTAATTTTAGGAATTGACAAATCAGGAAAAACAATGACTCTAGCTAAAACCTGATCCTAGTTTAATGTACGAGGGAAGCAGTTAATTTTTTTCGAAGCAATTTATAGTTAACATTGAAAAAGGGAAACAGATGGCAATCAATAACCCCGGGAAATTGTGATGTGCAGAAAAAAGTAACAGGAGGCTACAAATATTAGAGAAAAATCCATGCTTGTAAGTCATACAGACTTCCTCGCTTTTAGTTACATTAGGAACTAAAATCCCCTCAAAATATATTCTCATTGGTAAAGAGAAATAATTATACTCTTTTTGGTGCAGAGCAAGCAGAATATTTTCAAAGACTACTTTTGTCCTATAGCTGGAAAAATGCAGGTGATGAACTTATCACACAAAGATAAAGAACTTTCCAATACATGAATAAAATGCGGATGTCAGGCAATTTCTTGTAGGAATATTTTCTGTATGATAACAGACTCTTAAGAAGTTACACACATATATATGTCCACCTGATGTTAGTGTGTAATTAACTTCAGTTGACTGGGTGAACTCCAGAAGGCAAAGCCAGTGCTAATGTTGGCCTGATATTAAAAAAAGGAAAAAAAAACAACAAGTAAGATGAACTGGTAGCAACTGTTAGATGAAATAGCAGGAACAGTTACTAGTCTGCTTAGTTAACCTGGTATGGCTCTGAGGTGCACTGGTGGAAGGGCAAGAAACACTGAAAAGACTGGGATATAATTAGCCACAATTAAAGAAGTTAATTGATATTTTTTAGGGAATTAATGGTTTTATTATAGGAAATAATTATGTAGCAAAATAATCAGGGAATAAAATCTAACATTCTCCTGTGTAAGCGAGAGGAACAGAAGTACTTGCAAGAGGTAACACAGCCTGATAAAAGAGAGGTCCTTTCGTCACCACTATTAAAGGCTGAGCGCAACCAAAGTTGACAGGTTTGAAGAAAAAAATAGAGAAGGAGGCAAAGCATGTTTTATTTAGACAGGGATATTAATGCTTACAAATACTGAAGGCTATGATGAGTGCACCAGCAGCTACATCTGTAAATCTGCAGTGAATTTAAAAAAAAAAATAAATAAAATAAAATCAGAAAAGCTCCAGGTTTGGGTGCTGCAAGAATTCAGGCAAGATGGATACAAGCTGCAGCTGATGAAAAACTCTCTCTACTCGTCGGTGTGTGTGTGTGAGCAGCTGGAAATTTGGTTGTGCATTTTAGAAACTGCATTCAGAAAGAGAAAAAAAATGGGAGGTATTAAGAACCTCTTCTGCCTGGAGGAGAGATGCACCACATGCCATGGTAATGGTTGCTAACCACTGGAACCAAGTACAAGGAAAGGGATAGAGACAAAGTCTCTTCAGATTTTATCATACAGGCAGAAAGCTTTTTTAGGAGACAAGCTTTAATCTCAGACAAAGAATGTTTAATCAAGTACAAGTTATTTGACTCAGGACTGGATAATTGGGTGGCCTGAGATATTTCAATAAGAAAGATTCAATAAGATTGCTTTTGATCTTACTCTTGTGAATCTGTGAGTTAAATTCTGTGTGACTCTTGTTGCAGTTTTAACCACTTAAGAGTTAAACTTAAAGAAGCAACACACATTTTATTCCAAATTAATTTCCAGTAAGGGCTCATTTTGTTTTGAAAACTTCACAAAATACAAACTAGCTAGGAACTTCTTCCTTTTCCCAGAAGCTAACAGATCTCCACTTTATGTCCAGCTTTTAGCTTCAACTGATCTTATTGTAAACTTCTTGTCACTAGCCCTTGTTATGCTGTCCTCCAGCTAGAAAAAAAAAATTCTTGTTTATCCAGAATTATTCCCTGTGCTTCTCTGAAAGTATTTTGCCAGATTTTACACTCCCCCTTTTCACAAATTAGTGCATATTAATGGGCATTTAAATTAAAAAATAATACTTCTAAATGAGAGGAAGAATTTTGATTGAATAGGGGTAATAAATATAATTTCAGTGGATGCATACTAGGATTGAAGATAAGGTGAAGTAAGCAGATTTACTGATGTATTGAAAGCTTTGCATTGTGGGAAAATCTATTGTTTAGCAAAAAGCAAGAACAGGACTTTGAAATGGGCTAATTCCATCCCCACTGGAGTAAGCAGCAGAACTCCGACATAAATGAAAGGAGCAGCGCTGGGGCAGCATCCATCACAGCTTTATATTTCAACCTAAAATACTGTTTTCAATTTTTCATTTGCTTGGTGTCTTGTATTGCCATTCATAGCAATGCAAACAGAGTGCAGTATAGGTATAAAACAACATTAGGTCAGGTTTTTCCACTCATTTATATTAGCTGTAGCATCTGGTAGCCTATTTATATTAGTTTTACGTAGCATAAATGAGCATGTTTATGTAATAGAAACTGCAGAGGTGCTCCCATTACACTTTTATTTCCTCTTCAGAAGAGTCTTAGCTTTATTCTTAATATCATCCACGTATGCTGAATTTTTCCCTTCTTATGCTTTGCTATAGAAACTACACAATGTAATGGTTTCTGCACTCTGTTGGTATAAAACAAAGTAATTTACTATGCATCCCAGACTCTTCATGTCTCATGACATCACATCACCTCTGCTCCCCTTATTGGGTCCAGAAGAAGAATCATGATTTAGTCACATTCTTGGAATTAGCTTCTTTGTGGCCTCCAATATTTAGTGTATTTACAGTTGCAACATTTCTACATTTAGTGTGAGGGTGCTAAGACACTGGAACACGTTGCCCACGGAAGTTGTGGATGGCCCTCCCATGAAGTGTTCAAGGCCAGGTTGGATAGATCTTTGAGAAACCTGGTCTAGTGGGAGGTGCAGGGGGTGCAAGATGATCTTTAAGGTCCCTTCCTACCCAAACCGTTCTCTGATTCCTTCCAGATATTTAGTATACATTGAAAAGATAATGAGTGAAAACAGTTGTGTGCAATGTGTTATCCTGAAATAACTCCCCCACTCTCATGGCCCACCCATCAGCCTGCTCGAAGCTTGAACAGTTCCTTAAGAATGATGAATAGTGTGAAAATTTGCCATATTCCTTTCTGCCAGATGCTCTGAAAAGCCTGTTAAAAGTCTATAAAACAAGCAAAGCAAGTTCAGTTACGCTCTGCACTTTTCCGGCACTACTGCTAGCACAAAAATTGATGGATTATGCTTTGTGCTGGTTTAAATCTAGGCTGTTCACCTGCAAAACACTGCTTTCTTGTACTTTTTTGTTGTCCTCAGCAACATACTGGTGAATGTTTTTCTTGGTACAGGGATTTCTCTGTAGACCTTGCAGTTGCTTGCCTTTTTTCTCCTCTGTGTGAGGAGAAAATCTCATTACAAGATACACTCATGGCCTTAGAGGCATGTCCTCTAGCTGCTGGCCAGAGTCCTACTGCTCTGTCATCTCCCTTTAGAAAACGGAAACATGTCTCCTCCTTCACAGCATGGGGCTGTACATGTAGGAAGAAGGGGTTCTGATAGCCCCCTATGTTCACCTGGAACCCTTGTTTGCTGCAGTAATGTACAACATTTGTGGCAATTATGCTGAGTAATGCAAGTGAATAGCTTGGAGCAAAGGTTCAACCTGATCTTGGTATAAAGTTAAGTCTTGCTGTGGTGGTTTGTAGAAAAAAGCAAATATGGTCATTTTTTTGTCAGGGAGGAATGTAAAGTATGCATTTGTCTTCGCTATAATTACTATAAGAAGAAAGGCTTGTAATCTCGTTGAACATTTTGAAGACAAATTATTTTCAGGAAGGATGTAATATAGAATCATTAAACCTAAAAATGGTTTGGGCTAATGTGAAGTAAATGGGAAAGCAAAGGTGAATCCTGCCACAGATGGGCAGACATTAAGGAAACAAAATCTTGACATCACTGCTGAAGGATGACTGAGCATTCCAGAGAGATGATGGCACAGTGGGGGTCTAGCCACCAGCAAATGTGAGAAAGCCAAGGTGGAGGGGAACCAAATAGCTTCTGGTGAATGAAAGGAGTGGAAGCTGGCAGAGAAAGGAAGGAGGAATCCAGTAGATTAATCATAGACAAACAAGCAAAGTAAAGAGAGAGCAGAGGACTAAATAAGGGTAAGAAATATGAGGGAGAAGACGAGCACAAAAATAAATGTGATGCAGGTGTCATTTTAGTCTGTAAGAGAGCTAGCTGGGGCGTTCAGGTTTCAGATACTGATGGTGAAATATAGGGCAGGCAAATGGCTGAGTCTTAGAAAGCAAAGCTGGAGGTTTGGTGACAGAAAAGATATTCTGAAGAGCTTGTGAGGTCCTCAGCAGTCCTGAGGAAGTAGAGGAGAGCAGTGACCCAGGGCTAAGAGAGATTAAACTTCAAAATTTAAAAGGTAAAAAACAGCCTTTGGGAAAGAGAAAAGATACTGGAGATTACAAAGAGCCACAGTGCTTCTGCAAGCAAAATGTGAGCATATGGTAAAGGCGTAAACAAGCTATTGAGCAAGATTAACCAACATGAGCAAGTGTCGCTTCCAAGAGACGTGCCATGTTCCTCAGAGCAGAAAACCCTAGAGGCGTTTTGCATGTCTGGGAAAATGTCTTGCATGTGCTTGGCTGTACAAATAGTCCTCCAGAAAATTATGCAGCTCTTCCCCAGAGAAGTGTTCCTACTGTAGGGTAAAAGACAGTTTTGCCCTGCTCCTTGTTTTGGCCTGTGAACGGCTGCATGCAGCTCTAATACAGCTACAGGTGGATTGATACTTCCTCCTTAGTTACCACAGCCAGACCCATTTCTCTTTGTGCTTGAAAGAAAGTAAAACAGAAAGAGAAAGGACTTGGCCAATGATCAAAATGCCAAACAAAAAACCCACTGTTGAGAGCAGTCACTGTCACTCCCAGTCCTCACAAAATTATACCTCTGCCCATATACAGGCATGCCAGGATTGTCATAGTCCATGGGAAGAAACTCTTTCAGATAAGGGAATGTTCCAGCACTCTTTCATTTCCCTTCCACAGCCTGTGGGAGCCCAAAGGATGGTGAAATGCTTCCCAAGGGGGTCAGCAGCTTTCTGAAGATAGGAAATAAAATTATGCAACTTCAGCAGGTGTTTTAAAAATGGAATACCATTATGTTAGTTGTGTTGGTATGTGGGCCTATTGGCTGCCCAAGTATATTAGGTCATCTGTTGGAAAATAAAAATTTCAACAGCAGAGTTCAGTCAACCATCTCTCTGCTTTACTTGGTCTTCATCACTTGCACAGGAATGCAAAAATCAGAAAATTATGAAGTGTTTTGATTTACAAATCTGGTTGTATGTCTCTAATTTCCATTAGCTTTCCCAAGAATTCAGGGTGTTTCAGGAAGTTACCTGTAGTGACTAGGGATATCTTCATGCTGTTAGTTAAGCAGAACATTGAGTTCTGTCAAGACTGATCCATACTTTAAGCCTCTGGCACAATTTCTGCTTGAAATGGGAAATGCTGTTACAGTCTAAGGTTTAAGGTAAAAAATACTCCTGCTCTACCTGTTCTAATTCTTCAAGTGGTTTTGTCCTGTTGAGAAATGGAGCAAGAGAAAGCAGTGTGAGTTCTTTGGGGCTCACACAAAAGACATTTCATGATGCCAACTCCTGAGGAAGCAGCTTGATAGACATTGCCTTTGGGGGCTTTGCAAGGTCTTTTGTTCCCAGCTCTTCCATGTCACTCCGCTAAGATCAGTTTTATGGGAAAGCCTTATCCTAGGTAGCCAGTGGGACTAAACAGTCCTTCTGTCTGGGAGTTTCTGTTTGTGTCTGAAGTTGAGCTTAATATGTACTATATTAAGTAACAATAATAACTATACTTATGCTATAGAGAAAATGATAATAAATACAGAATTATGCATATAACATATAGATTTTTTAAAAAACAAAAAAAGCTGTAAGAAATAGTTACAACATTCCCTGTTACCCGGTCAGACACTTCAGTCACCACTGAGCTGTATTCTGCTCCCAAAAAATAGAGCTGTCTCTCAACAATGGGTACTTGCTGACTGATAAAAGGGGATTTTGTTTTTCTCTAGATACTCTGAGGTGTACAGCAGATAAAAGAAATTAGATATTGATATCTGAACAAAGACTTTGTAAAAAAAAAAAAAAATTTTAAAAAAAAAAAAAAATTTTAAAAAAAAAAAAAAATTTTAAAAAAAAAAAAAAATTTTAAAAAAAAAAAAAAATTTTAAAAAAAAAAAAAAATTTTAAAAAAAAAAAAAAATTTTAAAAAAAAAAAAAAATTTTAAAAAAAAAAAAAAATTTTAAAAAAAAAAAAAAATTTTAAAAAAAAAAAAAAATTTTAAAAAAAAAAAAAAATTTTAAAAAAAAAAAAAAATTTTAAAAAAAAAAAAAAATTTTAAAAAAAAAAAAAAATTTTAAAAAAAAAAAAAAATTTTAAAAAAAAAAAAAAATTTTAAAAAAAAAAAAAAATTTTAAAAAAAAAAAAAAATTTTAAAAAAAAAAAAAAATTTTAAAAAAAAAAAAAAATTTTAAAAAAAAAAAAAAATTTTAAAAAAAAAAAAAAATTTTAAAAAAAAAAAAAAATTTTAAAAAAAAAAAAAAATTTTAAAAAAAAAAAAAAATTTTAAAAAAAAAAAAAAAGAAAGAAATGGCAGGGCAATTATCCAGAATAAATATGCAAATATACCATACACTCATGCCAAAGTAGGAGAAGACCCATCTCATCAGAACTTCACACTCTCAATTATGACAGGTGCTAAAATTACCTTAAGTATGAATCAAATGGATAATGGATTGGATCACTGGTGCTTGTGATAAGAGACTGGGGTTGCAGAAATCCTCCATCTAGATCAAAATGGCATTACGATTTGTGCTTTCTTTCTGGTGGTCTGTTCAGTAAATTTTAACTAAATACAGAAAAAATATCCCACACGTCCAGCTGTCTCATGCTTTGGACTTGTCCCCATGCCTGTGAAGACATCAAAGACAGAATTATTTGAATACAGCTTTTTTCTGGGCATGGGCTGGGAGAGGGCAGTTTCTTTACGTATTTTTGTAGGTAAGGATTTCTGAACTGGGGAGGATTGCATTGATTTTCTCAGGGACTTGAACATAAGGTTAGTGCCTCACCCTGCTTAGCAAATTTGATTCTCCTCAGTGGTCAGTTTCCTGGTAACTGATGAAGACCAAATTCATCACTCATTTTAGATAATTTCACATTCACAGTTAAAGATAAAATTTAAAATAGTTATCACGTAGTAAAAGACATTTCCCAGCATCACAAGAAGACTTCTATCAAATAAAATACTAGGCCATTGTAACTTTCAGATTATTATTAATATTTTTTTGCAATATATAGCTGATATCAAATTCTGGGCATGTTCATGTCTTACATCTCTGTTTTTTTCTAAGCCCAGATGAGGAGACAGACCATGCTGTAAAGTTAGAGATTGAATCAGAATACTTTGGAGGAATAGTACAGCAGCTGCTCTGCTTCCAGCCTTAATCAACATCCTCAGAGATTCAGCAGATAGTATGAAACTAGGGCTTATATCTGCATCTTTCAGGAGGCTGTCCCAGTTCTAGCCTCTCTCTGCTGTGAGCATCCTTAAAAGATACATCAAACAGAACAACATGAGTTCAAACAACTTTGCTTGTAACTGCAACGAATCTGAAATGTAATGATAAAAGATTTATTGATGTCGTGCAAGGTAGAATGTCCTCGTGTTAGCAGAGACAGTGAATCACTGAGTGAGCAGGTTGTCAAAAAGAAATCAGCATAGTAATTGGGATAGCATTCGTAACCTAATTGCAATGGAGGTTAAATCATCACCTAAGCAGGGCTTTGGATCATGACAAGGACACAGATAAAGCAGTAGCAATCTATGCCACACTTCCCTTCCTGCCACTGAGATGGATTAGGATGTGTGGCTCAGGCTGAGACAGACATTGGTACCTCTCTTGGATCTTCAGCTACAGTGAGTCCAGTGGACTCTAGCCAAGACATGCTGACAAAACAATTTTCCATGGGGAGAGACAAGCCTTATTGTTTATGCTTGTGGAGATGCTGGTACAGGAACAGTGAAAGTTATGACTGAGAAAATGTATTGTCATGCTTTTATAGTGTGCATAGAGACACAGACTGTCTTTGGTTTGTGTGGCAAGGTTTTGGTAGCAGGGGGACTACAGTGGTGGCTTCTGGAGAAGCTGCTAGAAGTTTTTTCCAAGTCCTTTGAAAGATGTAGTTTCATTCAACATGTTTTATTCAGAGTGCCTAACTCATGTACTGTGACTGTACCACCATTTCCAGGAATCATTGGCTTTCCACTGTTTTAGACTTGAGTAATTTCCATGGTCTGGCATTTGACCTTTTTCTGCCTGATGCTGCCTCCACTCTGATGTATTGTTACACTTCAAGAACACATCTTCTCACTATCTCCCAAGTTCTCACTTTCTTCTAGATTCCCCTGAGTTTTTCCTCCCTGTTTGGAGGATCATTATTGTTGATGACCAGGCTCATTTAGGAACTGGTGGAGAAGTGATTTTTTTGGACTTCAAAATTTATTCCAAAACTCTTTTGTCTCGATGGCCAAAATACACTGTATTAGGCCACTGATGAACTGAATTTACTGTTTTTGAAGCTGACCTTACTTGTGCTTTCTTTGCCTTTACTACACTCAACTCTGATAGGCCAATACTCAGACACTTCTGCCTGCTAGTGTGAACCATTGAAAATGCTTCATTCATTTGTACAGCACAGACTTTTGGGTCTGAATAAAAGCTTCTACTGACATTGTCTCTGCAACTATAGTGCCATTGGGCTATAAATGAAAGCTCCTCACATGCTGATGTTCAGCCTTCTCTGAATGTCAGATTGGCATGGTAACACAGCAGGTGTTCAGGTTTTGGATTCAAAGAGATCTAAGAAATACAACAGCAAAAATTAAAACCCCATGTATAAGAAACTACCCACCACAACAAAAAGCGGCAGCAAGTATAAGTGTTTCAGGGTGCTTTTTGGTTAACTCCAATTTAACAAAAAGGAGACATTTCCTCAGTTATTATTTTTACATGACAGAAAAATATGTACAGAAATTCCCAGTGATGAATATTTACTGAAGAAGTTTGCAGACACTAACTGTTCAAAGTCAGTCTCCCACCCTGTTACTCAAATTATGTTCCATTTATAGTGAAGTAACATACAATAGATTGTTTCTTACACTGGGTAGGGATAAATAAAGTAATCCTTCATCACTAATGGTATGGAGAGTTGGATGGCCAGCTCAAAGTTTGTTTATGCAGATGCTGTGGATAAGGATGGTCCACAAAAGTGTAGCTCAACCTTACTCTAGAAAGGTTGTTGCCAACATGGCTGAGACAGGTCCTGGTACAAAACGTTTGCATGAAAAAAATTTTATTCCTTGATTAACAACTTGATTAACAACTTGTCCTGGTATTTTTCCAGATTTGCATCGTAGTCCATCTGACTGGTGACCCAGACATTTGCGTGCATAGGTGTGCCATGCCATGGATTAAACAAGGAATGGAAGAGATGGCTGGAGAGTGGCTATGCAGAAGCATATAATGTGATAGTGTATGAGTGTACCTGTACCTATTGACTGCAATGGAGAAGAATGGGCCTAACACCTGTCCCCACCACCTGGGAAAACGCTGATTAAGTTCAGTGATCCTCTTTGGGCCTTGGCTTTCTCACTTAGCCTGCCCCCATATGTGTTATCATAAGGACTACCAAGAGCTCTCTAATAAATATGAACTTAGATATAACCACAGTTCCTGTAATT
Organism: Chaetura pelagica; assembly: GCF_000747805.2. NCBI lineage: Eukaryota > Metazoa > Chordata > Aves > Apodiformes > Apodidae > Chaetura > Chaetura pelagica. The sequence goes on along the minus strand of NW_009952362.1, from coordinate 1,947,002 downwards.
TCCACCCCATGATGTTTGGTTTCAGGGGTTGCTTTAGTCTCCATTTCACTTCATTTGCATAAGTCACTTTATTTGCCTGTTGTAACATGTCTGAATCTTGAATGGTGCTCTGGGAAGTTCTGCAGTATTTGCTTCTTGAGTAAAGTTTTCCTAGAATCCTGAGAATTCTAACATTGTTCCTTCTAAAGTTGATGGACATTACTTCAGTTCCTGACATTGTTCTCCATCTATAACACCTATATATATATATATACCTGCACATCATAGCCTCTAAACAATATTATATCTAGATTTCCTAATATTGACTAATCTTTATTAATATATAGATTTACTACTAATAAAGGCAAGTTGGTGAAGAAACATCTGGGCTGTGGTAACTACTACAATAGTGTCAGACCTTGTTGAGGAAAGCCTAATTGCTCCCACAACACAAAGCAACTAATACTGTTGCTAATTAAATCTATAAAAGACATAGCTTCCAGTCCATGCAGAAAGCAAAACTGTTGGAAATCAACAATGGTGTTTTTGTTGTTTGGGGTATTTTTAAATTTCACATCTGGAAATGACCTCACCCCTTTTAGTCCCTGCTGTTTCCTCCTCCTTCTTGTCTTTGTGTGTATGTGGCAGATTTGTTGATCACTTACTGATTAGGGAGAAAAAGTTGTTTCAGACTTTTCCTGAAGATGCCCCCTCTAATGTTCTCCTCCACACTTTTGCCAGTCAAACGACAGGACTTTTCCCAATGGCAGTCAGATGTTATCCAAGATGGGTGATTTATACAGCTGGCAAAACTCTTCATATCTTAATCAATATCTTAAAGTGAGAGCATCTGTCATTCATAAGACAGATGAAATATTGTCCTGCATTCTTGCAGATATTTAAGACTCAAAAATATCTACGTGCAGAAGTTAGTGCTGTGTATTAATTCTTGCTCTGACTATGAAGAAGATTCAGAATATGATATGCTGTTCTCTCAGATTCTTCCTCCAGGGTCAAATATGTACAACAACATTCTTCTTCTTGTCCTAAAATGTTGCTGCATCTGCTCTGAACACTTAAAACCGCCATCATGTCACTGCCCCTAGATATAGATGCATTTCATTAGTGGAAGGATAATACTGCATATGGCCATTGTTTTATAGGGGGTTTGATATCTAGAGATTATAAAGAGTGGCAACACAAAGGTTTATTACTCTCTAAGACTGTTGGGGGAAAAACCCAAGTCCGCTGTTCCTCTACCTGGGAACCTAGGGAAGCGACGGATGCCTCAGTACCACCACTACTGGAGTAAATCATAGCTTAGATAATCAATCTTGCTTTTTCTTTCTTGAAAAATAGGATAGTAGCTATTATTCAAATTTCCTGTCTCATCCTGAGTTGTGCTTTGCTATTGAACCCTTTGGAATAATAATAGAAAATGGATTAAAATAGAAAATAATGTGGAATCCCATAATGGCACTAACTAGCAATAACCTCTATAACCAGCCATCACAGACACTGAAACCTTTTTAATTGGTAGCAAGAGGAAATAGCTTTGTCCTTGTGAATCAATGAAATACTCATGCAGGGTGTCTGCTGTAGGTTATTTCATGTACTCGAGAAGAAAAGGATGAGAGAAGAATGAAAATTGAATGTCGATGGAAAATCTGTTGACTGATTTTGAAATATAATTGCCTGACCATCTTCTTTTATTTAGACAAAACCGCTTATAAGCAGCGTTCCCATCACTGAGATGTTGATTTTGCTAGCTAGACAACTGCTCACTGCAGATGCACGTTCTGCACATTGCATTTCAAACCCTTTCAGTGAAGGCTGAAGTGTTTTGCTGTCTTGTTTGAGAGATTTTCTGAAAGATTTTCTGCTAAAAAAGCATTAAAATAGGCCACCAAGGAAAAAGCCCCAGCCCCAAAGTACCCCGTGTATCCCAATATTTAACTTTCAGCTCTATAGACAAATACAGCCTGTCAGAAGATATAAAGGTTTGATGAAGAGCAGCAATGGAGAACACATTTTTAAAGGGTCCATTAAACCTAATAGGCAACATTAATTTTTTACCTACAGATGGTGTGAGCTGGAGGTATTTGGGAGTTGGAGGAAAAAGATGTGAGTGGTTCAAAAGAAGTTGAATTTATGTTAGTGGGTATCTGTGCAATCCTAACTGCAAGTCCTTAGTGACTCTTGGGTATTGTGAAAAGTTAACCTTAGAGCTAATCTTAAGAGGGGCAGAGTTGATCAGATTCTAAATAAATTACAGGCAATTTGCTTGTCTAAAAAATGTCTGGCAGAAGTTTTAGTTGTAAACTTATTCATGCATTAATTTAGTTAATTTTGTGGCATTAAATTATTTCTATACTGTTATATTGAATTATTATGATTAAAGTAAATATTTAAATTTTCTGAATGTCTTCAGTGATGACAGAAGGATTGAAGTGCTAATGAAGTTTTCAATGTTATTAGACTGAAATACCTTAAAAATGTTGGGTAGGGGAGGAATTTTGTGCCCAATTCGGTGTCCAGACTAATTAAGAGTCCAGTCTCCAGATACTGGCCAGACAAGTGGAAAAACCCAAGGCCCTGTTAAAATATTCTCTGCTTCTAATAAACAACTTCTACAGATCATTAAGAAATCTTCACATTTGGATTTCTCAGAACAAAGAATCTAAAGTTTCAAGTCTTTTCAAATAATAATGATAATAATCATCATCATCTGGTCACACAGATTAGGTTATGAAAAAAGGAACTTTTGCACCTGATGTAACATCTTTACACTTAGGATGCAAATAGAAAGGCATTTCTAAAACACAGCTTTTTACACAGAGTTGTAGAATCATGTTATAGAATCATTGAATGGTTTGGATTGGAAAGGACCTTAAGGATCATCTAGATCCAATATAATTTTACCTCTTTTTCTTAGTGAACTCCTTATATATGGATTTGATGTGTAGTCTAAAGAATGAAGAGATTTAATAGGGCAGCAGTTATTTAGCTTGTTACTGATCACTTAATACCCCCAAAACAACAGTACTGTGCCCTGAGGAATCCAACATTGGACAAGGAGATGGGAGAAATTTGGGGTCTCTCTGTGTCCAAGTCCATAGCCTGCTGTGTTTCAATTTTTCTCTCCTGTCTTGTTTATATAAATGCCAGTATTTACTTATATGAACTTACACACAATTGAGAAAGGAAATACTTCTCAGGATCTGTTTGTGCAATGTCTGTAATTCCAAACACCTTGCCTTTTCTTGGGGTCTTTAGGTGATAATATTCCAATTTTAGGACTGTCAGTATTCTGTATTCCTGAAGTTGCTGCTCTTGGAAAGGGGCTGAAGTTTTCTTTCCCAGCTTAATGGATTGAACTGTCTCTCAACCTTTTATATGATGTATCATTGCTAGCACTGTCTCCAAGACACTAATAAAAAGAAGACTCAATAGTATTGGCATGAAAAAGTGAAAACTATTAATAAAGAAAAGCAAGTCCATCATACTCATTAGATTTAAGTGTAAGGGGAAGAATATAGTATGTGTGTGTGATGTGGCTTGGGAATTATATTACAAGGCCAATCAATTTTCTTGCAGAGTTTTTGTTGTTGCTGTTGTTAGTGAGTAATTAATATAAATAATGCTGACTGTATTTAAATATTGAGGATAGTAGGGAAAATAGGGTCGAAGATGGCAAGCAGATGGATCATTTAATTTATTCCCCAATTACAGCTGACATGTTGGGTATAGAAATCAGTGAGTCATCTATTATTTTTATGGTCCATTTTACAGCTGTGTTTATTGTTATAATAAATAAATACATTATCTCATTAGGCTGGTATTGTAAAGAGCTTGTAAAATAACAAACAACCACCTCTTTCAGCTCTTCCCCCCCAGTATAAAAATATTACAGCCAAAGAGGAAGGCTGTATTTATACTTTATTAAGATCAAGGTAGCTCTCACTTAGCTTGCAAAGGTATGGATTGTCCTGTGAAACCAGCTTTCTCAAGTCAAGGTAAATAAATCTGATTCGTTTTAGCTGAGGTAATGAGGAGAGTCCTGCTCTATCTTTTAGCTGTTTGACAGAGAAGAAAACATACCACTTGCCCTTGCTCTCTAGGCAGTAAATGTACATCTCAAATAAATGTCAGATTGCCAATAAAGTTAGTTGTATTTAAGTTTCAGACTATCCCATAAAATGGCGATTTGATGGCAAAATACAGCTACGGTAATAAAAATTCAGAAGTTGTTTTCCTGAGACTGGCAATGGGAAGAAGGACTTGTCCCATTCAGTGGGATCCAGGTGGAGGTGGGCACAGCTGGCTTTGGGGTGCCACAGCAGCAGGGACCTCCTTGCTCTTCTCTATGTCAGGGACAAGGAATGTGCACACAATAAGTCTGACTCTCTAAGCCTAGTGACAAGAACATATCTCAACTCAAACTGTTCCCAAATCTACAATCCTGTGGCAGAAGAAATGACTGGTGTTAAGCACTTATTTCTCTAGGGGCCAGAATGAATTCTTTCGTATCCTGTTGAGAGGCACCTTGCAGACCAGCATTCAGAGGGGTCTGGGGCTTGTGTGGACCTTCTCCATACTCCTGTTGCTGGGTGGTGACCTCCTCCCACATTATACATCTTCAGACAAGTTGCACCCAGGCGGACTGACATCTTCTATAGATGAGATCCTCAGTGTTAACCAGGGAGGTGGCAGAGGGAATGTGCCAGCTGCTGCCCAGAACCCAGAATCAATAGTTCTCAGGGAGGTCTCAGTTGTCCCTGATCCAATGCATAACAGACCTTGCTATGGCAACTCTACTAACAGTTTCACTGATCCTAAACTCTGCAATCATGTAATCTGCCCAAGAAATACTGGCATCTCAAATGGGCTGGGCTTGTTTTCTGGGTGGAGTAAGATTACAGGTAAAAATTATCTACAGATATAATTTCTTATTGTTTATGTCCATTTACTTGACCATTTTTATTCTCTGTTGCCTTCCTTAGAACAACAACAATAATAAAACAAACATTTCTTAGCTTTCATTATTTAAAAAGAAGATAATTCAGTCTCTGCTCTTCCTTCTAGAAGAAATATATCCAGGCAGTGATTATTTCAAATAAGGTTGGGATGACTCTTTCTTAATTCTACTCTCCTTTTATTATAGAAACATAAATACACCAAATGTTGTACACAGACATTAAAAAGGCTGGGGAACTTTTCTGCTGCATGAGAAACAGTTGTTCCAGAACAAGAATGTTTTGTTTAGGAGCTCATGAAATTTCAGCATTACAAGTTTCAAAAGCAACTGTGCCCCTCTGGTTACACAGCAGAAGAGTTAAGGCTGAGCTCTACTATTTGTGGCTATCATGAATATCCAGCCTTCATGTTGATGATTTTATGTGGGTTAACCAATGGAAAGCTGTATTATCAATTGATATGTTGGGAATGTTCATCTGAGGACAGTGATTTAGTCACCTGAAGAAAATCAATGTTAGCACTGTTCTCCAAAAGGCTTTTTTTTTTTTTTTTTTGCCTTGGTTTGCTTAACTGGGACTGGGGGAAGATGTCTCTGAGCTGTCCCAACAGGAACCACAGGTGAAATGACCTGCCCAAGGCCACCAAAAGAGCCAATACCTGGGTTTGAGACCCAGGTCACAGCTCCTGCTCTGCTCAGATATCCCCTCCAGGGATAATGAAAAGCAGTTGAGAAGAGAAGGGGTTTGTCAGCTGTTGTATTTCAGCCTAGAAACAAGACACCCTCTCATCACCTCTCCCATTCCCAACAGATATGACTCTTCATGATGAAGCAGGCTGATATATATGCTATTTATGTTTTCACATTACATTTAAAGAGGCAACAAGAACTTGAACTTTGGCAGAGAGGTCACTTACCTGCGGAAAAAAAAGGAAAAAAAAGGTTAAGAAAGGCTGTTTCAAGCAGTATTAATTCCTAGTTGCATAGCACACTCATTAGCTTAATCCCCTGAAGTGTCACAAGAACAGAGTTTTTCCAGCAAGTAGAAGAACAGCATGTACAAGCAATTTCACATCATGTTCCTTCCTGATGGATCCATGGTCTCGGCCTCTTAGGTCTGCTGCTGATATACATCAAGCTTCTCATCTGATGTATTATGTCTATCACTGAACTCTAGTCCAAGGGGGATTTCTTGTGGAAGAAGGAATACATTTTTAGGAGATATAAAGGAGCTGGGTTATAATTTAAAAAATACTTTTCTAGAGTTCAGTCAGAAGAAAATTGAGGGAAGTTACACAGGACAAATTTTGAGCCACTGGTCTTTGACATCAACATGTTTGTAGTGCATATAAAACTTCATCACTCCAGATGAGAGCCTTATCAAAAGAAGGGTAGGAAGAATGTTTCTCCATGGAAAAAGAAGATATTAAAAATGTCGTGTTGCTGCAATGATGTTATATCCACGCCATGCTTATTCAAAGGGAGGATGCAGGTATACTGAATTATACTCACCTGGTGTGGTTTGGGTGAAGAAAACAGACCTGTGACTCACAAAGTAAATAAAATCTGAATTTCTCTAACTGTATGAGCAAATAACTTAAATATGTTACCCTGCACTCTGCTGGAGGGTTGTTACCCATTCTGTTATCTGTGGCTACCTCCTGCTTGGCCATATTGCTACTCACAGCTTAACATTTCTTCACATAGTTGTTTTCCCCCTGTTGTTTCTAGCTATAATTAGAACACAGATTTATGAAAGCACTTTCCCCTATTTGCTTGTAAGATGTGGGTGAGGACTTGGTGCTTCTCTAAATCAATACCCCTATCTGAAGCTGCTTCCACAAGCTTTTAAAGAATTGCTGGGTCAGGACAATATGGTTGTCCCCAGCAATGTGCAAACAGACAGAGGTGCAGCTAGAGAGCTGCTGCAGCTGTGCTTCTCTGCTGTGC
>NW_009952362.1:1938458-1940018 GCF_000747805.2 Chaetura pelagica | reverse complement strand
GGAATGTGCATGGAAACACCTTTCTGTTGTCAATGCTGCACTGGACATCAGGATGCCTGGACCAACATGCTACTTCCCAGTACTGAAAGAGGCCAGAAATCATCTGGGTTTTGTTTTAAATTATGTTAAATGCTGTCAGAGTAGCAAAATAAAATCTGGTTTTCCTATTTCTTGGATCTACTCTTTGCCAAGCATTGGCAAGAGGAAGATTCCTGTGTACATAGACCACCAAGGGCTGCAGGTTTTGCTAAGATTTTTCATACAAAGAGAGAGCTGGGGAAGCTTCTCGCAACTATGCAACTTTGTTTTATTATCAATGGCACCTAATTCCTTCAACTCCATGTCATTCAGTGAAAGGCTGGTGGCTGGACCTTATTTTGTCTCAAAAAGCTGGGGAGCTGAGTAAGAGCTGGCTTTCCATTCCACTGAGATGAATGCAACACAATTAGATAGATAAAAAGACGTGCATCAGTCTGTCTTACTCTTATCTCCCATGAGAGGGATTAGATTCAAAAGCCTAGTCTTTCTAGTGCTACACCTTCATTTAGAAAGAGCAGACCTTTGTCCCTTCCCTCCTGGGACCTGCCACTTGGTATTTAATATCTGTTGCCTGTCATTACACAGGGCACCTCTGCGTTCAGGCAGATTGTTCTCCGGCTCATCTGCCAGAATCCAGAGGCAAAGGCCACACAGGGCAGAGAGATGCTGAGCTCCGTTACTAGTCTAAGGAGGGAGCAGATCTGCTCTGTTCAGCCACGCTGTGCAGTGTTTTGTTGTCAGTCTCAAACCCTGTGAACCTTTCAGGGATTAAAATGGATGAGATTCTCTGCTGCCACCAGGCTCTTCAGAGTACACGATTTTCCTGAGCTGCAGTCACTCAGAGAGGGAATTGCAGTCAGAAGGTCAGAAAGCTGTTAAGAAAAGAAAGTCTATATTGCTGCTTTCCATTATTTGAAGTCTAAAACTGATACTGAACACCTATAGGTTTGATGAGGCTTTCCTGAACCCCAGCAACAATACAGATCATTGAATTAATCCGATGAATTATTTTTTTTTCATTGAAATATATATGAGAAGAAAGGGATCTTCCAGTGCTTTTTGACATAGTAGTTGTGGGGAACTATTCATTTAAGGGGCTTATGGTAAGAGCCAGTGAGATGTTATTTACAGGCTCACTCTGCACTGTGTTGATCAGTCAAGATAAAAACACTGGATGCAACTCTCTTGTCTCAACAAACATGTCTGATTAATTTCCCCTACTGGTATTAATAAACCAGCTGCACTATCTCTGGTTGAGATTCATTTGCATCACAAAGAAATTATTTTATCTCAGCCTATATAATTTCAAGTGATGTTGGTGGCTCTTAGACACTCACTGTCCAAATTAATGTCCAGGACTTAAATTTTGCAGAATGAGCTCCAGCCTCATCCACATCAGTGTTATCTGCCTTAGTATTACTGTTTGTGTTGTTTGTTTTTTTTTTTCTTTTAGTTCAAGCAGTCTAGATTTGTTTCAAATGAAACAAATGGTGAACACCATGCTAATTTTTAGCCTGCTGA
>NW_009952362.1:1907698-1938306 GCF_000747805.2 Chaetura pelagica | reverse complement strand
GCTGAACTTACATTTTAGAAGAGCAGTGAGGTCCCCTAATAGACACTATAATTATGGATGGAAAGGCAATATAAAACTTGCCTGCAGAGCCATCTCTACCCCTGCTTTAAAAACCCCATGATGAGGCAACAGAAAAATATGCAGAAAAATCATAAAATCATAGAAGAACTTTTAACAGTGAATTTATGAGCAATTGTTGTCTTGCACCTGGAAGCCCCAAAGGTTCAATTTTTCCTTTTCTTTGCTGTATTCAATGTGTACATCTTGTCCTTTTCTGGTCTGTGGCCTCAGGAGTAATTTTGTACAGGTGATTTATGCTTTAAGTGAAGGAAGTGGTGCCTCTCTTCAGAAATTTTGAACCCAGCTTCCATTCAGTTTATTGTGTACCCTGTGTGCTGATTCAGGGAGAGAAATGAGGAAAAGGTGATGGAGAGGAGAAGCTCAGGTACTGACAGCTCTGCGGAAAGAGAAAGCCAGAGAGTGGCATCTCAGATGGGAAAGAAATTTAGAGCTGAGAAAATGGTGAGCAGCAAAGAAAAAAGGAGGCAGCCTGCTCTGCATTATTTGAATTAGTGTTCCTCACTCCTTCTTTCTATATGCTTTGGAAACTGACAAAATTGGAACATTTTTCCAATCTGAAATCAGTCTGGTTGCCCTCACTCTGGTCCTTTCAACTTTTTTTCTTCCTAGATGTGAGGTTACCCAAAGTAGACTATAGATTTCCAAAAAGACATTTTTTGAATGTTTTTTATCTCAATGCATAAAACATTCATTGCATGTTTGATTTCTACAGAAATTTGAGTCATGTGAGCAAAAGCTCATGTAATGTCTCTCTCCTTCTAATTTATTTCAGACAGCCAGATACATCTGCATTCTTTCATCTCGTCTTCTTTTCTGGCCTTCAGGTCTGTTGAGGCAGCAACTATTTTCTTTGTCAGCACTCATCAGACCCTGACTCCAGGCAATTTTTGTAAATAGTTTTTCAATACTACTGCACTAATTTTGTATGCTTCAGAGCCTATTTGTAAGTAATTTAATGATGTACGTAATTTTTCTAACCAGGGATTATGATGTTCTGTTCTTGGTTATGATGCCCAGAACTTGCTGCCATCTTGATATATCTGAGATATATTTGTTTCCACTAGTTTGTAATTTCTATGCTTTTGAGAGAGAGTCTTTTGTTTAAGAGCATCAGCAAAGTGAGAGAGATTATGCAGGAGGAAGCATTTTTCTTATAATATGGGTCAGTGAGCTTTAGGTCTTTGGAAAAAAACAGGTATTATTCTCTATTCAATCAGTGGGAATTGTGCCAAGATGCCCAAGTGCCAGCGGAGCTAACATGGATAAGAGCTAACAAACTCATTTCACACAAGCAGAGAGTAAAAACAAACATTACACCAACACCAGGTCAACAGGAACTGGTGACCAAGGTCTCTGGGGAGCATGACTTTGGGCAGAGAAACCTGGGCCATGGCAGACAGGGAGTCTGAGCTTTGCCACCACAGCAGAAAAGCAGCTCCTATTTCTGCTTGCAATTTCGTATCTATCTCTGCTCTAAATAAACTCTGCTCCTTTAGATTGCTTTTAGTGTTTTCATACAAGTAGCACTAAACAGATGTACCCTTTTGTTCATGGTTGTAGGTGGTTTATAAATGTTATGATGGTTTTTTTCTGTTCATTAATGTGGGGTGAAATGTCAGCATTTTCCATCAGCAGTCTTTTATGCTGAAAATAGCATAAAATTTATTCCCCCAACCTCCACATGTAAAATACAAAACCTGCCATCTTTTATTGTCTATCAGAGAAAACACTGGGAGGTGGGGTGGTGCTTGTGGGGTTTTTTGAGTTGTACTTTTTTCACTGCTAAATAATTTTCTGGTTTTAGAACTCCATTTTTGGTATGCAAAAGGAAAGGGTTTTCTTTCTTTGACATCTTGATATCACATAACTCAGCACTTCAAGATCAGAACTCTTTGTCAGGCATGTAATTAAAATGAGAGTCGCAGCACAATGGTCATGAGGACATCAGGGGATAGCTGCCTAGCATTACAGCAAGCATTGTGATTAACTTCAGACATTTGGCCCAATTTAATACTTACATACTGCAAGCTACTAAGATTCCAGTGAATTTTGAGATATGTTCTCTTCTCTTCTGCTCTAAAGCCTATAGTGAGAAGCTGCTTTATTTTATTTGCATTTTCATCTAGACTGGAAGAGTGCCTGTTGGATAGCATAGAAACTGCAATGATTAAAAGGACCCAGTGACTGAACCAAAATCCAAGCCCTGACAGGCATAAGTCTCCCTTCAAAGACTGCCAACGACCCAGAACTAAAGTATTGTCTGAAAAACTTGTGCTCAGAGAATTAAAGAATCTAATCTTAGCCTACATTTTGTAGAAAGAAACCAAGCACTAAAGAAAGAGACTTCTAAATTTGAAGTTCACACAAATAAAACAACCAAAGGAGCTTCTGCAAGCAATTTTTTCTTTGTGGAACCAGAAGAATTTCTCACAGTCTAGACAGTCTCTAATAGAAACCCCCCAGGGCTCCCACCCAGCCTTCCTGGGTGCTCTGAAACACACCTTCACCCCTAGCTCAACCTGCACTAGAAAACAAGCTGGCTCCACTTGTCTCTTATTTATAGGTTTTCTGGCTGTATTAACTCTCTTCAGCTGGCCCCAATGAGAAACTAATTTCTTCTTTCTGGGCTGGCTTTTGTAACAAAAGGAGCAGCTGCTCAGTCTTACAAGCCTAGTAACTCCATTCTTACCAAGCTGCTGTATGCTAAGTCTATCCAAAACAGTGTGTATGCTTTGGGCCATTTCTTGTGTTTGTGTTTTATTGTTGTGTTCTGGCTTTTGGTACAGAAAACCTGTGGGTGTTTCTGGGTAACGAGCTTATAGTGGAATTAGAACTAAGCTGGGGCTATGTGAGGAGATGAGACAGTGTTTGGAGGGGATATCTGGTTTGTGGTCATGCTTGGGAGCTGTGAGGAGAGAACAGGTTTGAAAATGCCTTGTGTGTGAGTATGGTAGCAGGGATGTGGATGTAAAGTGGACTTCAAACCTTATCCTGTTGTTGAGGAGAATAATTGGATTTCACAGAGCAATCTTGGTCCAACTGGTTTGATTTTTCCCTCTGGTCCCTGCCCTGTAGCCACCTTTGCTATTCTAATAGCAGCAGGGACCCGTGACACACATGATTAGAAGGAACATTTGTTGTGTATGAGTCTGCCAACTGCTTTCTCAGTCTGAGCTCAGAACATTGCACACCAAGCTGGGGCTGCTGCTGGCTGAATATATAAAAGTTGAGCTTCAAGCCACTGTGAGCTTTGTAATTGTCTATTGCATTAGCTCAGATAGTATCCTGGATCATGCTGTGTATTGCTCTGATTTTCTAAAAAAAATAAATAATGAAATGCTAAATTAAAGAAAAGTGAGGGAGATTATAATGAGTCTGGGTTAAACATAAACAATAGGAACCAGAGAACTCCTGGAAAGAGAGCTCCTTTTTAAAGAAAGTCTCTCCTTTTTTGAAACAATTAAAAGGAAAGGGGGAAATGCCCTATCAGGAAAATTGTCTTTAAATGCTTTGTTCCTAGCAGGCATTAGGAGCTCTCCAGGAAACAGGGGCCTTACTCTTGTCCTAATGGTAACTGAAATAAAGGCAGAGGGAGGGAATATGCTACATGGTCTGCTATATAATCTGAGTTGGTTTGGAATAAATATCTATTATTTATTGAAAGATTTCTGCTGGCTAGTAGCAACTCCTTAAAGGAAATATTTGTTTTTCTTTGTTATAATGATAATCATTACTAAATGCAGGAGTGCTGTGTAAGGTGAAAGACTTTGTTTATTTCATTTTCCTGCCTTGCTTTTTGTTGCTTCCATCCCTCTCCAGAAACATAAATAATGATAATAACAAATACAGGAAAAACCCTCAGGTAAGTAACAAATGAAATGCAGGAGATGTATTTTTATAAATGAGAGTACAAATGTCACACTGGTAAAATTAAGAAAAAATGTGTGAGTCCTGGGCTCCTGTGAGCTGGAGGGGGAAGGCTTAGGAGATTTGATTTCAGAGGGCTGCCCAGAGAAAGAACTGCAAAGGAAATCTCCATTTTCATCAAGAACATAAAAAGAAAAAAAATAAGAAAAATTGAAAACCTGATTACAAAACTGTAACTTTGACCCTATTTTAGTTTCAATACTCTTAGAAACAGAATAAATAGTGTGTTTCAATTTGAAATCTTTAGCATGGCTAAGGCAGGTTTTAATCTACATGCAAAAGTCTGGTAAATATTTTGGTGGAAGCCAACAACATCCTCTATAGCACTAGAATGAGAGAGCAAGAGAAATGGAGAGAATGAAAATATTTTTTTTCCTAAATATACATAAAAACCTGGGGACATGCTCAATGTTTAATCTTGTGTGCAACAAAGAATTTTTTACCAAAGGTAGTCAACACCAAAGAGGCTATGGACCTGTTGAACTAGTGCCATGGTGCAAGCAAGTTCATTTGGGGCCTGCAGGGAAGGATGAGATGTTAGCTTTTTGCCTTCTGGCTCATTATCTAGGATGTTTTATCAAAGGAATTATTTTTTAATGTAATGGGGGTCACAGTGCTCACTGGACTGGATTTTGCAGCCTGTTCCAACAACCTTTGTGTTCTGTGGTGCACCAGCTCTGAGCATGGGTACATAGCAGCCTGGTGCAGCACATTGCTATGGGTATCAAAATAGCTAGACTCATACACTGAAGAAGAGTACAGAATAACAGAGTATTGGTCATTTGTGTTTGTTTGAGGGGAAAAATAAAAGGTGCATTTTGTTTGGTCCTATGCTCAAAACCTAGGGGAAGCATGATGACCAGTGTCCTTGGAAAAGTGTGGTGTTGGGAGACTGAGGTATACAAGTGAAGTCCATCTTCACTTGTGTTTTTAACCACTACATTGCCCAAAAATGCACCTCAGTATCTATGACTAAAGTTAATGAAGCATTTCTATGGGTTCTTTGGTATTTGTCATAAGATCATTGCCAGGAGTGGTTACAGCTGCAAATTTAATGGTCTGCTTCTGTATCCTAATGCAAATGCTGAAAGCCCGTGGAGCAGGTGAGCTCATCGTTTATCTGCAGAAAAGTTCACTTGCAGCTGGTGTACTTATAAATCTTTATCCCCTGAACAGTTTTACAAGTGTTCCTGAAATATTCAAAACATTTTCTATCCAGTAGGCTTTTCTGTTGTGTTATTTAGATACCAGATTCATGCCAGTGGACTTCTCTTAGGTGACTATTTGCTTTTTGTTCTCTGTGCCTGGTGTGAAGCATTCAAGGAGTTCGTTAGAGGAAAATGTCAGATAATTTTCTTAAGCTTAAATGTTTCTGGGCCTGGTAATATTTTATCTGGGTATGAACCGAGGAGTTGGAATATGAGATGGACTTGGATAGGTAAACAGGATTTTGAAAGCTTTCCTGAACCATCTGAATTTTTAATTCATCTATTCACTGGAGTAAAGTCCTAAAATCCCTTCTGAAAATATCAGATCAACCAGAGAATTTTAGAAACACAAGAGCATGCAACAGCATCAGGCAGGACTATCAACCTGTCCCAGTGAGTGCCTCAGCTCTTTCCTCCCTACTCTGTAAGAAGAGCTGTAAATGAGCAGTGCTTTTTTGAAAAGGGATGGGAAATATGCAGAGAAAGGAAAGCTCTGTTCTGAAACATGCTGTGAATGGGAAGGACGCTTGTATAAGCCTTTGGAAAGGAATGGGTTATGTTGAACAACCAGAGCCAATAGGTCTGTTTCTTGCTTTGCTGTTCCCACATCTAGCTCTCAAGATGTAAATTCTTGGTGTCTGTCAACAGCAGCTTTTGTTTGAACCCAGCTGAAATACTGTAAAGTTTTCAAAACAAGTTTTGTATTTTATCTTGATAAAAGGCATTCTCCCAGCCTCACAAGTTCAGAAATAGCCTTTTCCTGCTCAAAGCTGTATGCTGCTGACAGCCCTACCTGATTATGGGATTCTCTTTCTACCACCTCTTTTTTGGAAACAAAAGGCAATTTCTCTGACTGAAGTGAAAAATAGGTTATTTTCCCCATTAACAAAGAGAATACTTTGGCTGTAAAAGTAAAATAAATGGAAACCCATGTCTGATCTACACTCAGCATGGGTTTCTACTCCAGGCATGGGTAAGTTGGCTTTGCATTGAATTCTGATGAAGTTGACAATAGAATAATTTAAACATTTGTACTTTTTCCAGTGCTTTTAAATGTGTAAGCAGTAGAGTGAACTTCCTGGGAGCTGATCTTTTCCTGTAAGTGAGCTGAACTGCAGTCAGCTCCTGTCCTTTCAGCAAAGTGAAGAGAAAATCCTGGTATCTGGATATGGATCAAAGCCTTTATATTGACAGTGCTGGCTACATATCTATTTAGGGAGAGGTTTACTTCCCCTGTTTTTCTGCTGCCTTCACGTGCAAACTGTGGATGCCTGTTCAGAATGGCAGTAATTCTCTTCTGTCTCTTGTTGTCTCTATAATTCTGCTCTTCTAGGGTCTAAAGAGGAAATAAAACAATAAAAAAGCCTTTTCTCAGTATTTCTGAATTAGGGGAAATAGGGAAACATCTGCAGTTCTTGTAGTAAAGCCTGGCCCTCTTCATTTTTCAGATCACCAGAACCTTGACTGTGTCAAATTTCCAGATCGATTGCTACTAGGTTTCATCCAAACAAATCAGGCAAGTCCATCTAGTAGGGCATCATGAGAACTAAAGATTTAGTTTCTCTCTGCATTTGGGGAAAGCAGAAACATTTCATTTTTGTGAAATGCAAGCATTCCTCCAAGTGTTTTGTTTTGATCTGATGGGAAATGTAATTTGCCTATATTATATTGCATTTGAAAAGAAGCAATTTGTCTTACTGATGCAAAATATTTTGACTGCCTCAGAATGAAATGCTTCAGTAATTTTTCACTGAAAGTTTCAACAAAAGGAATGTGCTCCTGCCAGCTCCTCACACTGAGCAGGTGTTTTGTCCAGGGAAGCATTGTCAGGACAATTTCTCAGTGTGAACTTCCAGGACAGATCTCTTGATTGCTCACAAAACAACTGTACCCTCTCCAGGTCAGAGGCTGCTTCCTCTTGATGCTTAAAAATGCAGTGTCAATCCTGACCTTCATTTCTCCAGGGTGGGAGCAAGAAGTAACAGTTGAAGAGAGAATTTATTTTGTCAGTACTTCATCTGGAATTTTGGACTAGGAATAATCTCACTGGAAAATCAGTGAGTTTTGGGCCACTATTCATGCTTCTGGAGGTGCTCCACCAAATCATCAGCTACCTTGTTTGCAATGCCTTAGTCACAGTGAGCATATTCCATTCATCTGTTTTCTGCACATGGTTATAATACATATGTGTTATGTCAGAGAGATAATGATTTGTTCTTCAAATACATACGTGAATATCTATATTTTTGCCAGACCAGTTCAAACAAATTCTGTCTTATTCCTGCAAATGTTTTGGAAATACTCTTCAATTGACATAGCGGGGGTATAGAAGTCAAATGACAGCTATTTTAACTGAAGAATAGGTTTCTGTCATATAAACATGCTCCAATCAGTGCTTTTTTTTTTTGTGGAGCAGCATTAATCTTGTGGACTAAAACTTGGAAACTACAATAGGAGAAAGAGATATTGAAAGGTATGAAAATCCATGCAACTCTAAATCTAGGAAGGTCACCAGTAAGTGAAAGAGACTATCCTGGTTTTGTAGTCAACCATGAGTGAAGTGAGAAAATATGCTGAACATAAGTGGGTGATAAATTAGATTTTAAACCAAACAAAATCCCAAACTTCTCCCTCAGCTCAGATTCATATCATGTAATATCCCAGGTAAAGAAAATTCCCATTCTCTACAAGAATAACTTTATTTCCACCTTGATGTGAGTCCTTTAAAAATGTTAAATGCAAAAAATCTTCAACATTCTAAAAATATATATAAATTCTGCAAACAAGATGGAAGTTGTTCATGATGTCTTTTTCATTCTGAATTAAGTTAATGAATGAAAAAAAGATTAACTCAAGAATATCCATTCTTGCCTGTTGGTGGAGATGACATGTCAGAAGGATGATGTTTTTCCTTCTTTAGGTTCTTCCAGAATATTTGTGTTACAAAACTATTGCATAAAAGATCTACTTTCTCACTACTGTGAGTGAGGAATAACTCCATTGTGAAAAGAGGAGTGGGGGAGAAAATGTCTAAATCTCTCTGGGTGGAAAATAATTCTAAATTGAATTTTACAAGTCATTGTAGTTTTATTAACGCTGATAAAATAAAATAGAGGGAGAGAAAAGAATTTCAAAATCAATCTTTAGTGGAGACTGCTCAGTGACTTGCATAAAACAAAATTAATCTTGTTTGGGAACAACAGGAAGTACATAATAGAAAATAAGGGTAAGATTGATCCTGAAGTTAGACAGCTTTGTTGCCAAGCTGCTTATACACAAAAGAGGGAAAAAATATTCAGCTCATCTCTGATAAATTATTAATCTATTTTTTTACAATATTGTTACTGTTTGTGGCTAGAAGAAAAAAGATCAAAGTGAGTACTCAGCAGCACAGGCTTGGTACAAAAATCTTCTACAGTAGGAATAAATGTGATTATTTTCATATGTTATCTGTGTGGCAAAAAGTTGTATTTCTGGTTTCCAACCCAAGATTTCTCCACAATGTCCTTGGCACAATCAGAAATCATCAGTTTGTTTTCAGTTAATTGGAAAGAAGCTGGGGTCTGGCTCTTTGTAATCAAGAAGAATTACAGACTGCAACACAATGATAATTGTCTTGGCACCAAGTGAGCATCTACATCTCTGGAGTCAGACATGTGCAACCTATGGATCCCTTGTGCCTCTTGGAGGAGTCTGGTGGTGCTGCTGTCTGCACTGCTCTCTCCCAAGGGCTGGGTAAAGAACTGGTATGCAAAGACACATTAAATCCTTGCAAATCTCATTAGAAAAATGGTGCCCATTGGGTATGAAACAGGTTTTTGTGAGCAGTGGGCTACAGTCTCCTCTGGATTTCAGCCTCTCAGGTGGGTTCTATTATGTCTTTGATGAGGATATACTTTTCCCCAGAGGAGGCATTTGCCCACATCTCAACTGTCTGTGCTACTGGTGAGGATGCAACATCTTGCTGAGTTCTCCTGGCTTAGGTGGGCTGAGAAAGATCCCCGTACCAATAAGATCTTAGGAAGGCATACCAGTCCATGCCTACAGCACAAGTCAGTGTACATGTATAAAATTAACCTTGACAGCAAACAGGAAATGTGAGAACTTCTGCTTGTTTAAGAGTGGAAATATAAAATTTAGGCAGTGGATGGACATATGTAACTATTAATGTTTAAAGAGCATGTTTTAGTTTAATTTACAGATGAATGGTCTTAAATATTTTTCATCTATCTGCTTCTTCCTCTCTGTTACCCTAAAAAGCTTCTAGAAAAAGATTATATTTTCTGATTTTCCCTCTGGATTCTTATCTGCATTTCTGTCCTTGCCCCCTTTCAGAGACTTAATAAAACTTATTCTCTTCTGTAAAAAAAAAAAAAGAGCAAAAAGCTGTATTATTCATTTTAATGCAAGCAATGATAGTATTTTTCATGTTTGAGGCAACTGAATCTTGTGTCATTGCAAAGCTCAGTTTCTCTTTTGGCATGGAATGTTGTTCTGTGAACAACACAGTTGTTCTGCTGCCTGGGAGGTCTGTTGACAGCTACTCTTCTTCTCAGGTACTGACTCTGATGAAGAGTTAATCTTTCTCCTTCTCTTCAATATTTTCCTGTGCTTGAGGGACAGATTAGCTCTTTGAAATGAACAGTGGCACCTTTCAGCTCTAGGTGACCAGTATTGGATCTGGCTTGCATTGGGAATAACTCCAGAGAGACTACACAGTCTTTACCCTGTGACAGGTCTTGGGTGACATCTGGGATATGACTTTGATTTTTAATAACCACATCTTGAAACCTGACCTTGCAGCTGATAGTAGTTTCCATTGACATACTCAGCCAAGAGGCTGGGAATCAGAGATGGAGATGGAATTACCCTTTGCCTTGAGAGGAGGTAGCTCCAAAGCCTCCATGAAATGCAATGAAACATGAAGTGACACAGCGGAACTTCACAGCTTGCCAGATGGACAGTGAGCAGCTGTCACCAGTGTGTGCCTTTGAACTGCCATATACCAGAGGGGCCATGAGGCACCAGGCTTGTAAGGCATCAGCCACAGGAAGGTGGCTCTCTCTCTGCAGTGCTCTGGCATGCAAGAAGCAAACTTGTATAGTTTCAGCAAAGCAAGGGGTTGAATTTACAGAAAACCTCTAATTATAGGCCATCAGAAGTACCTAGTCTCAAATATATATATATTTGTCATGTACTTCATCCCTCTTACAAATCAGTGTATATGATCTCTTGGAAACCTTTGAAAGGTTTCAACCAATTCTGGCTCAAAGAGACATTCAGCTCTCAGATATCTGTAACTTCTGAGTGTTCTTTTGTTTAGCTGTCATAGAGAAACCATGTAGCTGTTTGAAACAATGTGAGAAATCCCTTTGCCTAGGAGTGACAATGGCATCATATTCCATCTTTTATCTTGCAGTTCTCTGAAAGGTCATAGTGCAGTGACTTACAGAAATCATCATTTTGTCCTTTTTCTGATTAATTTTTCTACTCTGTATTTCTTTCAGTCTTGAATTATGCAACTTCTAGCTTTAGATTAATTTTTCTTTCTTTTTGCACCAAGTCAGTTGTGGGGATTTAATTACCACTGACTTGTAATTGCTGTTTCTTTAACTCAAAGAGTTTAATTGTTATATCAGCAGGTAATTTAGTCATAAAGTGTAAGACTCAACATATCAGATACTGATCTGGCTTTACTCAAAATATTTTTGTTCTTTTGAAAGTGATTACACTTTTTTCTACCTGATTTCCTTTTAGTTCCTTCTTGATACAACTTACCAAGTTGTATCTCTTATTTACCTATGTCTTCCACCAGACTCAGAGTTTGTAAGTCTCTTTCTTGTCCCATAACCAGACCATTTTGGAATCTTTTTTTTTTGCTACTCCATTGCTTGTGTCAAACAAAGCTGAGTTCTTGTTCTTGCCTACTAGATTGTACTGATATATATTATGAACATTTCAAAGAGAACACTAAAAATTCTTTGAGCTAAAGCTCTTAAGATTTCCAAGGCAGCCATGGTTGTTTGGTTTCTTTTAATAAAAAATCTGAACAACGTTAAACCGAATATCCTGTGTTTAGCTTCTGAAAAATTGGTCTCTTTTTATGTACTTTTTCTGGTTCAGTGTGTGAAAACCTGGTTCTTATAATCACCAGCTATGTTTAAATCCTCAAGAGTATTTTCTTAGCTCTTCTGTGATGCTCAAACTATCCCTCCAGTATACCAAAAGATCTGCCATTCTTATTGCTATGAAATACTTTTTGTGCCTGCAGACAGGCCATTAATAGAACTGTGGCTAGTCTCTGATCCTGAATGATGTATTTTGTGCAGTCTTTCAGCAACTCCTATATTGCTTGTACACCCCTGTCATTTAAGAGAAGATACATTGGTGCAGAAGTGATGCATGAGCAAAAGTTACTTAAAAAGACAAAATAGAAGCTTGCTCATTAGCAAATGCCATGTGGTGTGGTTATGGTTCAATGAAAACACCCTTTTAAATCAATCTCTGCTTCTTTTTTGCCAATTTCTGATCTCAAAACCACTGCTGGATTGCAACTTTATCGTGTTGGAAGGACATAGCGTCATGCCATAAACTATGTCTAAATATGCATTAAAGAGTTACACGTTCCCAAGTGCCTGAGCCAAATGAGAGTTATTGATTCCGGTTTACATTCTAAATAGATTTGAATCATCATTGCTTTCAAATATAGGACTGGGGAAAGCCTATCACAATTACGAAGTGAAATGCAGTTGTTGAGCCTTGCTTATGTGCTGAGATGGATGCAGCTGGCAGAGCACAGGGAGGGGGATTTGGGAATGAGGGGTGTGGGGGTGAGCCTGGGCAATGACCCCTGGTGTGGCTGTTGGGAGGAACTGGACCGGAGGGTGCTGGAGGTGATAAACCAAATGGTGGGTGACACAGGGAGACAGATGAGGTGCTGGGACCAGTGAGTCAGATAGAGGTGCCTGCTGAGCCTCAGATCTTCCTCCTTGACAAATAGTTTAATCTCTCTGGGTGGGACTTGTCTCATCTAACTTTAATGATCAAAAGTAACTGCTGAGCTACCCATGGATTTTTTGTTATGCATGTATTGAAGGGAGATGTACACCAAAAGAAAGCCAGGGCAGGTAGGAGAAAGTTGTCTTGTCAGGTTACAGTGCTGGAGATAAAAGCAATAGCTGAGCTGAAGCTCTCTGACATCAGTGGGGGGCTTCACATTTATTTTCACAGATTTGTGGGGGTGACACTGAAGGTCTTCAGCTCTGGGCACTCTCCTGTGCTTAGGAAATGGATATTTATCCATGAGACAAATCTGTCCAGGCAGAGCTTCTTGAGCCACCTGAAATTAACTCTTTAGGTCCATTTCTGTAATATCTCTTCTATCACCTCCATTGCCTTGGTGGCTCAAAGGGTAGAGTGGTACCTGGAGGTTTGTTAGGAATATTTGTGGCAGTCAGCAAAGAAACCTGCTTTGCTTCCTGTCTAGCCTAGCTGGAGGGATTAGATGAGCTGCCCTCCAAGACCACACTAAATGCCAAGCCAGACCTGAGAGCTAGTCTGAAGCACCTCTCTGGACAATGAAGCCTCTGGCTTGGTGACTGGTAGGGGAGCAAACTGCCAAGGTTGGAAGCAATCTGCCAAGCTTGGACACACTTTGAAGTGTGATAATTTGTGCCATGATCCATTTGTCAAATCCTGAGGTATAAAACTCAGTATTTATATAAAAACTGAACCACACATGAAAGATAGTGAATAGTTATTCCTCTGTGGTACTGAGCATATAGGGGTGTGTGTGCATATATGCTTATATGAGTGTTCTTATATCATTTATATCTATGTGTGTGTGTTTCTGTCTAGAAAGTGACCTTTCACTCAGGTAGACTGAGTTCTGGCTCTGAGAACTAGGAGAAGTTTTCCAAGTAAATTTAAATTCTTAAGTCTTCTCTCTGGCAAACTTTTGTGTTTCTAAAGGTAAAGGAAACATTCTGCACTAAGTCTGATTTTTATGGAGAAAAAAAAGCAACAACCCAAACCCCTTTATTTGTCAAGGCTGAAAAATTGCTTGGAAACATTTTATCCACAAGGGGTTTTGCACATTGGAGAAGTGTGGGAGCAGTAAGAAGGAGAAACAATAAAACAGATGCATTTCTAATCTGAAGAGAAATGTTTTGGCAAAGACTTTGAAAGTTTTTACCTTCAGTGCAGAAATAGAAAACTCTTAAACATAAAAAAAGTCCCTTTGAAATAGACTGGTTATCCTGCAATGATATAGAGGTTTTAGACTTCTAGTGCATTTTCAGGTAACACATTGTATTTCCAAATACTCTGATCATCTTGCTTGCTATTCAGTAATTGAAGATTTCTGTAGATTAAGTTTATATGTCATGATATGGTGCTAGAAAGAGATGTGTTCTTTGCAACTGGAAGGATCATTGCTATGTTCAGCAACACCACATAATGTAGAAGAAGCTTGAGATTAACACAACTATATTCTAGCATGGTCTGCAATTTCTTAGCTATCTTTAGTTCATGGGATGGTGTTTTGTGATCCTGATATACCTTAAAACCTGAAGCAAACACATCATGGTTTTTTGTTTGGTCTTTGTTTGTGAACCAATATAAAGTAGAGTTGCTGCAGTACCCAGGGGGTCTTGTTGTTCTGAGTTCATGAGAAGCCAAGGCAAAATTTCCACATTGAGACCTCTAGGGGTTAAGCACCCACTACTGGTTTGCAGGGTCATTTGGTGTGGATGTGGACTGGATGTGAGGGTGGGACACTTTGGAGAGACCTGTGGAGATGGACCATTAGAAAAGCAAACAAGACAAGTGCTAAGCTGGTAAAGTGCCTTCCTGAATGCATGTGACTGCTTGTTTTTGTTTCTGTTTCTGCCTGCAGCATTTCAACAAAAGCTAAATTGGAAAAATTTATCTCTTGTGTTTATGGCTTTCACCAAAGTTTCCTAAATATCTGTGTGGGAAGTAGAGGAGATAATTTTTCACCAATATTTTGTGATGGTAGTTATTCCCTCCAGTTCTTCTAAGGAGAGAAATAATTTTTCATCTCTATGCTCTTCTCTGTATTATTATACCAAGGATGAGTATTAAAAAAAACCCCAAAAAATCCAAACACCTCTATTGTGGAAAAACAAATAAGACCTTTGCTAGTTCAACATTTAAAGTGTTGCAGTGTACTGTAATAACAAATGAGTAATATATCAGTCAGGGAAGAACGTTTGTCAAAAAATACTGTATTTATGACTATGGTGGTGGATTTGTCTCACTTATAATCCAGCTGACATACAGATTTGACCTGTTAAAAAAGGAATAACATTGGTTGCCACTGAAAAGTTCTTTGAACTTATTTGAAAGAGAAATGAGGAAGGCAATGAAATGCTTTCTGATGGCATATGAAAAGGATATGACCCCTTTCTACCTTTGCTTGCAATTCCATCAAAGTGCTGAAAGTCAGACAGGGCAAAGCTGAAGTTAGGCAGAATGAAGCTGGTTCTCCACTCAGCTGGAGATCCTGTCCCATTAGAGTTACCCTATAATTAATAGTATGGAGGCCCCAATGATGCATGATAAGGTCAACAAGCTGGATACTTTCACAAGTTGGTTTTTTTTTTTTTAGTGGTTGGTGTTTCCAAAGGATGCTTTCCATTGAATATGAATGACTTGTAAACATTTAGCACAGATTTCTGCACCCCCAATTAGGCTCTTGTTTGACATTGGATCTCTTTCTCTATGTGCTTGGGAACAACTCACTGTACTACTTAATTCTTTGGAAATGATAGCAAGAAAGGTAGGGGTGGGATGTGACACAATGGTATCCACCTAAAAGAAATACATCTAAATAGCGTTAATTTTATCTATGTGAAATGGAAAACTTCTTGTACTTAAGGGGGCAAGAGCTCCCTAACTGCCCAAGCTGTGAGAATATCTGCACAAGAATGTTCAGACCCAAGGGACTTAAAAGCTGAGAAGGAAGGTCAGCTCTGTGGTGCCTAAGTTCAGAAAAGTGATCCAGAAATCCTCATCTCTTGTTGTATAGGGTTCTATGGCTTGTGTTTGTGGAAGAGATGAAGGGAAATAGCCTTGTCCCTCATCCCCTTTTCTCATCAGCCTTTCTCATTCCCTCTGAGACATTGCCAAACTGTAATAGAGCCAGACCGCAGGACAAGACTGTAATGAGCTGCCTGTGCCACTTACCCTGTCCTCATATGCTGTGAAAGTAATAATATTGACTTTGCTGTGCCTCATTGTAAGCAAAATATTGCATGATTATAGGCCTAATTCCAACCTGATATCAATCATAGTAAGAACAGCCAAGGTCAGGTCTTAATTTAGGCCAACCCCTGCAGCCTGCTGGGAGAAACAAAATGTCAGTGATCTTGATACTCATCTGCAGACTGCAGCAAAAGGAAGGCTGACCAGCCCTGAGGGAGAGGCTGATGTGTGGGATAATAATCTGCTGTTGGGGACAGCATCGCTCCTTGCAGGCTTTATAGTCCTTTTTTTTCTCTAAGATGTCAACAAATGCATGCAAGTCCAGCTTTGAGTTTCTTCTTTGCACTCTTCATGGAAGCTCTGCCCTTCTCATGGCAAGTACAGCTCATTCATAGGGTGGCAAATGGAATTTTCATGTTTCTGAGAATCTTCGAGCCAGCAGTAAGAGAGCTAGTCAAAATCCTATTGACCTTACTGTGGATGCTTGATAACCTGTGCTGTGGTAAGTGCTTAAACCTTGATGCTCTATAGATCTAGGCTTAAACTGATACCATTGAGAGACATTAATAACAAGGTTCTACCTGTTAAATTGTTGATTAGTTGTGGGGCTGTGAAAGCCCACAGTGTGGGAAAATTGCTGCCTGACAAATAGAAAAAGCTAAAGAAAGTAGAAGTTGAACAACTCAAGAGCTTTTGAAATCATCAGATTGATGGCTTGGTAGATACCTGGTGAAGATATGGCTTTTTTTATGGACAAGAAATTACTTTGTCAAAAATCCATAATTTGGGTGGAGACTAATGGAGTGGGTGGATGGAAAATAAAACCCTAATACTAATAAAAGAGAGCCCTATTTGGCAACATAATTATTGCTTATTCCCCTGATTACATCTGGAAATGTATGGCTCTAAGCCCATACCAACCAGCTTTTCAGGTTAGCTGGATGTTGATTCTTTGTCCCCAGCTACTCCCTAGTTCTATCAATGTGTTTTGGAAATTTGTCATGTTTTTCTTGGATGAGGACATTGCAACTAGAGGCAAAGACACAGGTGTTGGCAAGAGGGTGACCTGTTCTGGTGGCTAACATGATCACTGTTACTCTAACCAGTGTCCCTTCTGGCTTCCATCAAGAAAGGTCACATGCTCCTTTGCAAGTGAAGCAGCAGCCTCCCCTAGATCTCAAATTTGTTCATTAAAGACAGAGCAGAGATGGCACCTGTTCTGTCTGCCTTTAAATCTTTGCCTTCACAACTGGCCTGTTGTGAAGATACTGGCCTTAAGTTTAACTTCAGAATCAGCAGAAAATGGCTATTTTCCATTTTTAGGGAGGCACAATGAATGATTGAAATAGGTATAAAAATCACTTTCTGCTTTATGATGTGTGGATTAATGAAAGTATTAAACATTCTAAATGATAGATAGGGAAATTATTTCCACTGTATCTTGAAATAAATAAAACCATCCTGTCTTAAATTTAAGAGGCTTAAAACTTTGCAAGCTCATCATAAGTGCATGGGGCACAAAAAGGGGCAAGTTTATAACCATTTATGTGTCACCCTAATTTTTTAACATTAATAATTTTTCTGCTCCATTACTGTTAGTGTTTCCCATAAGCTTTGAGAAACTGACTAATTTATTCAGAAAAGAAGAGTAAATATGGGTCAGGCTAATATGCTTTTATGGGCTGTGCTGGGATTTTCCCATTTTATTGCCATTTTGTGCTATTAATTTTATATCCTTGACATTGTTGTCTTCATTGCTCATGTCTCACAGGCATGAAAAGGATTATTTACTGTGCTTGGAGATTCAGGCTGGAACTGAAATGGAATGAAATTCAAATTTGGTTCAGTTGGACAGTACAGGTGCTATGATGGGACTGTTTCTGGCTTCATCCATGGAGCAGTGTAGCTTTTTGCTGTTTGTGTATGTGGCTGTGATTGTAGCTTTGTGTGTGAATGTGTTTGCACCAGAATATGTGCAACCAAGTGGATACCCATAGATGAGTGTGTGGTCTCTTGTGTAGTTGTACATGTTTGCATGTAAACATTGTTGTCCTGTGAATGTATGATCCTGACTGTCTCTATATACTTTGCTGCTGTTTGCATGGAGGTACAGTTTTATGTATTTTGATATAAGGTATGCGAATGCAAATGAGAGAATGATGTTCTGTGTGGAGTAACCCATGCATACTCTGTGCAAAAAAGTTTGCTTGAGCATGGTAATTGACATTAAAAGTTCACACAATACTGAGTAGAACCAGATCATCTTGAGGAACATCTCAAAAATGAAAGTCAAGGGTTGGTTTATTGCTATATGGAGTCTGTCTTGCTGTCTTGAAAACTCAGTTGGAAATAGGTTGTTCTTAGCCTGATGTTCTGGATAATGACTGGTAGATTGTTCCCATTAATGGCATTTTTGTACAAAACAGCAGGTGGCTTAAAAATTTAGTAGGTCACACGCGGAAATAAGTCATGGTTCCAGTGGACAGCAGTAGAGTAGGACAGCAGGACAGAGAGAGGAGCAAGAAACCAAATTTCTCCAGCGAAAGTGATTAACTGCATTTGATTTGCCATGAAATAGTTTGTTCCTTCCCTTGTTCCTTCCTGCCTTGCACAAAACTCTTGTGTAATTTTCTAATGCTCTAACAAATCAGCCTGTCTATCCTTTTAACGAAGTCTCTTGACCTCACATAAATCCAGACTCAGAATCATAACTTATTATTCAAAGTACTAGTTATGGAAAACTGCAGAATCATCTTCTGGACTGTGCATTCTCCTTGTGCTGCTGGCTCTTGTGACTTGATAACACAAGAAATAACTGAAGTCAAAGTAGAAAAAAAACTTTAGCTCTCAAGTCCCATATTCTTCATAACATGTACCACAGAATTTCACCTAACAAATCTTGTCATGCCTGCATAATTAGTAATGAAATAACAAAGTGGAACTGCAGTGGTGCTTTAAAGATACTTAGAATAACAAAAGGATTTTAATTTGTGGCAAATCTGCCATCTCTCTGGGTGTCCTGCATACAGAAGGTCATCATCAAGGAGAAAAGTCTTCAGCTCTGTCTTTTCCTTCCTAAAATGTAATGATTTCCTGCTAAAGTTCACTACCTGGCAGCAGCATGACTGTGCTTTGACATTCAGATCCATCAGAACCATATCAGCAATATCAAAGTTAATGCACTCAAATGAGATGATTTTTTAGGTGATGAACATCTCATTTCTGATCAAACTTCAGCTATCATTTTAGCAGAATTGGTTAATGTTTCTTTGCTATATGCATTTTATTGCTACCTAGCACTGGGCAAAACCATTAGGATATTACATAATAGTGATGCCTGAAAAATACTAAAGTAAACATGACAGTGTGCCTAATCTTATGCTCTCTTGCCCCTCATTAACAGTAACTTTCCAGTTGATCTGACCTTCTCAAGTCCTGTAGCTGCTACTCCTCATAGTGGAGGTTTTTGGTTGATTTTCTTAAATTATTCTTGTCTAATTCTTTTTAGAGTCTTACCAGTAATTAATGTGTTCTCTGCTCAGCTTGTCTATCACAGGGCAAGCAGATTCTCAGTCTGGCCCTGCTCACCCAGTTACATTAGCCTTCATTGCTTTAGTGATGAGAGATCTCTTGAAGAAGCCACATGAAGTTCATTAAGCAGATTACAGTATCCAAGGCTGCAGTACCTATTGAATGCCATGGAGATAACTGAGGGTGGTGTTGACTTGATTAAATAATTGTACATGAGATACTACTTGAATGTTCTAAAAAATATTTTTTTTACTACTTTAGATTTTCAAATTAAGTGGGGCTCTATCCTTCAAACCTGGTATATCTAAAACCTTTCACAGGCAGAGTTGGTATTAATTTAGGTGATCATCCACTTAAAAGAAACATGAACTGCAGTGGTAAATGAGTATGGTATGAATTCATATGGAGAAATCTCTGTGTAATAGCATCTCTGAGGGATTACAGCAGTGGGAGAGCAGCAAAGCAGGGCTAGAAGCTGTCATACTTACCTGTGAAGTACCAGTCATCAAGGAAGGGTGATGAGGCTGCAATTTATTTGGTGAAGAGGCAATACCTTCACAAAACCTCCTGCAAGAAAGAAAATGTCAGTGAGTTTATGGTACAGTTTGTGTTATAAAAAGACCTCTGTAGAAAACCTTTTCTACTCCATGCCAAATTCAAAATTAGGAAAAGATTATTTTTTTCAGTTAAATCAAAATTTGATTAATATAAAAGTCATGTATAACCAAACATAACTCAGTTCTAACAGTACTGAAATACTCCAGTTATCTGTTCATCATTTAGAAATAAAATGAAATGATATTTAGAAGAATGTCATTCAAAACAAGAGGTGTTTAAAAACCAAAACACAAAAACGAGCATTTGGAATAATTCAGCATGTACTTAAAGTATAACAAAATTATCATACACTTGTAACATGCTTCAGTTGTGCTGCATCTGACATTTTGACCAAAAATTATTTCAGAGTGATAAGTCTGAGCCATCTTCAGGTGTCAACACAGCAAGTATTTTTTAGAGAGGTCAGTTAAATTGACTTTGATGCAGGAGACATCCTGTTGTCCTTTCACCTCAACTTAATTTGTAACTGAAACTGTGAAAGCAGCAGCCATGGACTTGAGGCGTGTTCTTGTACTGCCAAGTTGAGCCCAAATGAGCAGAAGTTTGTTCCCCGTTCATATCACATCAGAGAATCACAGGGAACTTTTTAAGTGCTGCAACAATCCCTTGTCTCTTTACTTATGCAGAAGGCAATTTTATTTCCCTTTATATGACACCATGTGCTCAGAATCAGCCCAACCTAGCTATATTTTATGAAGATGCTCTCTCTGCACATTGGTCAGTAATTTTTTTCCCCTTGGCTGTCATTTCTGACTAGCCATTTGTTATGGGTCTTGAGCAAAATTTCTTCTCTGCCCAGTACATGTGTGAGTTATATATCTGCAATCTTGCTGGAGAATGACTTAGAGTGAAAATGAACCTTTTATATACTGTGCTTTGAGCCAGGCTAAAATTATTTATGAGGCTATGCTACTTTCTTCTGAGTACATTTGTTCTCAGGGATGTCCCTACTTTCCCAGCTGTGGGTCACATTTACAGTTTTCCAGGCACCTTCAGGCTATATGTGATATTGATAA
Organism: Chaetura pelagica; assembly: GCF_000747805.2. Taxonomy (NCBI): domain Eukaryota; kingdom Metazoa; phylum Chordata; class Aves; order Apodiformes; family Apodidae; genus Chaetura; species Chaetura pelagica. The sequence goes on along the minus strand of NW_009952362.1, from coordinate 1,917,698 downwards.
CAGACAGCTTATTTTCTGAACCTGGGAAATGCCCCATAGACAATGCTAGCTCTTGATCTGCTTAGAAGCAGATGGGCATGGGAGGTCATATGGGTTGTATAGACTACACTCACAGTTCCTCAGTGGGGTTGATCCTAATCAATTGCTTCCATGGATTTTTGGATCCCAGTGCCTTCTCATGGAGATTAGGGGAAACTAGAAGGAAGCTAATAACTTGTATCTAAGGTAACCATGCTCTAAGTTCCAAAGAGTGGGATTTTGAGTTCAAATTCCACTGAGCCTTATAGTTTGTGTTGGGACTAACCTCTGAAAGTCACAGGATAAGATCTCTTAAGCCTCTAACTATTCCTTATGCTTATCCTCTATAATCTGAATCTCCTGTTCATTACTTACATTCTTTCTTCTTTGTTTTCCATTTTTCAATAGAACTCAGGTTCTACAAAGGGGAAATTCCCATTTGGGATTCACCAGTGACTGTCACAGATCACTGACATTTACCCAGGGAGATGTCAAGTGGTGTAATTGAGGTGGAAGAATTAATCCTAAATTTATTTAGGTTAACTTGAGGTTAACTTAGCCAAATTTGCAACTTATGGCCCTTAACCACCATGAATTGGCCTGTGCAGAAAAATATCTTGCTGCCAGCATAAGTATAACTTTGCACTAATGTGAAAGGCTTCTTTTCACCTTACTCCAGCATGTTCATGCACTGCCTTCTTCCCATTCCAGTTGAAATCCAACCATCTTTGGAGCTTTATTAAACTGGCTTTGCTCAAATTTTCCAAGGATGTTAAGCTTAGATTTAATATCATCATGCCTAGGACTTGATCTTGAACATTTAGGATAGACACCTTTGTAACTAAACACCATTTACATTGCTTAACTGCAAACCTAGACAATTTCTCTACAGTTAAAATGAAAATAGAAATGCAGGTGTTGACATGGGCTGTTATGAGCAACTAAATTCTTTGACACTTTGACAGGTCACTTAGTCACAGATGCAGATGAATGTAATTACACCCAGGAAGAGATTGCTGAAGTCGTCCTATTGATATGCATGCTGGAGTACTGCTAAGATGGGTTCCTTTTTCATTTCCCCTTGAAAAAAATATTCCCCTAAGAATTTATATACCTTGAGTCAACTTGTCAACCATTATAAAAGGGATGCCATGGAATATCTAATGTGGATGAGGCTTAGTTAAGTGTAGGAAGAAGGGGATAATTTTTTGCTTTTGAAAATAAATTAGAAAAATGTTTTCTCTCTCCTCCATTCACACCAGTGTTGTCCCATAGCTACAAGCAGGAGGCCAAGGTCCTGAGATGAGGCTCTGGCAGTAAATGTGGGACAGAGTTCTCATACACAGCTCCTCCTATGCTAGATCTACATGTGTACAGCACAGGCACAGCACATCTATGTGTGACTAAATACAGCAGCTCATCCCTTTTTGCTCTGGGGGCCTGTCCTGGTTTGAGCCAGGATGAAGCCAATTTTTCTTTTTACTGATTTTTTTTTTTCCTTCAGTAAGCTTCTTGTAACTAGCAACAGTGTGTTCTGCTAGGCTGATAAGACAGAGGAATGTTTTTCTAACTACTGAGGCTTCAAGGCCGCACCTGCACTCTGCCGGCTTAGACACTATGGGGAGATCTGTGACCCCCCCGTAGGAGGCTGAGTTAGATGGACAGCAAAATTGGCCAAAGATATTCCATTCCATATATCTACGTAAGCTCAGAGGAAGGTCAGAGATCACAGAAGACAACTTCCTTCTTCTTCTTCCCTTCCCTTCCGTCCATGGCCGGTGTCCAGGGAGGACTCTGTTCATCCATCACCATCGATCCTCAGGCTTGATCTCTCGTGACCCCCATAACTCTCTGCTTTCTCCAGCAGCAGCTTCGGGATTCCTCGGGACTCTTCCCAGTTCAGGGAAGTGCTGTGGGAGTTGCTGGGGTGGGGGGAGGCGAGAGGCTTTTGCCCATACCTGAATATATATCTGTATATAATTGTATATATTTTCTTGTATCATTCATTAGTGTTTTAATTAAAGCTGTGTAGTTTAGTTTTCAATCCAGCCAAGTCTCTCTTTTTCTCTCTCTCCTTCCCTGTGTGGTTTGGGGGGAGGGGGGATCGAGAGCATTGTTGTCGGACCTGAGTCAAACTGGGACAGGGCCTTGCTTTAGTATCACAGACAAAACAGAGGTCATACAAGCCTTGCTGAAACAGAGCATTGCTGCTTATTTTATAAACACTGCTGAAGGTGTAGGAAGAAGAATGTGCTAGAAGCAAGAGACTGTCCACAGTGGGTGTGTGGCAACACAGAGGAGCAATGAGGGGGCTGGGAAAAGCACAGCTGAAATAGGAGACAATGAGCTGGGTCTGGGGGAAACATTTGGTATGAAAATGAATTGCTACAGTTGTGCTCACTGGTGTCTTTCAAGGTGTTGTCCCATTATTGAATACAGCCTCCCTTTATTAATCCTATAAGGGGGTTTAGCTGAATAACATCAACTGCCCATTCCCTGTCCTCCAAAATCACTGAATTTAATACGTATGATACTTGTAAATAAGCAATTAAAATAGTCTATCTAATTTCTGGATTTCTGTAATTCTATTCAGCATTACCAAAGGTAATATACTGGAGTAAATAGTCCACCAACCAAGAGCAATGGAATAAAAATCATGCTGATCCAAACTGGAGTAGCCTTTGATTGGCCTGATATGAAGATGACTGATTCTTCTAAAGTGCTAAAATAAGTTAATAACATCTATTTTTCACCAATGGGAATTGAATTCACTGAATTTGGTCTTGAGAATCATAATGATGTGATTGCAGGTAAAAATAATAATTAAAAAGAAAGTCTTTCCTTTTTCTAACTTTGGGCTCTGTTAAAGTACTGTAAGATTTAATCCTGCAGGGTGCTTGGTAGTTCTCATTAATGGTGCTTGTTACTCCTTACTAAATCAGAAGTCCCATTGGGCTTTTTCAGTTGAGGTTGTTCTGTGCTTCTCTGCTTGTAATTGCTGTTATAAAGAAGAATCAGCATATTGAAATGTACTCAAGCCCACTTGTCAGCCTCTGAAGCAAAATGAAAAGGCAATAAATCCTGATTAAAACTCTGACTTGATGCTCAGACCTGAACTCTTTAATGCTGATGAAAAGATTGATTGATTGGCATGGCAGGGTCTGATGTTCACTCTGCAAGTGTGAGCACTGCAAGGTGTCCTGGTAACACTCAGACCAAGCCCTGCTCTGGGATGCAGGATGGTCTGATGCTCTTAAGTGAAGCTGTTTAATTTTTCATGGGTTTAGAACCAAAATGTGGCAGCTGGAGAACTACTGTGGAGATGGTGGCAGACCTGCAGCAAAGCTGAGGGTGGGGGAACACACAACTTCCTCCCTCCTCCTCTTTCACAAATTATTCTGGTGCAAAGCAACCCAAACAAAAAACCTTCTCAAACAAACAAAAAACCAACACCAAACCCCACAACAAACCTCAAATCCCCATCTTGCAACAATAACTGACTGCTAAGTGGGACCAGTCTGTGAGTGGTTCTTTTCTGATAGTTTGCTTTCTAGTACCCTTTCTGAGAGAGCAAGTTTTTAAAGGTCTCTGAAAGCTTGGGCTTTTGCAAGTGAAGATTAAGGGCAGAAAAATAATGCAGTGGGTTTTTTTGTATGTTTCAAGATGCAGTGACTTGTCATTTGGGAATTTCCTGAACCAGAGATGACATCTGTGTTCATCATTCTGTATAGATTTTTCTTCTCTGAATTTGAAGCTGTGTAACACTTTGGCACTTTCAGCAGCCTGCAGAAAGGAGTTCCCCAGTTTAACTAAGAAATACACAACAAAGTCTTGGCTGCCCTGAACCCATTCCATGGAAATTTCATGTGATTCCCTCTAATTCTTGCATTAGGAGAGACAGAAACAAATAATTCTTTATTTTGTTCTATGTGCTTATGAGGGAATTTCCTTCACTCTGGTAATTCTAAAGCATCCATTTTTGAGCAGTATTTGAGGCTGATAAATCACTAGAGGAATAATATTTAAAATATATTTGCCATATCAACCAAGTAAAACTTTTTATTCCAAATTTTCTTTCTCAGAATCAATGAATTATAGCTAGATTGTGGTAACAAAGGTAAAAATAAATAGACATAAATAGATCAATAGTAATAAATCACCCTCCCTTTCTGTGCTGCACATCTAGTTTTCAGCAGCTGTTATTACCTTCTCTTGCTCTCTGGAATAAATTTGATGAATTCTGCTGTAGTTTTGTGAAGTTGCAGCTCTGGTTTTTTTTGTCTATTATGTTATTGATGAATTTGTGTTTAAAAATTCTATGTGAACCAATTTTCTGCTTTTAGAATACTAGACCTTATTAAACAAAAGAGAGCCATTAAGTAAATCAGAACAGCAGACTTGGTGTTGAAAGAGGTACTGGTCATTCCCTTTTGAAAAGGATGTGACTGACTTAGAGGGGATTCAGAAAAGGCTGAGCAAAATGTCAAGCACTGGAGAAGACCCAGAAGTGTCATAAGAAAAATCTAATCATTTAGAAAATAAGAGAAACTAAGATAAAAGATAAAATAATGAGTAATCCAGAAAAGGTAGATAAGATTCTCTTATGGAATGGCCATTCAGTTCAGTTAGAAGGTGGAAAATTAAAAACTTATTGAGAGAAATACTTTTTTTCATGGCATGTAATTAAACTTTTACACTCATTGCCACAGGAAATTATTGAAGTCTAGATAATATGAAGCCTCAAGAAAGGGGTTGGCCACCTGTATGAAAAATAATGATGGTGCTGAATGTTAAAAACTTTAGTAAAGACTGGGTGATTCATACCTTAAACCAATCTTTCATGCCGTATTTTTCTGCGTGAAAGATTGGGATGAACTCTAGCTTGGATAAAGAGGGGAAGATAATATATATATTTGCTGTGGGCTCTTAAACCTTCTCTTCAGCTGAGCCTGTGGAGCTATGCTGGTGTTGTGCCACCAGATTAAGGATGTCTTACCTCTTTCTTCTTGAAGATGCTGAGTTCACCCATGTGTGACCAGCGTTGCAATGGCCTCTTGCTTATCAGGTCTGCAAATCCCCCTTTCCTTCTTGTATATCCAGGAAGCCTTTCAAGATCCTCTTGAGTCCTGAATGTTTATTCATTCATCACTATTCACATGAGATACATAGGATTTCTGATCTAACTAACCAGTCTATCATTACAGGCACATTTCTGTTGCAATACTTTGGTTTCCAGTACAGCAGAGCTCCCAAATACATCTAATAATAATCTTGTGAGAAATCTATGCAAATCAGGCAAATATTAAAGGATCAGCTACATTTTTAGTGTATTTAAATCTAGTCCACTTCAGCTTTGACAGATTTCTATTAAGCAAGCACTGATATAGGTCTCCAACATTAAGTACATGTTTATAATCTACTGAAGTGGATTTAGATTAATAGGTTTGAGGAATGTGCTTAAAATGAAGAGTATACTTAAGTGTTTGTAGAGTCAAGACCTTGGTAAAGAGCTCATCAAAGGTTTTCCTAGATGCAAAGTTGCACTGCTATAAATTCGAAAGAGTTGAAATTGATTGGATCAAAATCCTCTGGAAGTTTGGTTAAATGCATTTGATAAAAAGGTAGGTTTGCAAGTAGAGACACAAATTTTGCTAAAGCTAGTCAGAGTTAGAGACTGCCACTCCTCCATGTCTCCTTGCCCCTATGCTGAAGGTCACTGCTCCCAGTCCTGCAAAACATACATGTCCCTGTCTCTCTACTGCTGTGCTTTAAAAGCTCCTTGATTAAATTGTCTAGCAAAGTAATTTTGTTCTAAAATCTCAAATTTGGAACAGAAGCAACTGAGAGATGTCTAAGTTCCCTTTTGATCTTCATGAATTACTGGACAGTAACCTCTGGCAATGAGACAGGAAAACAGCCAGGGAGTCAGAGCATCTTTGTCTGCTCCTGATGTTTGTATCAATGTGTGTGTGTTAGAGGTGGTAAAGAAATGGAAATGGAAATGAATCACTCAGTTGAGTGTCTTCCTGCAGAAGTGTTTAAGGAAGGGTTGCATCAGTGTACAGGATCAACAGTCTACAGTCCCCCAAGTCTCCCAGACTTTCACCTGCAAGACTGGGCTAGGGAAAGAAAGTGAATAGTTTAATATGCCTTATTGAGTGGAGGTTTGTTAAACTATAAAATTGTGTACATGCTTTCAGCTCACAGCATTCATGGTGCAAATTGTGGTAAACTCAGGGTTCACTGGAGAGCCATGTAATGGAAGCACACACCCAAGGTTTAATAAAAAACTCAAAGATCTCTGCTTGCCTGTCCCCAGAGCACAAGTGTCTTTAACATGCTTCTGAATAGGCACCATATTTACAATATGTTCCTGATGTCAAAAGACACTGCAGAAATTAGGCTGCCATTCTACAAATCTGTACTTTGGATATTTGTGGCTGCCATGGCTTTCTATTCTAAGTAAACTTGTAGTATCTATTATTCACTGTATTTCAGTCCTTATTCCCATTCTCATGCCTTTTCTCCTCCTTTTGAAACTTTTATGTACATGAAAATAGATCCTTAAAAATATCTCGGTATGCTTTCTTTCCCTCTGTAGCTCGTGGCAACACAGTCTAGTTCAAGTTGACTTACTTTTATTAGGTCTTTGATTCTGGGGGAAAATAAGAACTTTTTTTCATTATTGCCAGTATGGGATGATCACATGTTTGAGTTCAAACCATTGCCTAGGAAACTCATACACAGATGGTCAATAGTTCATGGAAGGAAGCAGCAGACCATGTAAACAAGCCTTTGGATTCAGGCATTATTATTATCACTGTAGCTTAGTAATAAAGCTAAACCCTTGGAGAAATTTCTCATTTCTGTTGCTGGCGTTCAAGCATAGTTTAATCTAGGATTTTTAAAAAATCTAGAATAAATGAAATTGCTGGAAATTTTTTATTTTATGTACATATATATGAATGCATGTTTGTGAGTGCATACATTCAATTGTAGAAGACAATCAGCATTAGTCTGATCAGACTATATCTCAGTCATTTTCTAAATCTTTGTCTCTGTCACTTTCTATAAATTCTAAGACTATATGGAATTTGGTCCTAAAAAGCATGCATGCTATAGAGTGCAAGCAAGAGGAGATCAATAATGTAGTATGCAGGAAAGGAGGTAAGACCAGACATAGGTAATAGTACTGCTGCAGCAGTGGGGTGGGACTTGATCTCCAGAGGTCCTTTCCAATCCCTGTGATTCAGTTAATCAGGCTTGTAAGAGGAGGTGGGGTTGTGAAGGGCTGCTCCTGCAGGTCAGACTTTGTACTGGACTCACTCTGTAGGGATAGAAGGTGGGAAGAATAGTGACTTCAGTGCAGCTGCATTTCTGCTCCCTTTCTGCTTCCCAGCTTGAGTTAGCAAGTGAACAAGATAAGCAATGCTAAAAGTACTCTGCAGAGAGCAATAGGTTGTTCAGATCTGCAGTCTGCCTAAAATTCTCCATGTCAGTGACAAACTTGAGATGCCCTGCTACTTACCTCTCACTTTTCAAGTTGTGATGTGGAGAAATGGGAAAACGCATAATCACAAACACTCTTGGACTCTCTGGTGGCTCAGGAACTACATTAGAAGCTGCTGGGTTCCCCTGAAATCATGCTTTCACACCACCTCAGGAGACTACCCATCAGACTGCACACACGCATCTCTTTTTACCAGACCTCAGTGTATGCACTGCCCGTTGCAAGACCCCTGGAGGCAAGATGTGGGTATGTGAAGTTGCTAGCTGGCATGTTCTCAGCAATTCAGAGGTCATGCTTCTATAAATGTTATGACATCAAACCTCATTTCAAGAGTCTGTGGATATTAAGATCTTTCAAGAGATCCAGAAATGAGCTGGATACATTGATAAAGCAAAAAATCCACTGTGGGAAATTAATCAAAGACCTCAGTTCTTATTCTGGAGGGTCCTAATCCACAGATTACTGGATCTGGAAGAGTATTTCTTAGGGGATGTAATTTCTGCTTGCCTTCTCAATTATCTGCTGTTGGCTGCACCTGGGCACAGACCCCAAACTAAGAAGTCTTTTTTCTGTTCTAGTGTGGTTTTCCTTAAACACTGAAGAGAACCAGGAGGGCTGACTCTGCTCCTAGTGAACTGTAGTTAGCATTGAATAAACACTGATCAACCCCAGCTGAGAGCAAGTGCTGGTATAGATTAAATGTCCTCTGCCTATAGAACAAGTTGGCAGTTTTGTATTTCTCACACAAGCAAGGTCATCCTGTATCCTAAAACACTTTGTGTTTGCTGTGGCATTTCAGCTACATACTACTTGTGTACATCATGTTTCTGAAAGGTGATGGGCTCTAGGGCAGTGGGTGGAAGGCAACAAGTTGCATCTTCATGCTTGAAGTGATGAATAAATCAGTAGTTATCATTGTGTAATAATTATACCATTATCTCATTAAAAGCTGAGTTGTAACTTGTGTGTTTTGCTGCTGCTGTTCCTTTACTGGTTTGGGAGTAATATTCTCAAACTAGGTGCAGTGGGTCAGTCCTCTTGTCTGAGCAACACATGATTTCTTTTCCTATTTTCCCCCTGCGATGTCCTCTTCAACACATAAGGATTTGTATCTGAACATGCCAAGGGCAGCTTTAAAAATCCATATTTGCCAAGAAAAGAGAGAGTGCTAACATTTAGAAAAGTGAGAGGGTGAATCTTCAGTGAAGATACAGTCAATAAAGAGACTCACAGTGACCTGAGCATAGGTCAAGCTGACCTATGTGAGAAAAGAGAGAAAAGAATGAAAGGAAAACAAGTTAGAGGAAAAGACAGCACTAAAAAATATGAGCTTCAGCCATTAGTTGTAGCACTGTCAGTTCCTAAAGTGCCTGAGCAATACTTTGCCTTTCCCTGCCTCCTTTGCTAGGATGTAAAAGCACAGGAGAGAATCAGCCTGCATGCTAGTCTTGCAGTAAACAGGTTATATGTTTTCCTGAACAAGGAAACTGAGTCAAGGATCAGGAAAATGTGCTGTCATGGGACATGTGATAGAGGTCATGTGGGCCTGTGGCTATGTTTGGTTCATTACTGTTACAATGCCTTTTAGCTCTCTGAGCACAACACTTTGGATGGAGGTCATGATTCACTGCTTTATGTCGTAATAGGAGCTCTGCATACAGATATGTAGGGCAATAGACATGGTTAAGAGATAATTCAACAATTTGTCCTTCACTACCCAGTAGCCTTTGTCACTCTTGGCTTTATGTATTTCAGGCTGGTGCACCTCTTATTGTGGATCCGGAAAGAATTTGGATGAACTGCAATGTAGATAAAATAATATGATACTTAATTTTTACATTTGCCATGTTAAAGGTGGGAATTCTACAAAGCATAGAGTGGGGGAAGGAATTTCTCATTGTGATTTAGGGATATTCATGGGGATTTTTCTTGCTCTGGAGAGAGATGGCAAGGTATCAACAGTTAGGATACATAGGAATGTCATAGTCAATTTCCTGAAATTACACTTTGAAGTTGTGTTTAGAAAATGAATTAATATCGGAGAAAAGCACTGATATCCTTGGACAAAGGGCACCAGAACACCACAGCATTATTATTAAATGGTTGTAGAAATTCTCTCTTTGGCTTTGACTGAATTATTGCAGTGAGTTTCCTTGGTGATGTGACATGGAATTTACTGGAGTGGTTGTGCTGTATATTTGAAAATGACACTATCTTTATTAAACAATTTATGTGACTCTTGACTCTTCTGTGCTAAAACCAGCTTTGCCCATGATTCTTATCAAGGGTCCTGAGCCAGTAAAACAGAGACTGGTCAGATATCCCCTATGAGACATCTAAGTTAAGGGAAGGCTGACGGCAAAAAATACATGCCTTGCTTGAGGGAAGTGCAATAATAACAGAAGGATAACAAATGGGGCTGAAGTCTCAACTGCTCATTAAATTGTTGCCTATTGATATTAAAGGAAAGAG
>NW_009952362.1:1880162-1907686 GCF_000747805.2 Chaetura pelagica | reverse complement strand
TAAAGGAAATATTGAAACTTCTTGTCCTTTTGTCATTTTCTCCCTCAAACTAAGAATATAAAGTTCAGGGTAAAGAGACCTACATCAGTCATCAGCATAGAGCTGGCTTTGTTGCAACTACATGAAAGCTGTCACCAGTGACTGTTCATTTATCTGAGTCAAATGAGTTAATGGTTCTAGTCTAGTTTTTCTTAGGTTTCTGCATCATAATGAAGCTCATCTCAATCAATGCTAATTACTGCTCCTGACAGCAGCCTCCCAAGAGAGTCTTTAGGAAGCAAGCAGGCAGTGGAGGTCAGATCTGATGGGTTTGCACACCTACGGATCAGTAACAGGGCTTGCTGCTCAAAAGCTGCCAGTCTGGCATAGAATACAGTGAGTACTGGGGATGAATATTGTGGTTTGAATTTCTCTCATGCCTGAGATATTAGATTAAAGGTGCCTTACTTGTGAAGCATTAGGTCTCTGTTCTGATGTAGCAGGATGGTAAGATGCTTCACAACTCAACTCTGTCCTGCAGCAACACTGATTTTATCACCTAGGGTGTAGTAGGACCCTTATATCTGGAGTGACTGCAATACAGCAGCTTTGGTCTCCGATAGTGGCTTTTACTGGTGTTGCATTTTTGGTAACCTGTGAGGTCTGATGAAGGAGCTACATGACTAAAAGCTTATGTGTGTTCTCCAAGCATATGCTCATCTCAAAAAAGAAATTATATCTTCCTAAAAATATAATCACTCCTTTGTCAAATTAAATTGAGTAAATTTTCTTCCCTTAAATTGACTTTGATTTTTGTAATGACTGTTTAGTCCTTCAAATATTGGTATAATAAAAATATAGATACACTTTGAATGTGGATCCTCGCCTTGGTATCCCAACTTTATTATTTATCCCAGTGGATCCTAAATAGGAAGCTCTGGTTTCCTTAAATCAAAATGGTTTCTTGTTTGTCACTTCATTAAGAAAAAGCCAGGAGCCTGATTAATCCCTGTGCTCCAGGCCTCTTTCACAAAGACAAGAGAAACTCGATAAGAAATCAACAGGTGTGTTAAATATTAATATTTGTGCAGCACTGATAATTTGTAGCGTCTCATTTAGGGTTGGGGGGATAGAAAAATATGTAATAGAAATAAAGTAAAAGTATTATACTGTATAAATCTATATTTAATGATGAAACTTAAATTATTCCCGTATTTAAGTAAGCCAATTCTGTCTTACCAATCAGACAGTCCTCTAATCTTGGGTACTGAAAATCTTCATTATTCAACTAAAGAAGAAACAAATTTACTCTGGAAATGCTGGGAGGTCTTAAAATGTAACCGTATGTTACTTTGTTTCTTCCTAAGCCTCCCTTTGCCACCCTGAAAATTAATGGTTTAATACAATGCTTAAATTCACACTGGTACCCAGCAGGCCAGACACAGCAATTGGTTGAACCTTATGTCTGTAAAACCAACAGTATTGATTTAGCAGCCTTTCCATGATGGGCTGGACCCTCTCCCTTCGATTCTCAGTTTGTGAAATTACTGAGGTGTTAGAGGCAGACTGGCACAATCCATATCAGTGCAGATAAGGGCAGAATGTGAGCTGAAACATGATATTTTGCTAGTGATTTGCTTATTATCTACATCTTCCCAGCCTTTCAAGAAATACAAGCCTTGAAGGAAGGAAAGAAAACAGCTGGATGAGTTGAGGACAAGGAAAAACCCAAGGCATGTTAGATGAAGTTGGAAACTAGGTCAGAAGAGACAGAAATTTATTTCTTTTTACTTTCCTATACACTTTATCATAACAGATCAATTATTTCTAACCCACTGATCGTGACTTTAGGAATAAGTACTTGATACTGAGACTTGCTCAGTACTTTCCTATGGTCTGAGATCTGCTGAATTCCATTAAAAATCCCTGCTCTGGATCAGGCTTTGCAGGAGGAGCTGGGGCTGCTCCCGGCCCAAAGTGCAGTTTCTTAATTTCTCCAAGAAAGTAAACTGGGCCAGTTCTGTGTCCTCCAACAGAGAGAATTAGTATGAAAGAGCAATAGGAAAAGCAACTGATTCAAATTCAGATAAGTGTGGTTTGTTGGTTTTTTTTTCCCTGTTGAGCTCTCCCCTTGATTTATTTGAGGTTTTTATCTTGTAATGAGCACTTGTGAAGATTACAAATGCCAAGATCTGCAATGTACCCTGTGCATCTACTCCATCTAATCACAAGCCATGTACAGTTAGAGAGTGGAGCTACAGCTGCTAATCCCTTCTGACTTCCAGATGAATTTAAATGCTTGGCTGGTACATACCAGGTCACAGGTTCTTCTCATTCACAGCAAAAGGGGAGTGCTGTCTGCAGACAAACCACCAGCTGCACATTTGAGCCAGGTCAGATCTATTATTCCTTTTCTTCCAGGTAATTAAGTCATGGTGAATTGTTTCAGAGCCTAATGAACTCCATGCAAAACCTACTTTCAGTTTCAGAGGTCCAGAGCTATGATGGGACTTACCCATGTTTAAGGGTAAGGAGACAGCTAAATATCTTCTAGGAGCTAAACAAAAAACAGACCAAGAATTACTGAAAATATTTTGGTTTAATTTGTATTAATTCTCAGTTCTAATTTGGTTTTTAGACCAGGCTTTGCCTCCTGTTAGCTCATGAAATTGGCTCTTTTGACACCAATGTTGTATGAGATATGACATCAGTTAAATATGGCTGGATTGCACTGACTTAATCTTGCATGTCTATGTACTCTGTACGTAATCCTGAGACATCTCTTAATTTTTTTCTCCTAGAGATGTCTACTTAAACATTCTGTCACTTAATGCATATGGACATGTAGAGTCTGCTTATGATAAGTTAAAACTGCTGATTTCATATCCAACCATACAGTGCATTTAAATGATGAACAAGTTTAGGAAGCTGTATTCCTTTTTTTTTTTTTTTCCTACTCCTTATGCCCAGAGGAAAGAATGAAAGGAAAAATATGTGCATTTTTGAGTAGGAGAAAAAAGGATTGATCTCTGGAGACTTTCTCCTCAGATTCTGTGATGAGTAATGCTCCTGTCAATTTTTGGGTTATCCAGAACAAGCTGCAAAAAATGCTTAATTTTAGCTTCATTTGCTTTTTGGATTGATGTCGTTTCTACTCCTGTGAAAATAGGTATTCCCTGTGGAAATGAAGAGCTCTGAACTGGACGGCAAATCAATGCCAATTAAGATCACAGTAATGATTAAAGACTTCCCACCCTGGGTCTTCATTTGAGATTTTATTCATACTTTTGAAGCGATATATTCAAGCAATTGTAAAGTTTCCCCACATTATTAGCTATGGAATGTTTAGTGTAAGTCACAAAATGCTAAAATAAGTAATTTTCTTTCTTATGTTTGTTGTTTCATAATATAGTAGTGTAGGACTGTAGTGACTTGGTTGATTGATATCCCAACTTTACACATGTTCCTGAAGAAGGTAGAATGTACCATCCTTGTTGAGTGTTGTTTTTTATTTTATTTTTTATTAATTACTTGATAATTGTATGACTCTTCAGTAAAATCCCTCTCACAGGATGAGAGGTCCATGAGATGTAAAACTTAAATTGATGGGCAATGTGGATTTACATCTTGTATTTCAACAACAAAGTCTTTCAAGCAAGTTAATTAGCTATGATCCTTCTCTGCCCTCTGAGAATCACATGACAATTCAATCCACTTCTTTTAGGTATCAGTTATAGAAGCTATTGCCCTTTGGAAGTCAGTTGTCTCTCCTCTGCAGAGAATGGAAACTTGGATGCTAGGCTAAGAAATTGGATGCATAATTTTTATGTGGCTTTACACAGTGTGTGAATCCTACCTTTGTGTTTAAGAATCCTGTATCTCTTCTCTAAAGAGCTGTAAGAGCTAGGAGTGGCTACCTTGGTTTTAAGAACTGTATGTCTTTTTCTGCTGAATTCCGCTGCTTTGTCCAACACTGTTGGGTGGATTTTCCAGTGATTTACCACAGAAGCCACTGTGCTCCAGGTGTTGAACAACTAGATTAGGTCTGAAAATTCTAAATCTAACAGACAGATAGTCACAGGACAAGAGGCTATTCCTTGGAATAATATGGACTGCTTTGACTCTGCAAAAATTATTGTGTAGATATTATTTTCTTCTTAATTTGATTCCAAATTGCTTCAACGTGCTTAGTGAAAGTGTTCTACTGTTGCTGGTGTACCTGGATACAGCAGGATGTTTTTCCTGGGAGCTGGGGAAAGTCACAATAGACAGATAAGGTCCTAATTTCCTTTCACAGTTGGTGGAGTTTTATGCCCTTACATGCCCACTGTCTTAAAATGGTTTCTCTTGTTGCTAGGAAGCTCTACAGTCAAGCACAAACATTGCATTAAAAGTGCTTCCTTTTTGTAGTGGCTGAAAAACATCTTACGTGAGGATATTATACAGATAGCTAAAAAACAAAATTCTGAAAAATAAAATGCTTCAGAGGGATACTCTGGAAAGGCTTTTTGAACATCTTTTTACAACTCTGCCTCGAGCCCTTTGTAAAACTCAGCCACAATGCAAATAGAATTACATGGGTGAGATTTAAGAAAAAAGAAACTGAAAACATTTGTTACCTATTAGAGGTATAATAGGAAAGAAAAAACCAACAAGCAACCAACCCACTAAGTTAATTTTGCCCTCTGTCAGGGAGCTTGGTATTTGCATTATTCAGTTCAATCTGCAATGTAGACTATGTTGTAAATTTATTTAAAATCAATGAGCCTGTGAGCTCACAATATTTTATGTGCCTAAGTTTATGGGTTGATCCCATACATGTATTGGATTACTTGGTCAAAGTGTCATTCTGATTTCAAAAGGAAGGAAAGAAACCTAAGTGTCAGGGTTTGGAAAGGTAAAGAGATGTCAGCTGAACCCTGATACCCCTTCTGGCTTGGTGTCCTCTGCACTTTCAGTCTCCTGTCACATCACTTCCAAATCCATGCTTTCTTTCTGCTGATGTAGCTGGGGAATGGCTGGCCAAGAGATGTGGAAGCTGAGGCTAAGGATTTCTGTGACCTGAATGTAGAAAACTTGTGTCACAAGTAGAATATTGAGCTATGTAAAATTGAGCAGGTGATTTCAGCCCTTGCTTATATTGCAGATGTCTGTCAGAAACAGCCACCGTTTCTGACACTTATTGCAGAAACCCCCAAGAGAGTCCAGCATGGGGAAAGAATAAATTGCTTCCTCACTTGTAGAAGTGTTCCCTAAATTTCAACATTAAGAAATGGATGGGGAGGCATCATAGGAGAGTTTTTCCTGCTCCTCTCTATATTAAGGTTAAAAGGTAACTTGATTGCATTCTTTTAAGTACCTCCAGTGGGGATATCTAGTATATAAGGCAGAGGTGGGAGAGGGCTCATCAATTTTAGGCAAAGTTATAACAATAGTTGGAAATATAAATTAGATTAATTAAAAATGAAAGCAATTTTTTTTTTTTCTTTCTGATTTATTTATTTTCTTAACAACAGAGATAATTAACAACCTCAGCTGACTGCTCAGAGGAAAAGAAAGGTTTTCCATTGCTTTCAGTCTTTAAATTGCAGCGAGATTTCTTTCTAAGAGGGGAATTTTAACCACTCTAGAAGTTACTGAGCTGTGTAGAGGAACTTGTAGGTGAAGTGTTGTCATTATATGTTATTGAGACTTTGAGGCTGCAGAATCACCATGGGTCTTTTTGGTCTTAAAAATGTTTATGAATAGCTGTGTACACTATAACCTTTCAAAGGCATTTTTTGAATGGTCAAGCTTTTATGATATTTTACTTGCATGTTTCTGCATCCATGTACACTTCTTTCAGGCTATTTGTGCAGTGCTTTTAAGCTTAGTTTTAACGGTACCATAAACTACATCCTCCTTAACACTGCTGCTGGAAATGACTAAGATAGAGGGAAAAACACAGATTGTGGCTCTCATCATAATTCATCCTCAGGCCTCTGTCTGAGACTGTTTGAATTTCTTTCTAACAGACAGCAGTGTGTCTTAAATCCATACCTTTTCAGGTAGAAAATATTCAAGTCTCTGGGGCTTTTCATAGCCTATTTTATTTTCCTTGTAATTGCTAGGCTTTCCTGGTGTTGTCCTCTCCCAGTATGTCTAGAAGCTCTTTCAATGGCTTTGTCTCTAATTCATGGGCTCTTATCTCCAGTCTCAATCCAAGGCAGACCTAAGTGATGTCCTTCCACGCTGATCACCTACTTTTGCATGATATCTGCAGGTGAAGGACCTGCCCTGGTGCAGGGGATGAGCAGAGCAAGGAGCTTGCTAGGGTTGGAAAAGGGAGATGAGACAAAACAAGGGATCTGTTCAGCACCCGTATCAGGAATCAACACATTTTCATAATGGATTTTCCTGTGTTTGTCATCCCTGCAGCTTTTCATTAGGAGGTTAACAGTTGAGATTTTTGCATCTGCTCTTTCCATGCTACCCCCTGCAGTAGGTTGCTCAAGGAAAGATCTCTGACTTTAATCACTGAAGCACTGGGTTATGAGTGGGATGGACTGTTTCTGGCAAGGCAAGGAAGGGGAGAGAATTAAAGAAAAGCTTTCTGTGCCTACAGCTTGTCAGCTTAGCACTAATACGTGTGCTCCTGAACTCTTCTTAATTCACTTCTTTATTGATTTATTTGTATATATGGTATTTCATGATGAAGGAATACTGTCCACCTTTTTCTCCTGAAATATGGCTGCTTCTGCAGTGGAGCATGATGGATGTTTAGCACCAACCAGATAACATGATATTTCAGAAGCAGAGGAAAGTAAAAACAACAGATTTGGCTGAGGTATATGGAAAACTAAGGAAGCAGAAACATTGTGACACTAATTGTGGAGCTTATCTAAACATCACATAGACAGGGTAACATCATGTGGCCCAAGAGATTTGTATATGCCAAACCTGGAGAAGTACCAATCTAGGCTTTTTAGTCACACTCTTCAAGATTTAATGTTTGGAATTTAGACAGAAAAATTCTTCTTTCAGAAAGGTTGGTGGGAGAGCCCACCAGGCTGTGCTGACAACCAGCTTGCCTGGGGGACTATAATTGATGTGAAGGAATAATAGGTTTTTTCCTTGCTGGACAGGACTTATCTGATGAGTCTTCTGTCATCTGCTTTGTCCCAAAGAGTTAAGAGTTGAAAAACAGTGTTGGTTCTATGTAGATAGAAGCTTCTGTCTTTCATCAGAGAAGACAGTGATAAGACAAGGGGTAATGGTTTTAAACTGAGAGAGGGGAGATTTAGGTTAGATATTGGGAAGAAATTCTATGCTATAAGGGGGGTGAGGGACTGGAATGGGTTGCCCAGGAAGGTTGTTGATGCCCTGTCCCTGGAGGCTTTTCAGGCCAGGTTGGATGAGGTTTTGTGCAACCTGGTCTGGTGGTAAGATTCTCTGCTCATGGTAGTGGGGTTGGAACTTGATCTTTGAGGTCCCTTCCAACCTTAATGATTCTATGATTGTAGTTGACACATACATGCAGGCACACAGTGTGGCTTCACTCAAGATGAAGAAGCGCTGAGGCTCTCCTTTGTACACTTCAATTTTTCCTGCCTTTGCAAGCATTAAGTACCAAGGGAGGTCTCATGTAAATTGGAGACAAAGAAATTATTATCTGTTTATCTTGCTTTTCAGAGTGGTGCAATGAAATCAGCAGAACTCTCCGCACTGCCTCCTCCTTCCTTCCTTGCAAATAAACCTTGTTTTAGAAAAATTAGAATGCATTGTGGACAAAAGAAGGTGACCCTAAGTCTTGGATCTGTTTCCTTCATTAGTGGCAAATTGGCATATAGTGATTGCTACTTCTAGTATCAGTGCTAGTGTATTTAAGTAGTCAGAAGGGTTTACAGATGCCAAAAGAGAAAGCCAGTGATGCATATAATATATTTCTGGAATCATAAATAGCTGAGACAAGGGCTGGTTATTGCTTAGTTCAATATTGTTGTTTAATAGCAACTCTAAATACACTCTGCTGGGTTAAATATTGTACTATTAACTCTGGAGATAATGATCTTTCTAGATTGAATGAGGGACAATCATATTATGGCGTGACGCATTTCTTGGAGCTCCCCATATGTGAGCAGGGTAATTGAGGGGACGAGCAATTCTGTAAGCCATCCTGAGGGTCAAATTCTCTCATTGTGCAAAGCTGCCCATTCCTAGAGGGGGCAGAAGGGCCTACTATATGAATACAAAAGCATTAGATCACCCTGCTTTGTATATTTGCAAAGCACTCGTCAACCCAGCATCCCAGTCTGTGGATATTATCAGTTTCTAACCAATTATAAGATACCTGTTTCACAGCAACGGCTTCAAAAGTAACAATTTGTCCAGGCTTTTCCCTCATCATTTCTTGTAGGTAACTGAACGAAGAAATGAGTTGTCTTCATGTTGATCTTTTTCTCTCTGTCTTGTCTGAACTAAAAAAAAAAAAGAAAGCCTCAGCAGGGAAAGGAGCCTCATTTCTAAAAGAGCAGAAACATGTCTAGGAAGTGTTCTACCCTTAAACCCAGCTGAGTAGTTCAACGACAGTACAGATCACACAGGCAGTTTTTATGATATTTTAGGAATACATTTTTAGCTGGCCAAACAAAGAGGAATCTAGAGGATGAAAGAAATGCCCGGTTTACCTTTACTTGCAACAGCCTATTCACTTTACTTATGTGGTACACTTGATGTCAGACAGTCCCTCCTTTTCTGTTTCTCATGTTCTCTCTTCCTGTCTTGTTCAGTGCTGTATTCAAATATTTAAAGGATTCAAAGTTATTGAAGAAAGTAAATGTACTTATGAGTACAGATGTGTGTGTGTACACATATAAAGTTCTAGTAACAGGGCCAAAGGTTATGTAAGACCTTTCTGTTCCCTGCTGAAAATTAACCCTTTACTCTCATTGCCCTGCTGCTTTAAATTCAGAACCTTTGGAGAGCAGCCTGATGTTTCCTAAACCCAGGCTAAAATACAGGCTACAAAAGGTTGGCATCAGCAGTCAGGAGTTACACCTCAGTTCTGTTCTTTCTTCTCGAAATGACTATTTTAATTTGCATGATAGAACTATCCAAAGAGGACTATACACTATTGTTTAAACCTTAATTTATACTAATTTATCTGCAGAATTACCTCTGCCAGATTCATGGTCCAAAATGAGTTGTTTCTTTGCTATCTTTGTAATGATTTATGAATTCTTATGAAACTTATATTGTTCCTATAATACAATTTTTTCAGTTTAATAGTTTTTACATTTGTCTTGATTTCTGGATTGAAGAATGTCTATTGGTGTGGGATTTTGGTTTCTTCTGCTGAGGTTTATTACATGCAGTAATAGAAAGCAAAATAATAATAGATATAAAGCACAAAATCTTTCACTATCCCTTGATTGTGACTTCTTGAGGGAAAAGTGAAACTAGTCATTGGAGATTATATTAACTTTCTCTAATTCCAGAACTGAGTCATTTTGTGTCTTCTTTGCTTTGAAATGCTTTCCCTCAGACAAAATCTATCCTTTTCCCCCAAAAGCAGCAAGGGACAAAAATTCCTTCCATCTGTCAGTATAGTCCATAGCAGAGACCAGGGAGATATACTCTAAACTACTTGCATACCTTTTTTCTTTGCATGAAAAAGACTTGTTCTTTATTAAATAACTAATGTAACATAATATACAAGATCATAACATGAAGTGACATCAACTGTCCTCATAAAATATGAAAAAGAAATTATGGGAAGCTACTGAAATTGCCATAGAATGGATGCTCCTTTTTATTACTGGCATAACCATTTATGCTGAAAGAAGTGTCTTCCTACCAGAACTGACATCATAAGGTAACATGCCAGACTGTTTTCTTAAGTTTTTGACCAGAAATAAAACATCACCTTTTTTTTATTTTATTTTTTTTTTAAATGTCTTAGCTGCAGGATTCTTTAATTATCATGCTTGAGGAAACCTTAGCCTGCCTGTCTCTATAAAGTGACATTTTGTTTTTTGAGTGGGGAACTGGAAAAAACTGAGCTGTGAGGAGGCATAAGTGAAAAGTTCCCAATAACTGGGTTAAAATAAATGTACATGGAAAGACGAGGGCACAACTATGAATCAGGTGTTCATATGCTATGAGCTGATGCAGTGTCACCAAGAGCAGATACCAACAGTAGCACAAACTGGCAGGTTTACCTTCAGACCAGGATGCAGCTGCAACATGTAATATTGAAAAACAACGATACATTCTCAAGCCATTTGAAGGCAAAAATAAAGAGAGTAAATGGAGTCAGAGCTGTGTCTATTTGTTGGCGGAGTAGTCAGTTGACTAATAAGGCCAAAAACTCCACAAGGACAATTAAGGATATGTCTTTTCATGTGGAGAAGAGCATTCTTTCTAATGTGTTTAACACTAGAAGAAAAAAAAGATATTGAGTACCTGTACTTCCATTGGTCTGATTCCAAAGGTTTGGAATATTTGGAGGAAAAGAACGAGTAAAGGCCCAAATTTAAATTGAAATAAATTTAAATAGAAACACACAACCTAAACTTGCTGAAAGTTGGTCATACTAAGCAAATGTCATTTTTTTTTCCTGTAAAATAAACATTCCTCTATACAGGGTAAGAGCAGATCCTCTAGTTTTCTTTCTTTAGTAAAACATTTGATGTAAGATTACAAGAAATTTTGAGTTAAAAAGAAGAAAGGGTTGAAAAATGAGGAAAGAACTAGATAAAAGAGCATATTAAATGGGAAAGGGTTGGACTTCTGAAGTAGGCTCCTAGCCAAGTTATCTAAGGACTGTTCTTAGACTCAGCTTTATGTAATATTTTCATTAGAGACTTTGGTGATGTAGGAATTTGCTGATGAAATCTGCTGATGGTACAAAATCTGAAGATAGCAGCATAGAGGAGCACTGGGATATTATTCAAATGAACTCAATGACCTTCAAGAGAGAGCTATGGAAACAGAATTAAATTCAAGCTAACAAAGGGCAAGTTCATATACTTTGGGACTAATAAAAATATTTTTCTCATTTAGGCTAGGAAATCTGCAGTGGAAATGACAGAGAGGAAGAGAAGGAAATGGATTAGGTGAGCATAGGATGACTGTGAGTGCTCATCTTGGAGTGCATCAGAAAAGACAAATAGGACCCCTCAGCCAATCAAGGTAAGTAATCTGCATTCATCTTTTAAGGTTGATAATAAAAGGAGAGCATGTAGTGAAGCATAAAGCATTGCAACGTATGAGAAATTCAGCTGCACAAACACAAAATGGGGACTATCAGCTTCCTCAACAGTACTTCTAGGAAGAATACAATATGGTGTTATAGAACAGGGCTCCACAATAGAAGCTCTGGGGAAAAAAACAAACACCAACATATTCTCTTCATGAACAGCAGCTTGATGCAGAAACATGTAGGATAGCCACACATTTTCCTCTGGCTCTTTGAGGGCTTCAGATTATACAAAAAAACATTGTAGAATAGTTGAAATGGAAATAGACCTCTGGAGGTGATGTCCTGTATTAAGTTTTCAATACCAGATATTAAAAATAATGCAGTGGGAGCAAGTTCTGGAGGAGAACTGCCCAAAAGATGAAGTAAGAAAAGACTGTGATAAAAAGGTTCAAAATTTAGGTTTGTTTTGTCTGGAAATGAAGAAACTGAAGGGGAAGAGTTATTCAAGATTTTGAAAATAAATTGGTTGTTATAAAACTGATTATTGCTCTGATGTGTATATATTGATTGTCTACAGACTATTAGACAAGAAGTAGTTGGCTGAAATAGGAGGGCAGATTAGAGATGTATATTAAGCTACAAGTTAAGAATATATTGTTAGACAAATATACTTCCAGTGTACTCAAGACAAACCACATCCTGCTTCAAAGTAGGAAAGAAAGGCTTCTGCCCAGAGAACTTTAGGATTCAGAGTAATTTACAAAAATTAAGGATATGACCAAAAAAGTTACGAGACTGACAAATATATTGAAAATGTTATATGACCTTGAAAATTTGGGATGTTTTCAGTGCTTTCAAGTGTGTTGGGATTTGCAAAGCCTGGCAGGGACTCTGATCCTGAAGCATTTAATTGTTTTTGTTGTTGTTTTTTCTCCTGGAAAATAGTGTGTGTTCTTTCTGTTGTTCGTTATGTAGGCACCCCAGTGGTCTAATGCATGAAACAAACATGTAAAGAGAGATGAAGTGTAAAAATCTATTTTCAAAGCCAGGGAGTATCTCATTGATTATCAAGTACTTTGTGTTTGGTAAATTAGGATGAAATGCAGCTGCAAAGAGTTCAGGAAGGATAATTATCTGATGAGATCAACAGAAGTTCCCACCTTAAGAAACTCTGTTTCTAATAACTTGGTCTTTCAATCTGCTCTAAATCTTGGGGTTGACGTTGTATCCTTGGCAAAAGCCAAGGAATGAAAATACCATGCACAAGCAGTGTATGCCTTCATAGTTCACTGAATCAAGTCTTACACTATTACAAAAGACTCCATAATTTAAAGAAAATGGCACTGTTTTGATTGCTTGCTTTGTTCTTGGAGAACCAGTCTTCCCTAGAAACCTGTTACAAATTCATCACATCTAACTGCATAGGGAAAAAGACATTTAAAAAAGCACTTTTTCCACCAGGTGAAATTCCTTTTTAACTTAGGAGATACAAGTTAACAAGTATGACAGCCAACTGTGGGTGAGGAATTCTATTTATGGCATCTTTCTTGTGGCAGATTTTTTTTCTGATATGTCTAGAAGATGTTTGATGATTATCTTGGGGCAGATGACTAACTCCCACAGGCTGCTTCCAACACCTCCATCTGCTTTTCCAGGTGATGGTGCAAAGGACTATTTTTTTCCCTGCTCTTTCATGTTTCTCCTCTGAGGATCTATATTTGATACGTACAGTACTTAATTCACTTGGGAAATTTGTACAGTAACTCAAATCACCCCGGAGGTTACAACAGCGGGTGTTGCTCTGGCAGTGCCTGCTCCTCTGGTGACTGTAGCACTGTGTGGCACACACAGCCAGAGAGAGGAGATCTGGCTGCATACACATTAGGTTTTCTTCCATTTTTCTGCAAGCATCTGAGGGGAAAGTGCATGTCAGTGTTCACACAAATGTTTAAAGCTGGTTGGTTCAGATCCCCCCCAGGAATATGTCAGGGCATATGGAGCAGGGCAGGAGGGTGACTGTGATGCCTTGTGGAGTGACTCCCAAACAACACAACTGGGCTTCCAGACCAGCCAGCATGTGCTGATGACTCCAGAAGGTGACCTAATGATTGTTGTTTGGGAAGGAGCTGGTGAATGATGGATTTGAAAGTGGACCTCCCATCTGTTCTCGATGCATCTTCCACTGAAGCTAAAGAATGAGAATGAGCAGCCAGGCAAAAGCTGCATCCAGCTGTCTGGGGGTTGTGTCACCAAGCCAGACGGCAGTCATTTAACTTTCCTCTCTCGTAAGACCAGTACACACTGGCAGAAATTTATTGTTTCTTCATTACTAAGGATTTACTGGATGTTTTTTTGGAGGGAAGGCAATATTTCCTGCTTTGTAACTGTGACCTTTCCTTTTGAGGTATTTTTTAGCCAGCTGTATTTTTCTTGTATGAAATAAATATGTGGAGCTTTATAGAGAAGACAAAGTCCCAATGGAGGATTAGTAAGGGTTGTCCTGCATGGTGAGGAATACTTAGTTGTGTCAAAATCTTCATATGGAATAATTTCTTAGGGCTGTGATATGGCACTGAATGTCTACAGAAAATCACCAGATTGAATTGAGGGTGAGGGAGGATTGGAAATTTTAGGGGAAAAAATAGACCAGTTCCTTAATGATTAAATCAGTGATGCTTGCTTAGAAAGAATGGCACTTTATCCACAGAAGTTCTGGCCCCAGCAACAGCAGCCAGGGACCAAGTCCTGTGGGAACACAGACTCCAGGATGACATAGAGCAGGTACCAAAGACCAATCTGGTTTAAGCAATTTGAGCACTTCTTATTTTGCAAAGGGGCAAATCTGCTCTAGAATAGTTCTTAGTTACTCTCCTGTCTCTCTGGTTGTAACTGAATGATGTGGGGGTTTTAACCTGTAAATCTCTTTCTAGTCTGTAAAAGTCAGGCATTTATTTTCAAAACAGATATGTTTTTTTCTGATAGAGAGACATCTGTTCTTGTTATTGTATCAGTCTAACACATTCATGATGACTTTTTCCACCACCTCCTATGCTATATTATCTTCTCCTTTCCTCGTGAGAGGAGCAGGAGGGAAGGCTTCTTTGATCTTTGGAACCTATGAAATTAAGGATGCTACATGCATGTTGGCTGCCTGAATTAGGTGAAAATACAAGTACCATTTTATGAAACTCTTTAAAATAATAACTTTATTCCCTGGAAACAAACAGGTTCCCTAAAACATTCAGAGGCTTTTGGGGCAGGACTTGGCAGGGCTCATTGATAGAGCTTTAAACTAGATGTGAAGGGGGAAGGGGAGAAAACCAGGCCTGTTAGGGACAAGCACAAGAGGAACACACCATGGCCCAAAGTCAGGTCGTCCAAGGAGGATTTAGTCCCACCAGTGTGCTCTGTTCGTTTCCTGAAATGCCTGTATGCTAATGCACGCAGCATGGGGAACAAGCAAGAGGAGTTAGAGGTTTGTGTGCGGGCTAAGGGTTATGATCTAGTAGCAATAACAGAGACATGGTGGGACAGCTCACATGACTGGAATGTGGCCAGTTGGCTGCCTGAATTAGGTGAAAATACAAGTACCATTTTATGAAACTCTTTAAAATAATAACTTTATTCCCTGGAAACAAACAGGTTCCCTAAAACATTCAGAGAAGTAGGCCAGGAAAAAAGTCTAAATGAAACACAAAAAGTGAACCACTTACTTATTGGAAAATTGCACTCACAAAATACCTGATATGGTTCCCAATCAAATTGGAAGGCTGTGGTACATCGGGTGCACAGGGAGCTGCCTTAGGACTGATGCTAATAATAATAATAAAATTAATAATTATTCTATTAGCATCTTGTGTGATGTAGGCAGCATTGTTTACTGATGATATGGAACCTGGAAAGTCTGCAGATGCCATAGACACTGAGAAGAATTCAAAATGAACTTTACAAATCAAAGGAACCCTGTGCAAGAAAAAAATGATTCAGTGACAGCAAATGCAAAGTATCAGAGAGCAGTCAAGGATTACTTGGCTCAGCAGACTTTCTGCAGAAGTGGATCTAAGGCTTCTACAAGGTTACAAAACAGCAAGCACCAGGAATACCAACCCACTGCAGAAACCCCAGAGAGCTTTTACCTAAATGTTAAGGAAGTAGTGTTGTGAGTGAGATGCAGTAAGAATCCTCAGCTGCAATGCTTCCTTTCCTTATGGGTTCCACACTTTGAGAAAAATGAGGGAGAACTGAAAACAGTTTTGTGCATAGTCATAGACATGACCCTGGCATCTTAAAAGGCCAGAGATATGGATTATGGAAACTTCACTGAGGTGTGTAAAGAAGAGGTTAGAAAGCAATGTCAGAACAGGTTTAAATAGAGTAATTTTCCAATACAATTGAGGAACAGACCAACTGGTATCTTGAAGTCACGTTGCAGCCATGCTGCCTGTCATGATCCGGTATTCGGATACATGGCAATTTTTTATAAAGGTGATCCCAAATGGTGAAATTAAGACGCAAACGAGGTCAGATGTCAGGTGCACAACAAACTTTTATTAGAATAACACAGCAAAGGTCCCTAGAGCGAATAAGACAGGCAGGAAAACAGAGACAGAAAAGAGAGGAGAAAGCAGAGAGATAGAGGACGACAAGCGAGAGGAGAGCATAGTTACCACCCACGGTGCAGTGATGTCGTCGGTGGGGAAGTGGTTCCTGGTGGAAAAGTATTTCCAATGCACCCATAGAGTCCCAGACTTTTATACAGTTCTTGCCCACTGCCCCCCCACTTTTCTTTCCAGAGTAGAGAAAAATTCCTATCTTCTCCGTGCTCCTCTGGGATAGGAGGGGGGGGTAGGTATGGCCCCGAGTCAAGGCCTGCAGATAGTCCTTTTTGGGATAATTGCGGAGATCTCTGCATAACGAAGGGGAAGATGAGACGACTGACACCACAGGTTTAATTTGTTGCAGGGGAGCATCCTGCTCCCAAAGCCAACTGCAGATCTCTTTACTCCATCAACAGCTGTTGTTTCTCAGATGTCACAAGACACACAACAGACATCTTGCACTGATCTCTTGGATTGTTCGAGACAGGAACTATAAATTCTGAATGCCACACTGCCTCCAGGTGAACGATTTTCTAATGTTTGGGTATTTTTTGTATTGTAACTTGAATTTTTGCTACCTTAAAAAAAAAAAAAAAATCAGGATTAACTTTTTGTACCTGAATTTAGAGTTACAAAATGGTGACTTTCTGTGAATGAAAATCAGCTAACAATCCTAAAACTTATTTTTTTAGCTGAAAACTGGAAGAAAACTATACAGTGTATTAGAAAGTATCTGTACCATTGATGGAATATTGGGAGTGCCTGATACCCTAACCTCAGGAATTAATGTCAGACCTCATCTGATGTGTATCATGTTACTTATAGAACAGTAATACCAAGAAAATGAGGAAAAATCGTGGTACTAAACCACAAGGAATTGTAGAAACCAGTTTTGAATGAAACCTCTTGGCCACAGAGTAAGGGAAGTCCAGGAGGATACACCATGATCCTTAGATGAACAAGCTCAGGCATGCGCTAAAAGATGTGAAGTGGCTTGTCTCTCTGCTTGCCTTCATGGAGGCATCCATTCAGGCCTTGCATTTAGAGCAATATCTGCAAGTGGAACTGCTGTAGTGCAGACTACCAGCCACACCCCAAAGCTGCTTTAAATATTCAACATAGTCTTAGCTTTTGGAGCTTCCTAATGTCTTACTGTGCCGTTGAAGACGATAAATTATTTTCCGGCCTGTTGCTTGAACCTCCACTTTTTATTTAATAATCTTTTTACTATCTATAGCTGCTCTTCCTGCCTTCATCTGTTGAAGCTCAGTAGAGTTGTGATGCTGAGACAATTTTGTGCCAGCCAATGCAGGAATCACTTCACTCCTTTCATTACCAACACAGCAGTCTCTGTTTTTCAGACATGGTACCAAAAGAGAAATGTACTCCACTACTTAGGTATCCTGCAGCACCAAGATAAATTATTCAAAATCCATGTTCTTTGGCTTTAAAGACTGTAGATAGTGGGGATTTTGGAAATTAGATTGAGGTAGTTAAGTGTTGCAAATTTCCTCTTGAGTAGCTGTGGCTTGATATGGCTGCTTAAAGGATTCTTTGGCAAATTGATTGCATTTCCTAGTGGGATTTGTGCTGGGAATAAATAAATTTCTATAATAAACTACTGATTCTTCATACTGCAGTCTTCATAGCCTGCCTTTCAACTAAATGCACATGTGTATAAAAATTTCTGTCCATTTAAAACCAAGTAAGGCATCCAACTGGAATGAAAACCCTACACCTGAAAAAAAAATCTATCAATTTTTTTTTTTTTACTTTATAAATTTGTGAGTTTTGTTACTGCCATGGCCTATTTAATGCCAATTAGGTATCAATCAAATGCAGAGCTGACTTATCGGTGGAAGTGCTCTGGAAATAAGAGGTAGCATCTTGGAACATCTTGCATTTAAAGAGTGATGTCCCCTCAGCTTTCCAAAAATGTCTAATTTCCTTTTAAACTGATTCTGTCACAAATCCAAACAGCTCCCTTGTTTCAAACAGAAGCAGAAGTGGGAAAACCAGCCTGGAGGGAAGGGAAGAAACTCCCCAGGCTAGACAATGAAAGGTCTTGAGGCTTTATATTTATGTTTAAGTTGATAGGCAAACTTCCAGAATACTGATAGATTTGGCTGCAGTTTTGGTGTGCATTTCAGGGTGGGTTGTTTTTTGTTTGTTTTGTTGTTGTTGGGTTTTTTTTTGCTTTGCATCACCTTTGGAAGACTTTGACAGTTTATATGCACCCTAATAAAAAGGAATTGAAAATGTGGTTGTTTTTTTGTTCCTGAAATGATTGTTTTTAAGGTAGCAGGTGGTATCAGGCATAGGGCTGGGGAATCTCCACAGTTACAGCTTTGAGTCTTAATAACTTCTGACAGAAATAGGACTGTGAGAAACACTTCCAGAGTTTGCATGTTGTGCACAATTGATGATGCACAACATTGTGACTGCACCATTGTTCTTTCTAAAATAACTTCCTTACGGCACTTTGAGTCTTAGCCGAGTGATGCCAGCACTCGGGGTGCTCAGTGCTTGCCAATGTAAGAATTATCTGTGAGCTCATTAGTGGTAGCTCTTTAAACATCTTGCTCTTGAACTACCAGCTGCTACAGGATCTGATCTTTTCTTCTTGACAAAGTTGTAGTAAATAAATACCTCGCACCCCCAGCAAACATGTACTTACACTTGATAGCTGCAATATTCCATAGAAATGTTTGGTCTTTCACTTATTTGCTTTTCTTGTTCTCTATTGTCTCAAAATATTAATTTAACATAGAAATTAAACTTCATAGAAACACTTTCCTAGGTACATTTCCACTTTGGAGAAGTGAATGTTACTTTCTTCTCCTTTCAGAAAATGAAGCATCAGTTTTCAGTTGTAACACTGTGCTCTGGTCACATGCACCAGCTAGTGCTGAAACTTTCAAGCTTAAACCAAAATAAAGCAAGGAACAGGGACTGCTCTGACAGCTCAGAGCCCAAGAACAAGGTTGGGATTAAGTCCTGATCTTGGTAAACAGACTTGCCATTTCAGATGGAGCAGGATCAAGATGGAAAATAAAGGTTTTTTTCATTCCATTGGAAAGGGATATAACTCACAAAGATGGGAACTTAATTCTCCTCTGTCTTATCTCCACTGACTTTGGGTGGAGAGGCAGGCTTTGTCATGCTTTTGCCTCTGAGTGCTTTTGGCTCATTCTAAGCCCCTCCATGTAACCACAATACTTCTGTTTCACCAAATGCTCTATTACATTAGCAGAAGAAACTACTCCTTTCTCATTAACTTACTTAATACTGCACTCAATTAAGCACAAAGTGCCTGGAGCTTACGCACACACATATATAGATAAAATCAGCCTGAGAAACCTGACCACACAACATTTTCTATTTGGTTTCCATTGACTGAGGCATTTTGAAAGGCAGGGAATTGTGAGTTGTTACTATACTGTCATGGTGATTTAGGACCCAGGTAGCAGAGCTCAGAATTCTGTCTGCAGTGAAATCAATTTCCAGTTCCTCTGGTAAACATTTATTTGGGAAATTTTAGGAGAACAGCCTCCTCTGCACAGAGGTTGCAGCTAAGACAGAAGAATTTAAGCAAGCAAAGGAATATCTCAGTTCACTGTTTGAGCCACCTGGCAAGGTGACACTTCAGGCCTTGTGCAAAGTCCACTGAGCAAAGACCACATTGCGTTACTGGCTCAAACAACCTGGAAATGATCAGGTTTCATGTAATTTCTTTGAAAGATGGGAATAATGTAGCTCGATGATGGAAAGTTCAAAAGTAGATGGCTGTTCTTATTCAGAGGATTAAATTATTTCTATGGAGTGTGATGGAACCTTCTTCTGTCCTGTGTCTGGTTATGAGGATATTGAAGCAGATGAATGGTACTGCCTAGTAAGTAGAAATGGACTGAAAGCTGAGTTTCAAATACCTGAGACAACCTATGACCTCTTGTATAACCAGGTTAGTCACCAGCCCATTTTCCCTTTGCACAAGATGGTTTGAGGTGGGTGCATCTATGTCCAGTTAATGTTGTTTGAAAATGAATTCCTGAACTTCATGTTGCAAGCAAGGTGTCATTTAGAAGGTAGAGTTTGTGTTGACACATCCAGCTGGCAACCCAATGTTCTCTGGCAACAGTACCCCAGCTTCTAGTGCCAAAGAAGTGGTGAAAGAATTCTTGAAACTCAGGTAGCCAGCGGTGGAGGAGGAGCAGCAGGTCCCAGAAAAAAATAGAAGAAACAATAGCATCAACAATTTTTTGATGGCAGTACTTTTTGTTCAGCAGTTAATGCTGCCAGTACTGCCCAATTGGCATGGGCAGTCAGAAAGTCACAAACAAAATTCTTTACAAATTAAACTCAATTCAGCCCAAGTTTCTGCACCCATTTACAGCTGCAGGAATTGCTCCAATGTGCAAATAGCTTCCTTCTGTTTTTAACAGGGCAGATTTGATTATCATGTCTGCTCTTGAAGGACAGTTATTAGGGCTGGCCTCCCCATCCCAGTGAATGTGTAATTTCACAAATAACACCTCTTGCAGCTTCATTTTAGGGGGGGGGGGAGGGAAGAGAAAGACAAAGGAGCTAGAAGAGGTCAGGGAAGTGTTTCTCATGAAACAAAGATTCTGGGACAACGTTTCAGCAACTGAAGAACAATGAAGCAGTCAAGGAATGGCACCCTTCCTGATTGTCTGTGCCTTTTTCCTTCACTGAGAAAATAGGTGCTATGGTTTGTCCAGACCGTACACAATTACTCCAAAAATGGTGCTCAGGCATTGGTGAGGAGCACTTGAATTTGTCAGAAGAGATGATTCTCCATCATTGGATAATTTTGGGTTATCTAGTCGTTTCCTCAGATGGGAAATCAAACTAAGTTGGCTTTACTGAAATACTTCTTAATGCAAAGCTCTGTCTTGATGGCCTGAGGTGGAAAAAATGAATGTCTAGCAAATTAATTTCTCCCGTCTTCATCCAGCTGGAAGGGGGAACTGCTCAAACAGACCTTTGAGTGAAAGATTTTTCCTTTCATTTGTTCTTTTACCATATCTTCTCCCTATCACCACTCTCCCAGAGGACTAACAGAATACAGCTGCCAGAGACAAAGGAGAAGCATCTCTGAACCTGATCTTGCCTGTCTAAGCAAGGTGGGAGATAAGAGTTTGGACATTCTGCATTGATATCTTTGCTCTTCACATCTGTCTTCACAATAGTTTTTGATGAAAATAACATCATGCCCCTTCAGTAGTGATATTATATCCTGAAGTAACTGGATTAAATAATGCAAAAGCTTGGATGTTTTTCTTTCCTTAGTTCACCCTCTTTTTCTCTGCTGTTTGGACTGCCTTACCCCCCCAAAGCTGCATGGCTTATATTCTGAAGCTGTCTTGAACTCAGACAACTCGGCTCTTACATGGAACTGGCTTGTGGTCATGCAAACCTATCTTTGCTTCCCCTGTGATCTTGCATACATTATACACTCCATTTCATGGTTATAATTTGTGCCTGTGTGTTGTTGTCACACTGCCTAGGTGACTAAGGCTCATTAGAGTTGTGTTATGTGTTTGAAATCACCCTAACTGGCTAAAAAAGATCTCAAAACACATCTAGTTCCCAGTGCTACTATATCATGGCCTGTTCCTCTGGTGTCTCACTCAGCCTGATGGACACATCCTAACCTCCAAGGCAATTTTTGCTGAAACCCACAAAGTATCTGTAAAGTAAGGCATTGACACAGAAAAGTATAAAATCAGGACCAGAAGAGACTTCTATGTCTCTTAATGCTGTCCCCTGGTTTCACAAGCAGCCATAAAATTTAATTTCTTTCATCAACTTATCACTGTTTTTCATCCTGAAAGTAGTCTGGCCTTTTTGGGAGACCCAAAAGGGATTTGCAGCAGCAAAGTGTATCCAGAACATTTGATGATAGCGACCACACAAGCTTCAGAAAGCCTCAGCCTGTGTGCAGTTTGGCTTTGCTCCCATGTTTGAATGCAGCTGGAAATCTTGTCATTGAAATAAATATTATTAGGGCTTTAGGGGGACAAACCCCCCATTTTTCAGAAACTTCCCATCATTACTCTCTTCTCCTTGTTTTTTTTCCAGTGGATGCTTGTACCCTTTGACTTCCATGGAAAGACCTCCAAAATATGAAACTCAGCTTTTGCTTGGAGCAGCTTTTTGGGTTGAGTAATAAAATGGAACATGGAGATGTTGACAAAATAAGAAAAGGGTTATTAATAGTGTTGCCATCACAAGTTCTCTGCATGAGCAACTGTTGTAGTCTGCTATTTACAGGATATTCAGTGAACAAAACCCTGAAGTTATTCCCAGTGTGCATTTTTAAAAAAAGATCACCAGAATCTGGAGTAGCCACTAGCTGGAGGCAATGCCATGACACACAGTTTCATTCTTTGTGATGTTTCCTTTTCTTTTTGAGTAGTTCCATCCTTTTTTTATATCTTAGCATAGATGATTACTCCTGATTTTGTGCTGCTCCACCTTTTGGTCTAGTTTTACTTGAAAGAAGGATGTTTGTTTTTCAAAGTGTAGATTTAGGTTTGAGTATTTTGGAAGCTTGTTTTATGCCTATGATGCTGGGAAGGGGCATGAAAGTTGTATGTGCTACATGAGAGCTAAGGAACGCATAGACGTCATTTAACCATCAGCATCCATCTTCCAGGTTTATCTAGCCACAGTTTTGGATGCACACAACATTTGTGCTGAGTCAGGCCTGAACATAAGAGAGATTCCATTGCTTGTTCTGTGAATATGAAAGTTATGGATGGGTTAAAGGGATGCTTTTAGCTATTGCCTCTTCTCTACATGCCTAAAGGAAGCAGCATATGGAAGAAGTTTGCTGCGTCAGTGTCAAGCTGTTAGTGGAGTTATGAATTTTGGGTACTTTTTTCCTTTTTAGTTCACAAGATGATTGTATTGCCTAATTCTTTAATTTTGGTAAGGAATCAAATCCCAGGAACCTTAAAGCCTAAGACAACAGGCAAAAGGAAATTGGTCCTTTAATTTACTGCCCTTCAATTTTTAAGATAGAAGAAGTGGAAAATTCAGCTCTGAGTTACCTGAGAGGAGCCCTTGAACTAGTCTGCATGAAAATTTCCTCCTTTGCTTAAAAATGCTCAGAAGAAATACTAGAACAGCCCAAAAATGCAGGTGTTTGTATGAATAATTAGTTGCAGTTTGGTCACATCCACTCCCTTGGCAGACCTCAGAGATACCCTCTAGCAAGGAAGCTTTACTATTCAGATCTCCTTTGGCAAGGTGTGGCCTTATCAGTGAGAAAGGCAACTCTGAAGAAGTTGAGGCTATTCAGGACACTCCTGTGACAGAATATTACAAACCTGCTTTTGATATGATATGGTTGCTCATAACACGAGGGCTTACAAAGATGCCCCTTTCCTCCCTCTCTCTTTTTCTCCCCACACACTGAGGGCTGCTGCCAAGCCTCAGATGGTGTAGCCCCATAAATACATTTAAATCTTTCCTTCTTTAGGTTTGGAGGGGGGGTGGGGGAGGTGTTGTGGCAGTTTTTTGTTGTTATTGTGGGATTTTTTTCCAAGTGGAAAGACAGCAAGCACTGGAACCTCTTCTGCTAATTAGATCTTGGGAGTCAGCCCATCTGTTTCTGTTTATATGCTACCCAAAAAAGGTCTGGTTTAGCAACACTAACCGCCAGCAAGGTCCAGAAGTCCTTTTCAGTAATTATGTATTTTTGGTCTTTAGAAAACACGTTAAGTAGCCAGCTGACCCTAGTGGAATACCATTTTACAGAGGAGATCTGTGCTAGCAGTAATTGGCCAGCTGGAAATTTCCCTTGGGCAAGTTTAAAACACATCTTCTTTATCTACAATGGAAAAGAAGTTTGTCCTATTAGCCTCCCAGACATAACGATGTTCTTTAGCTTCACAGAGAACTTTGAAAACATTCCCATTAGAGAAAGCTCTGCTTTTTAATATGGGAGGGCTCAATATGTTTAGTAATTATTACAGAGAGCCCATTTGCAGAAAGATGCGAATTCTGTGGCTTGGCAGTTTGTGTGTTTCTCAGCCAGATCTGCCATTTGCTGTCACATCTCTAGACTCTTTGCAGCATTTTAGTAAGTAATTAAAATATTGGGTCTGACTCTCCACTCCATTACCAGCCTTTATAGAGGTGAAACTTCATTTAGCATCACAATTAGGTATATCTGTTGCCTCCTGGAGGAGGGGGTAAAGCACAGGGGGATTCTGGCTGAGAAGTCAGACATTGCTAAGGAAAATTTTGGAAGGCAATAGTATTTTTTATATTTTTTTGAAAAAAATAAAGTGAAGATGAAGAAAAAAAAAATTTCCTCATCAGCTACAAGTCACCTCCAGGATAAATTATACCAGAAGTGAAACCACGTTACTCTAATTTTCAGCATCAGATTTTAATGAAAAGATTCTTTTCCTTTAGTATTGTCAATATTAGTTTCTAGAGACATATATGGAATCAAACATGATTGATTTCAGGTAGGAAAGCAAGCAGAAGGGCAGATGAACTGAGTGATAAAGCTCTTTTTTGTTTTTCTTTCTACTGTTGTTAAGAATAATAATTACAAGGAGGCATAATTCAGCCTCATTTACAATATGGTATTTCAGCAGACTTGTCCCTAAAATGAATATTATATACATTTTCCACTGAGTCTCAGCAGCTATTTACCTTTTGATCCCTCTTTTTTTTTGTGCCAACAATGAAACAGATGTTTCCTCCACTATCAATAAGTCCATGTATGAGAAAGACTGTCCACTGCCACTGATAGACAGATGTAGGGAAGCCTGCTAGGATAGGGGGTGCTCCTGCTGATCTGCTGTTTCACTCACATCACTCATCCGAATGCAGGCTGGGGTCTGCCCTGGTGGAGGGTAAGGATGGAGGTGCAGGTCTGAATGCTGAGAACCTGCCCTGTTTGATTTCTTACACTGGCTGGCAGATGAACAAAACCTTTCAGTCCTGATGCTGTTGACTCTTCAAATGCCCATGGGATGAGGGCTGCTCTGGCACTGCCTCAAGAACTAGCTTTTGTTGGTCATTGTCATCCCAGCATTTTCATAGAGACTAATATCTCTAACAAACTTAGCCCATTAAACTTATGAGTCACTCATGAACTCATCTTCCTGGTGGCAACAGCACACATTTTCCCTAAGCATCTGTGAAAGTACTGAATATGGGGTATTTCCAAAAAACTCCTGCTGCTATTTGGTGACTGACCTTCTATTGTTTCTGCTCCTTGGTAGGATGAAGACAAGACAAAATAATTCTTTGTTGGTGAGATATTAATTTGGAAAAGTCATTTGAAAGAGGACAAACAAACATTTTGTTTGGGTTTGTGGGGAGGTCTTTTTTATGACTTAAGGTGGCAGAAATCTTTTACTGGAGAAACGTACCTGTGATTTGTTGTAGCAGAACATCTTGCTCTGATTTATTTATTTTTTTTTCTGATGCATTTTGCCTTGCTTAAATCTTATCCTGACCTGTCATCACCTATGTGTTGATAACATGGTCAATAATCTTTTCATGCAATATTAAATGTTTCATCCATCTACCTCATTTTTATTTTTGCTTTTGAAATAAATCTTTTTGCTTTTAATTTTTCAGAAGCAAACCTTTCTTCTGCTATATTTCTCCACTTAATAAAATACATTGGAATATTTTTATCCTTCTTTGGTTCAGGACTGAAATTATCCTGGACTAAAAAGATTCAGGATTTGCCCCCACACATGGAGAGACAAACATTTATGACAAGATAGGAATTTTCAAGAAAACATGTTGGAGAAGCTGTTCACTGGCATGTAATGTGCTGCTAGAAGGGTGGATCTGTAGAGGCAAATGGTGTGTAGATCTCTCAGGTGTTTCAGGGAGTTGATACTTTGGATCAACATTAATGTTGTCCCATGAGCAGAAAGTCTATGAGCAGTTGGACTAAATGCTAAAGGAGTCTGTCTAATCACATGCTCCAAGGCATGTGGTGATGTAATCCTAAATTCTATACATGGGGCTGATCAGGACATTAACTCTGTTTTAACAGGATCCTGCAGATGCAGTCTGAGATGCAACTTCCAGTGACAAACCACTGCTGTAGACAGTCTTCCCTTATATTTTGCTGCCTTAAAATGTTCTCCATTGCAAACTTTGATTTTTCAGTTATGCAGAGCTTGGCAATAAAGGATGCCATGTCATACTTTCATGATAATCTTACATTTGTCACACAGAAAAGAAAAAAAACAAACATTTATTTTTATTAATAGCAACTATTGACTGTGCAATGGTAACTGCAATGTGAACTACTATGAAAGAAGGGATATCCATTATGGTAATTGTTTAGAAAACTCTAGTATGATGGAAGCTTTTGTCAAATAATGTAAAGGCAAGTTGAGAGTGTTTTAACTTGCTATTTTTAATCTAAATATGTGTAATTTCAAGATCTTAGAGACCAAAAATCATACCATTAAATTCCAGAAACATAAATTGTTTTGTCAAGTTATCAGTGGAACTGACAAGTTGACAGTTTTTTGTAAATGCTGACACGACATGTACATACTTAAGTGGTTTTACTCTGCAGGAAGTAGATTAACTCAGGCTCTTTTTAGCCCCACAAACTGTCATTCTAGGGAGATGGTTTATTAAATTTACCTGAACATGAAATTAAAATGTGATTGATGTCTTCTTATTTGATGTATGTGTAATCTTGTGATACTAGTGAGAGCTGTGTATTTTGAACATTATGTATAATGAGAATTCAGTTGCAATTAAATTAAATAGAGGATGAGGAAGCAGTCTATACAGTAGGTATTTCATGACTAGTTAGCTCTTGTAGCCTCAGAAATTAACTTGGGAGATTGATCTGAGATATCTCTAGCTATTGAAATTGAACTGTCTTTAGGGAGAATTAAAGAAAGCTTATCCTTGGAGAGCGGTTTCTGAAGACATTGACTTTCTGCCATTTCTTCAGTGAAGTCTCTTCACGTCTGCAGTACAGCCTTATGCTTTTATGACTCCAAATGTCTACTAGAATAAAATTTTGATTGCAGCTTACCAGATCCTTCTAATTTTATGGAGATATTAGCAATACTAGCCTGATGATATCCAGGACCAAGGCCGAAGATGGGCAGTAAAGTTCAGCTCTAATGAAGTAAAACTACAGGTTCATATCAGAATGAATCCTTATTTCAGTACTTAAACATGTCCCTTTCATTTCATTGATAGCTGAGAAGAGTCACTACTCAGTTCTGTTGCAGACATTTACAAGTCAAAGTCTTACAGATAAATCTTCTAGAAAAAAGGATTTAATTTTCAATGTAAGGGACAGAAATTAAGAAATCAATGATTTGCACAACTTCTTAAAATATTTAATGCAAAAAACTTCCTGTAATGCAGTGTTCTGGCTGAAAATTAACATGTAGAAATCCAAGACAACTTAAAATCATAGTTCCCATAGCTACTGTAACTCATCTAGCAATCAATCCAGTTAGGCAGTCCTTGATAAAGGTGCATCTGTCTGTGTCTAGTTTGGGGTTTTGGAGTCAGGCATGCTGACTCCTCAGTAGGATAAATGTAGATAGATAAATTTGGACTTTAGTTGTCCATACGCTTCTTAAAAAAGCAGAAAGTCACCTAGCAAATTCGTATTATAAATGTAAAATTCCATCATCACCTGGACACATTTTTGCCTGGAAAAAAAAAAAAAAAAAAAAAAAAAAAAGCTTATATTTTATATTTGAGGGATTTTTTTG
>NW_009952362.1:1868981-1880065 GCF_000747805.2 Chaetura pelagica | reverse complement strand
AAAAAAAAAAAAAAAAAAAAAAGGCTTCTAATTTCAATTGAAGGAATTTCATTGGTTGTAAGAGCTTGGGAAGGGACCCAGGGACATGGTGGGGATTTGCATGCTGTGAGTGAGCTCATGCTGTGAGCATCTTCTTCTAGTCTGTCTTTTGCAAAGCACAAACATCATTTCTCTGGGGCAAGCTGATAACACAAGAATGAATGAACACCAGTTAACGTTTCCCTGCCTGAGATCAGAGAAAGCTATCATTCAAAACCTAACTAACTGCAGCAGTACTGGAAGAAAAGAATTAACTGTTAGATGTGTGTGTCTTCAGCAAGAGAGTCTTCTGGGCCTCTGGAGGCAAAACAAATCTTTCTATCCTGATGTCAGTCTCGAAAGTCTCTGAAATTTGGTGGTCTAGGTGGTTCAGGGAAAATAGAATCTTGTATATTTGACAGCATAATTATTATGCTCTGTCAGATTTATACAGCTCTTTCATAAGAAACACTTAATACTTCATACGGATATTACTTTTCCCATCAAATATCAGTCTGGAAAAAGTTAATAATTTAGGAACTTTTATATTAAAAAAAAAGCTAATTCAACAGATGCATCTGATGCCACCATCAGATGTTGCATGAAGGGCACTAAAACTTTTCCCTTTTCCCTTGAAGTAAACCCAGTGTTTATGCCAAACTCTCTGAAGCTTGATAAACCTG
Source organism: Chaetura pelagica (assembly GCF_000747805.2). NCBI lineage: Eukaryota > Metazoa > Chordata > Aves > Apodiformes > Apodidae > Chaetura > Chaetura pelagica. Next base: position 1,879,364 of record NW_009952362.1, on the reverse strand, counting down.
GTTTTCAAACAGTAGTTTAAAGCTACACTACAGAGGATAGATGGTTGTCCCCCTTCTTTATCATTCTGTCCTGAGATTCATGGCTAATTTACTCTCTTTACACTTCCTTTGCCCTACTGTATCTCTGACCTCATTAGAAAAAAAACCCAAACTATTCCATTTATCCTTCTCTTCAAGGTTTGATTTTCAGTTTTATCTCCATTTCATTGGCACCAAAAATCACCTATAACGTCTATCACACTGTTGATATATTTGTTACTTGCAAAAGTAATAAAATAAACCTGTGATCTAGTTCTTAAAAACAGAAGTGTGGGCTTCACTGTGAACAAAGTTTCACTAGTTTGAAGAGGGTATTTTCCTGATTTAGTAACAACAAATTATTCAGGATACATAGTAATAAAAGGACGACTTGAGGGGAAAATAATTAAAATCCTTACAGGTACAATTAATTTGGAGATTTTTTTTTCATGCTTAAATAAATGCTGGGTGGAAGCCTTGATGGGACTCCTTCTTTAGAGGCACATATAAATTAAGATGCATATGTTTTACTATGCATACACATGCATTAAGCAGAAATGTATATACATGTAATATGCATGTACATGAGCTTCTTTTTGCCTCATTTACCAGTCATCTTGAAGAAAACGAAGTGCTGTGAAGCCTTGCAGTTGTGGGACCAGATTTGGAAGGAATAAATATTCAATGAGTAGTGTTTTAGGACATCACTTAGGCTCAAATCTCAGTCTGTGAAGTCATCTGGATAAGACTGAGTTAATAGAAGATAGTTTCTGAAATGCCTTCCATGGGAGCTTAAATACTTCATCCTTGACATAGCAAATGTTCTTACTCCATCAAGGACATGATTGCCAACTTAGCCTCATTGACTGTCAAGGGAAAGAACTGTAACACCACTTCATTTTTCAATAATCCGTGGAAGAGTACAACAGACCCACTGTAGCACATTAAATAGAATTAAGGGATGCATGTAACATTGTTCTACAGCAGTTCCTGAGACATTCTGTGTCTTCTGAATTCTGAGTCTTCTGTGTCTGTATCTTCTGCTTTGCACAGGAGGTGAAAGATTAATGCAGTACAGAAGCTGTGCTGTTGTCTAGCTCAGGCTGAATGCCACCAATAGCCAGATGGACAAATTTGATAAGCTTTGGGTTGGGACTTGTTTTTAATTGTTGCTGCTTTTCAAAATCTAAGTGCTTCATGTAACAGGCTCGTTTTTCTGCATGTTTATCTCTTTGAATCTCAGGAGGAGGTAATGTAAATTGCACATCACACAAAAGGTTAGGACAGATAGCAGTGGGAAGTAGGAGGTTTTGATAGAGGCACATATGAAAGTGTTTCTCCCCATTTACCAGGTAGGGTGTTTAGACACTGTCATAGGATTACCTTGCTTGCTTCTTGAAGTTCTGTATGACTCAAATTTTGTGGTTTGTTTTGTTTTTTCAGGATTTATCACTTGATATGATAATGGAATAAAATAGCTAAAACTTGTAGGGATATGAAGAACCTCTCTGGAAACAGCTTGCTTGATTTAGAAGTAGGAAATAACTTAGAAGAAGGATCTTACCTGCCTGTGGTAAGTGAGGTGATGTTCCCACTTCTGTTTGCAGCTAGCGCAGAAAACAGCATGGAAAGCTTTTTGATAACTGCTGATATGTAAGCACAGTTCTATGTTCTTTGGGAACTCTGGTTCCAGGTGAAGTGAAACTGAAGGAAAGAGGCAAGTTGTCAGCTTGTACAGGCAGTATCTGCCATTACAGCTGTGTGCAAACATGCTAGTCCTTAATGATGAATGGCAAGCTTGCCTTTAAACTACACTGACATCCCATCCACCCCACAGTGGCCTCTGCTGGTTTAGGCCCTTCCAGTGACACACTGGATCTTTCAGCATATTGCACTGCATTTCTCATTGCATTGTACCACTGCAATTAGAAAAAAGCCACTACAATCTGGCTCTGTACAATCAGAAGCATCTGGGAAGACCCAAAATGCAGCTCCCTAGAGAAAATTGCTTGCCTGAGTTGGAGTTGAGGGAGACAACACTGACCTTGACACATATCCCTCCAAAGACATGGGGTCATCAAATATATAGGTTTGCATCAGATACCAGCAGTAAGAAGTACATGATGTTCCAGAACTATGTGACACATTTACCAAGCAACTAAACAGTGTATCACCTCTTGAAATATGTGGTCTAGTGAGCTTCTTGAGGATATTTGGCCCACACAGAAAACATTCAGTCATCCTAAACTTCAGGGATCGATGAAAATGCCTGTCAACATGTTGAGGAAAACTGCAGAGTGAATTGAGTCCATCCTTCTGCCTTGGTTGGACAAAATAGTGCTATTAAGAAGAGCCAGAGAGGCAAGTGCTGATGCCAATAAAGGGTCTTTGCCTTTGAATCCTAACCTGAGATACATCTTTACTAAGTGATGTTTTGCTTTACCAGGCCAAGAATTAAATACAATTCACTGGTAATTAAGATATTTTTATAAATACACAATATTTATTGCTATGCAGACAACTCTTTTAATATCCTGTTATGACAAACTGAAATGCTTGTCTAACACTTGTTATGTATCTGATCTAAACATGTAATTAGCGTGCTTCTGTTTCTTGATCATGCAATTCACACATGAGAAAAAGGATTAAGCAAATTCTGTTATTCTGGGAATCAAGGCTTTCACCTCTTCTTTCCTCCTCTCTCCTAAACCAGGGGCAGGTATATAAAGGTTTTATGTTGCTTCATAGGCACAGTTTCTAACACAGAGAAAGCATATGTTGTGCTTAAAAAAAATAAATAAATGAGATCTTCTGGAGCACAGTTGAACCATCAATGTATTTCAAGTAAAGAAACACCAGTTTCTACAGCTGGTGGTACCCATACATGTCACAGAGACAAGACACTGCTGGAGTGTCTCTGCTGTCACGACTGACTGCCTGGCATTGCTCTTTCAGGGAGGAAGAAAGAATAGAAGTAATAGGCAGCAGTCAAAGTGGGGACTCATTATTAAAGGATGGGCATTTCTGGGCATGAAGTGCATCTTTTTGCTGTGAAAATCCCCCTTTTCATTGGATGGGAAAGGAAATCTTAGCTGGCATCCAGCTACACTGGCACAAAGAGAAAAGAAATAATTTACAACATCTGGAAGACAAGGAGTAAGTGAGCTTTTGGAATATTGTAGAAAAATCCTTTTTCCTCTCTCTTCCTTGGCATAACACTTCGAGTTTATGCTACAACTTTACATATTTTCATATCTTTATTATGATTGTCTGTATTATAAATCTGCAAGGGGACTCAAGGGTTTGGCTGTATTTGAACTGGATTCATACTAATAGAGAAGACGAGATAGCACTTTTTGTTGTCTGCTTCTAACATCTGAGCATACAAAAACACTGTTGTATTTCAGCCCATTGCATTCTTACCTTGATGTAACACAGATTTGGGTTGTGGTGGTCTGCTTACACATTCCCTTCAAGTGATGAAGCAAATTCAGGTTGTATTTCTCTGGAAAACCAAAATTTGTGGTTGCACTTAGACTGATACCATAAAGCTGAAGCTGGGAGCTTAAGATGCAATAGTTTGTTGGCTTGCAAAAGTGTGAGCAGCTTCTGTGGTTCCTTAAATACAGCTCACTGAGAGCTTGTGCAATAGCACAGGCAGGCATAGCTATTGATTTTAGCTTTTTGATTTTTCTCTTTTATTTTCCCCCTTGGGTTCAATAGCTTCTTTGAATCTACTCAGGGACAATGTGACTTCATGGAGAAAGGGAACAAGCCAAACCAAAAGAAAACATGAAGTGCTGTGGAGATCAGTGCAGAGCTCCCTAGGGTTTCATTAACTAAGTAAATGACTTGCATGCCAGCAGCCAAAAGGTACATTCTCAAGTCAGAGATGATGCCAAAAAAGAAGGAAAAAAAAAAGAAAAAAAAAGAAAAAGAAAAAAAAAGAAAAAGAAAAAAAAAAAAAGGAGAAGAAAAAGCACACAGGAATTAATAACTGCAACAGGCAGATGAAAAACCAAATTCTAGGCTAATTCCATTGGCTGCAAGTTTGGAAAGCAGATTAATATAAATAACAGCAGAATAAAAAGATGCAGCTATGTGGAAAAAAAGGTGTATTTCAGAAGAGAAGATGTTGGAAACTGCATACTGAAAAGGGAGGAGACTTGGGAGTTTAACTGAAGGTAAAAATAAAGTACAAAAAGAAAAAGCCACACTGCGCTCAGGTGCATTTCAGGATACCATAAGTATTCTAAGTAGTCTTGCAAGAGAAATGTGGTATAAATCAAAGGAGATAGTGTTATTGCTAGAAGGCTTGGGGAATGAAGACCTTGCTCACAGCAGAGTGTTCAGATTTGGTGACTAAAATTGAGAAAATATGTAATCGCTGTTGAAGGGAAAGCAGTACTGAGCAATCACAGATTAGTCCTGATTTCCAAGATTCAACCACACTAGAAAAAGTAAGAAAAGTCACAGACATATTTTTCCCTGCTAAAGATAAAAAAGACCTCCATGGGAACCTACAGATTTCTGATATAATCACCAAAGAAGCCTGAGAAAGTGTGATCCAATTACATTATTTAAATAACCTGCAAGTGGGAACATTTGGTCAGATGTGTGCAGGAAGGGAAATTCAAGAGAAAGCCTTGGATTTCAAAATTAAATTGGCAAAATCAGGAAATTAGGTTTTGATGATGTGTTGGGTCTGTCTGGCAGGGCTTTGTTAGTGGGGGAGGGCCCACAGGGGTGGCACCTGTGAGAAGCTGCTGGAAGATGCTCTGGCTCCAAAGACAGACACACCTCTGGCCAAGGCAAGGTGATAACCCCTTTACAATTAACATATTTAAGAAGAGGAAAAGGAAACTGTTAAAAGACCTGCAGGGGAGAGGAGAGGGAGGGGTGAGAGTAATACTTGAGTAGAGACACCAAGATCGGTGAGGAAGAAGGGGGACGAGATGCTGGAGCAGAGATACAGCCCATGAAGAAGCATGGTGGTACAGATGTGGACCTGCAGCCCATGAAGGATCATGGTGGAGCAGATGTGGATCTGCTGTCTGTGGAAGACTCTGTTTCAGAGGAGGTGTCTGTGCCCGCAGCACGCTGTGACTCTGTGGGAAGCTGGTGCTGGAACAGTGTGTTCCTGAGGGACTGCACCTCATGGGAGGGACTCACATTGAAGGAGTTTGTGAAGAACTCCACCCATGGGAGGGACCCCACGCGGAAGCAGGGGAAGGGTGTGAGGAGCCCTCTCCCCTGAGGAGGGAGGAGCAGCAGAAAAAAATGTGTAACAAACTGACCGCAGCTCCCATTCCCTGTGCCCCTGTGCCGCTGCAGGGGAGAAGGGAGAGAAATGGGAGGCAAAATAGTTTGGATCTGGGAAGAAGGGAGGGATCAAGAAAGGTATTTTTTTAGGATCTGGTTTTGTTTCTCATTGTCCTGCTCCGGTCTGGTTGGTGACAAAATTTCTTCCTTTTCCTCAAGTTGAGTCTATGTTGCCCATGACCACAACTGGTGAGGGAACCCTCCCTGTCCTTGTCTCCACCCATGAGGTTGTTTTTTTATATTTTTTTCTTCTCCCCATCAACATTGTAAAATGGCCATTAATTGCAAAGACATCATGTCTGTCATTCTCTCTGAAAAACTGTTAAAAGCTGGAAGCTTATAAAACCAGAATATTGTTCTTATATTATTTTCTTATACCCTGTTACAATGACCAGGTTGTTATTGGAAACACAACACTGTGCAAGAGGATCTTCTGATGCAATACAGATGCTCTTGTGCTATACGTGTTGTATACAGAGGATATTCCTGATTATTTTTAACTCCAAGGTGGTGAGTTTTTAGTTTTTCCACAGACCTTATCATGCCCTAAAACACCAGCTGGTGCTAAGTATAACGACACTTTAATCATTTTTCTATTTTGCACAGCTAAAGAAACAGCTATGCTGTAGGAGATCTTTTTGTATGCTGCTTTAACGTAAAATGTATGAGCTTTGTAAACACTTGGGTGGAAAAAAATACGCAAAAGGGAATTTGTTACAAGATTCTGTGTAATTCTGCAGAAGTTAATGATAACTTACCTGCTTTAAGCTGATGTGGATTGCATTTGTGCTGGTTTTGGTGCAAAAGGAAAAGGTATTCTGATAAGGAAGGAATGGTGGGAGGGATCCAATAATACACGTGAGGACGCTAAATTTCATTAAGCTAATTTTAACTTAGGAGGCTGGTTAATGGACAAAACCTTATCCTTAACGGTATTCTGGTCTGATTTGCCTTTTTAAATTCATGAGTGACTGAGGGAAAGCAAGGAGCTATGTTTCTAGGCTACAATGGGCTTACAGCTGTCTTCAACCCCACCACACGGACTTGTCTTTGGTGTATACGCAGTGGCCATAGAGACTCTGATGCTGGTGGGCCTTTCAGGACGATGTGAAGTACCTGACCCCTTAAAAGCCAGTATCTTTGATGATTTCTCTTGGGAAACGGCTAGGAAAGCACCAGTGAGGGGAACTGATCCAGATCTACCACTTTTGCTGGTGCCAATCTCTGTTCCAGCTCAGGTTTCTTTGAAATCAGTCCTCACTCTAAATGTGACCTGAATGAACCCACTCATCACTTGCTGTATTACTCTGCATTTGGAATGCGTTGTCTTAAATTTGGCACTACTTTTTACTTCATGTGACAAGTTTCCCCTTCAGTAGTCTTTACAAGTAACTTTAAAAAAGTAGATTCTAGTGAATATTTACCAGCAGCAATCCGAACATGAAACTTCTCAAAGCTTTGCAGTGTTTCTTGGTGAATCCAAATTCCCCACCTACCTAAATGCTTCTTGAAAATCAGGGTATGCTTTAAGGTGAAAATGTAAGGAAACCAGTATTTTATTTTGCACATAACTGTTCATATCTGTGTGCAAGTAATTTCATTGTTAATCAGTCCTGGTGATTCTTTCCCCAAGGATACAGCACCTCTAATTTTTTTAATTTTAGTATTTTTTAATCTCTCTCTTTGTGTGTGGGGGTGTGTGTGTATGGACATCTATAGCTTGGTACAAGTGCAGAGGGAGTGGAAGATGGAACAGTAATCTAGAAGAAGCTGTGAGGTCATGAAGGACCTGGTGGGAAGTGACTGGTATCATCTGTTGTTTTCCAAGTAACCACAGCATAAGTGACTTCTGTTTCTTTAAAAAAAAATTCCTCTTATCCCATCTGTTGGCCATATGGGTGAAAAACATGGTTTTCAGCATGCCCACACCTACCCACTGGCCAACAATCTGTCCTGGCCTAAACACTGTTGCTTACTGTGCCAGAGCAAATTGTTCTTCTTAGGAGCAACCAAAGGATTCTCTGCCTGTGAAGTGGGTTTTAGGAAAAATCTGAGAAAAATGAACATATGCATCAATCTATTTTGAGCCAGTGGGATTCTTCAGCTTACCTTGCTGCTCTTTCAGGGGACAGAGAGAGGAATTGTGTTGGATTTTCAGCCAACTGGATCAATTGACAGAGTTTTCTGAAAAGTGTCTGTGCAAATACTTAGTATAAACTAGATTGCCCATATTCCAAGTTAGAAGAAACCGAAAAATGGGTCGTAGCTTAGAATCCATCTCAGATTCTACGTTGGAGCCATATACATTGATGTAGTGCACTGGAGAGGTTGCTTTTACGTGGGAATTGCCTTTGCGCTTATACTTGAAGTCTTTTGATAGGCACTGGTGCAGTATTGATGCCCTCAGAGTGGTTTTCTTCCTGATTGAGCCAAAGTTAAAGCCCATGCTTGAGCACTCTCAGAAGCCCCCTGCATGCCAGGTGGATCCATGCCCTCCATCAGTCAGCTCTCTACATATGTACACTGCACACCTGGGAAAAGCAACTGGCAGAAACCTCACTGCAATAAGCACAATGCAGACAATTACCCCTAATTGTAATGGATTTCAGCAAATTAAACTCTGGTCTTTCTTTCCATTTCAGCAGGCAGAACACATACCCACTGAGACTTGGACTTTCTGGAAGCATGTGTGGCAATTCACATGGCACTGAGACAACCACCAAAATCCCTAACTGTGTGCCTAATGAAGGAATCTGAAGACCTGCTCCAAATGAAACTGAAGTACTAGGGGAAAAGCATTTTAAAAACTTCTCACTGACTTGGTTGAGTTTTGCTTTTAAGGTTTGGATCTTGACCTAATTTAGTAGTGGCACTTTTTTCCTGAATATCAACTAATGCTTTTCACAGCTGATATTCTTTGCTTGTTCCTTTCAATCCAGAGAAAGAGTGTGTTCCCATTTTCAGGGGAAAAATTTGCACTCTTCTCATAGTGACTTTCTATAATTGTCATCTATGAGTGTAATGTTTTTAAGTAGAGTTGTTCACACAATATGATGATGTTGTGATGGCCTTCAGAAATATAATTTTTAGTTTGGTACTCAGTAAATAATTCTATTCTTTATATTTTGTAAATCAGTGGGAGAATGATCTCTAATATCGCGTGCATTCAAAAGCAACAAGGACTGAGAACAGAGTCTAAAATCTAAAAGTTTGATTATTCTTGGAACATCAACAACACAGCTTAAATATGAATTTTGGGGCCCAGAAAAAGTGTGACTGTAATGCTGTTAGCTGGCTTCAAAAACTGTGGGAATCAAGAAAGACTTCCAAGATGAAAACTGGTTAATGAGGAAGAAGCTTCTTCAGCTGATGCCCATTTTGAGAGTCTGAGTCTACTAATTCTCTCCCTTTCTTCAGCTGTTTCTAGCTGTGTTTTGGAGCGTGTTTTCTTGCTGCATCCGTCAGGTAAGCTGCTGATTTTTTTAAGAGAAAGAAAAGCAAAGTATGTATCACCTTAGGTTTTGCAGTATGCTCCTTATGTAAAAAATTAAATATGGAGGCAAGATCTGGAAGGCCCTGGATAGTAAGTAGTCTGAATCATTCATTAATCTCTTAAGCAGAGATGCAAACTGCAGGTGCCTGAATCCAGCAAGAGTTGCACTCATGTACACTCTAAAGACAACTCTAAGTGCCTATAAAATGTTAATGTTCCATACCAAGGATGTATGGCATAATATATGAAATGGAATAACACTTTGGTGACTGTAGTTATCTCTGGGTTTCAAGTGATAGTTTTTACAGCGTTGCATGAAATTTCTTGTGTGATTAGGAGTAAATCTTGCTTTTGGAAGCAATTATTTGTCTGTCTGCATGAAGCTCTTTTTCTTGCTCCTTTTCAGGATCTGCAGAAGTTTGCCTTGCCACGACAAAGAGAATGCTGCTTATCTGCATTATTTCCCATAAAATCAGAGTCCCTGTTTGCTTCCAGTCATCTTCCAGCACTGTGGAGATAGGTTAATTCTTCGGATATGCCTAAGGCTTTCTCTTAGGCAGCAAGATATCTTGAAAATCCTAACAATCAAAAGTGGGTGAATGAACAATGTTCTCGGGTAGCAGAGCAAACCTGCATAATATTTCCTTCCTAATGACTTTCTGGGAGCTGTATCTTGGGAGAGTTCCTTTGGCATTTCTTTGTCTACCCGTAGCAGAGTAGATTGTCCTTACTGCTCAATTTACAACCAAGCAAGAGAAGGAGGAACATGGGCAACACCACACCCTGGTGTTGTCGCTTTGTCTGGATTTTTGTATCAAAAATCACCAGGGTACTTTTTCTAAGGAAAAAGGTCTAGTTGTTTGAGTCCTAATGAGAGTCTGTAGGCTGGCATGACCGCATTAGAGGCGTCATAGTAAAATCTGGGATGTGATTGTTGGTTTCAAAAGGAGATGAACCCAAAATCCATTTCATGAGGTACAGGAGCTCTGCCAAAAGTAATTTTTAGTGCTCTGGTTGTGCTGCAGACTGGTGTCCTCTTCACAAAAGAGAAAATGTTTATGTTGTTAACTAACATGATGAACATATTTCCTTTTGGTAGGACATAAGTTTTTATTCCTGTTACTCCCTTATGCACAAACAATATTGGGAAGGAAAAAAAAAATCCCATCATAATACAACAGATTTATTAAACTGGGGCTATTTGCTTACAGACTGATGCTGAAAATAGAAAAGGCCTTGTTCCTTCAGATAAACTGGTTCTGAGACATATCTTTTATTAAAGCTTAACACCCACACAATCTCCTCTTGCAGTGGTGTAAGGATAAAAGAAAAAAAAACCAAAAAAAGATTATTTGAAGTGAAAGTAACCCTGAGTTGCACAGTAGCTCATCATACTGAGAGGAGGACTTTCATGGTAGAAGAATCAATTTGTTAATCTTTGATTAATAGCCCTTAGGTTTTCTTTGCAGTCCTGTGTCCTAGGATGTTCTAATGTGGCTGAGATGCTCTTTGTGGGTATACTGAGATATTTCCATTAAGCATATATAATC
>NW_009952362.1:1808803-1868925 GCF_000747805.2 Chaetura pelagica | reverse complement strand
TTGCTACTGCTGAGAGTTGTGGCTCTTAAATAATAGGAAGAATATGTGGCTTAGTGATTTAAACAGTGGAAGATCTTCTCAGTTCTCTTCTTAATCCTACCACTTCTGCATGACTCTGAGCAAAGCTAGGTTTTTTTGTTATTTGTTTTTTTCCCTTCCCCTCTTGTGTGTCTGGTTTCTTCTGCCTCCCAAATTCTCCAGAGACTAAAAATTAAATGTTTTGTAAAGCACTTCTCTTACTTTATTCAGCTCTTATTTTCTGCCAGTTTTTTGTCTGGTGATTAGTTAAAAGGTAGGCATTTGTTCGTTATTTAGGAAGTCTTTGCATGATGGAAGCTTTGTCCTTCTCTTGTGGGTTCTTCTGTTGTGGGCCAGCAGCAGAGGAACCCTATGGATGTGTTTGAAGAACGATTTGGAATTTTTGAGTCCACTTTCACTCTTTATAGCTGAACTGGTTCACATCTAGGATGGGTTGCACAGGTGGCAGTTGATGTGATCAGGATCTGTAGGTGACCTGTGTCTACCTTATGCCTTTCTGCCCCTAAAAGCATATCAAAGTTGGAGGCAACTGTTCTATACACTTTAGAGACTTTCCAAATCTGTACCCAAGCTACCTAATGGAAACTTAACATAAGTTACTACATGATCTTGTCTTCCCAAAATCCGCGTGCTTTGTTTGTGTTGCATGGGGTTAGCTATTAGAGTTACCTTTCTAGCAAACCAGATTCTGCAGGGCTCTGCAGGATGGCAGAGGTGTCACCCAGAAATGTGTGTCAGAGTGGCATCTACAGAGTGCAGAGGGTGAGGCTAAGAGCTGCCCGTCTGTTTGGGGAATGCCTGAGACACACTGTGCCTTTGTTTAGGAGACAAGAAGGACCACAAAATTTGCAAAGGTTTGGGGAGCAGGTCAGCAATGAGAGTCAGCTCATGTTTGTCCTCTTTGTGTTTGAAGAATGCCCTGCAACAATGCCACTGTATTGCTATTTCATGGATGAAATTAACTTCAGTCTGTAGTTTCCCTTTGCCCTCCCTTTCTTCAAAAGCTGCGTCCTCACCCTCCAATCTCAGCTGTTTTGTTTCCCCAGCTCACTAAGTGCTTTGGGAAATGTATGTCAGTCAATGAAGGTTAACAGGATCATATCCTCAGTTGGTGTCAAGCAGTATTGCTCCATCATCACTGAAGAAGTGGCACCAATGTAGGTATATCCCATTGTGTTTCCCCTGGGAACTATCATCAGTAATGGTTTGTGCTCATTAAACAGTGTCTTTCTGACTTTGCTTTTTTCTGCTTCTGTAGAAATACATGAGTTTAAAAGTTCAGTTGCTGTAAAACGGCATGTGTAGGGCAGTGGTTCACTGAATGGTAAATTGTCTGGCTTGTTGCAGGAACGCACATGTAAATCACTGATGAGGAACACCATTTTAATACTGTTACCAAGTCCTCCACATGCTGGATTGGAAACATTGTTAACTGAGGAAGTATTTTTCCTTGGCATTTTTTAAGAGGGCCCTAAAGACGTCAAGAGAGGGAGGGAAGTGGGTGTTGATGACTTTCATAACAATGAGCCATTTTAGCTCTGGGACAATTTTTGATGAACGTAGCTGGTTCTTTGCCGTTCCAGGCTTCATATGAATAGGTTTTGCTAATGGGTAGGACAGACAGTTCCTTGCTTGGAGACCTCAGCTACTGGGTCACTGTGATGGGAGGCAATGGTATCCAGTTTGCTACAGATTGAATGCAGGGGATGAGAGCTCAGCAAACAAAAATGAAAGGGCTAGACTGGTTTTCTGTTATTATCTCACTCTGAGTAGCCAAGTGATCTTTTTTTTGGCTCAGCCATTATAGGAGCATTTGTTTTCACTTAAAGTCTCTTACAGAGAGTCCCACACTGTTCTAAACAACTTGATCTCCTCAGGGTACAAGCCAGTCAGGCAGAACTGTCCTCTCACATGTCTCCTATCTAGTCTCTTGGTAGATCTAGTGTGTGAACCTATGTTCATGCTTTTGCTTACTTCTTGCCACGGGAAAGTATCAGTTTCTCCTAAGAGTTCTGTTAAAATTCAAGAGTCCTTGGCTAAGAGCAGTTAGTGGGATAACCCTCAGTTCAACTGGTGCTTCTATGTGATCAAAGTGGCATTTGAATGGGATGACAGAGGTAGGCAAAGTTCAATGTATGGGGTATAGTGAACTCTGGGTAGAAATCACATTTGCTTTTCTTCTCCTTCCCTCACCCTCTGGTGTTTCTGAGCACACCTTTTCCAGACCTCGAAACAGAAGTGTCTGACCAGAAGGTGGATGAAAGCTTCCTCTAGGAGTCAGTCTGAATTGTGCCCTGCAGCCCTCTTGCATGATGATGTCACACTGTACCTCTCCCATGCATAACAGGACAATTCTGAGCTGTTACTTAGGTGAACTATTTTTGTTTTGCCATTTTAAATATTAGATGATGTAATGTTGCTTATCCATTTGTATCCTTTGCATTGCTGGGTGTCTGTTGCACCCAGGTTTCCAGGTTTGGTTTTTAGTTTTCTGAGTTGATTTTTGGTTTGTGTTTTTTGTAGTATGACTTTCTCTATCTGCCTGTCATGATATTTCAGTTATTCATAATCACTACTATAACGCATGACATCTCATCTACCTGAATTCTTCTGACATTCCTCATGCTATATGTGCCTAAATCTTTATAGATGTTGATGCGGAGCAAGATCTGACAGCATCACTAACCTTTTCAGAGTAACAGCACCTTCCTTGTTTCCATGATCCATTCTAAATTCAGACAAATTTAGAAAATGATCTTCCACCTATCTTCACAATTAGTTCCTGTGGATGACTAATGGTTACTTTGACTCAGCTGCAGATTAAAAGCTAAACATAATAGTGATATTTTAGGTGAAATTGTTTGCTTGCCTTGAAGCAAAGCCTTAACAGTCTTTCTTTTGAGATGGGGACTGAGTGTCTTGTAGTGTGCATGGCAGGTATATGCTTTCCAACTAAGAAAATAGGTGACAGGCTCCTTCGTATAGTCATGTGCTTCCCAGTTCTAGTGGCACCTATCTGAAAACAGTGTCCAAGAAGCCTAGAAACAGATGATGACAGCACAAAAAAAAAAAAGTCACAACTGATTTTTAGATACCACTCTGCCATCAACATAGGCATGGCAATCGCATGGCAATGCTGAGTCTTTATGTGCTTAAGTGTGTCCTGCCGTAGCCACCAGGTCTCTTGCAGGCAGAGATTCATAGCAGAAGTGCCCAGAAGTTGAGGGAATTGTGCTTGAGCTAAACAGCTCTGAGTGAAAGCCCTGGGGTGATGTGGGAATATGACAGCAAACATGAAATATACTGTACTGAAGGTCTAACCCCAGCACTTCTCCTTTCACCTGGCTCACCCTTTTTAAGGTGCCTGACTGAATACTTTTGGTTTGTGTAGTAAACAGTGCCTATTTTATTTATTTCTTCTTCACTTATATTATGGCACTTAAAAAAAAGTGACTGGGTAAGGTGGAAGCACCTCAGGGAAAGGAAACATTGGTCCATCCCTTGAGCAGCTGAAAGGTGTTCAAAGACTGTGTGATAGGGTAGGAAGAGATGCCCCCCTCAAGCAGCTGCAGACCCAGAAGAGCTTCATGGCAGCAAGGAGAAAAGGGCACAGACACACAGACAAGTGTCTGTGGTTACAGAAAGAGAAACCTCCCAGGGAGCAGACAGGGCTTCTACAAGTATATTGCAACCCAGAGAGCCAATAAGCTGGCAGCCACCACACCAGGTTTGACCTGTCCTCCAGTGTGTGAAACTCTCCAGGCTGTAAAAATTTTTAACACTCCTTTCTTATAAAATAATTTTGAATTACTACTTCTTTACAAAATTAATTGTTCCCATAAAACCTGATTTATTGGTTTAAAAGCATTAAGGAGAACTTGCGAAGAAAATAATGAGGTACATTGGCTGATTGATAGGATGCTCCATGGCTCCACTCAGTACTGAGAGAGTCTTGGGTAGGGGCAGTGGAAGGGAAGAGGAACTAAACATTTCACATGAGGGCTGCAGAAGGCACCTGTGAGCTGTGGCTGTGTGGGCAAACCATGGGATCCTGCTGCAGTCATGGAGAATCAGAGAAGTTATTCAGAAACTTTCTCACATGGATGACTCCTGGTTGTTTTTCTTAAAATATGAATCATAATATCACTTTTGAGATAGGTATCAGTCACTGCAAATAACATCAAGAGGATCTAAATCATACACAGTCCTGTCTGTCTTCAGGTTCAGGTGATTTTTATTCAGTTAGAGATAGCAGAGAGGAAGTGGAGGGAGAGAGCACTAAGATTTTGGCATGAACTTGGATGGTCTGTCTCTAGTTTCCAGCAGTGTGTTGTCATAGATGCTACTTTATCGCTTCTGTATGACAAAACAAGGACAGGTCTACTTTCCTCCCCCTCCCCTTAATTTTCAGCAACAGTTGTTGTGCTTGGATCCTGCTCCCATTTTTATCGCAGTGAAATGTCCTACCTCCTTCTGGCTAATTGGTGCTCTAGCAGCAAGAGATCATGTGCAGAGGCAGCAGAATTCTCTGCCTGTTCAGCATCTGTAGTCTGCTCACACTTGTAATTTCAATATGAAGTTTAAATGTTCTGAAATTGAGTCTAGTTAGTAATTGGTTGAAATATGCACAGGGATATCAAAGTTTCTGTAGTTTCAAGGTTTAAGTTAAAGTTGCAGGCCTCTTAGAAACAATCATGAGGTATATGCTTGAAGTCCCTTAAAAAGGTATGTTAAAATTTCAAGCTTGATAACTGTTGATACATTACTGAGACAAACACAATCCTCTTTGACAGGCTATTTTCTAAATGAAGTGTTATATAGTGTCAGCTTAAAAAATACATATATGCATTCACACTGTCCAGAAACATTTCCTTTTACTGTAGCCTCAAGAATTCTTTTTATCAACTTTACTGTGTAATGTGCTCTTAGTACCCTGCAGATATAGAGGACTAATCAGGGATGCCATCACAGCAAATTTCTTCTTTTCTTCATGAAACTGCTTCTTCCTGGGCCCTAAGAAAAACTGAGGAATCCAGGGTTTCTGTCTGAAAAACTGTTTCACGTCTGATCTGTATCTCCCTTACACCCATAGTGCACTGAGATCTCCCAGGAACATCCTTTCAACCCCCTGTCACCTTTTCTTCTGTTAATGGGGAAGGAGCCATGACAGGGGACAAAGCAGATTTGAAAGCTATGCTTGTGGGAATGGTTTATAGACAAGAAGATGGATGTCATCTAATCACACCACAATGAATTCCTGCCTGCTTCATGCTGTATTGTTCTAATGCTGTCCTGTCTCGTTCATTCCCACTATCACCCAGGGCATCCCTTTCCCCTTCTCCTGCTCTCCCTCTTTCTGAAACCCCGATCTGCATTTAGTAAATAAAGAGCGAAATGAGTTCTCATCCACGTGACTGATGCTTCAGGTCTGAAATGAGAAAGTCTCTGTTGACGATGCAGTGCTCAATTTAAAGCAATATCACCTGTCAGTTTGATAAAAGGCATGGAGAAGATATCCTGTCTCGGCCAAAGCGGCAAAAAAGTGTCATCTGAAATAAATGCTAACCTCAGAGAAAAAAAATATACAGAAACAAATGGCTAGGAATTGTTTTTATGGTTCTATTCACAGGGGTGCTAGTCCTCAAAACATAAATTACTGCTTATTTGTGACTCCAACATAACAGCCAGGAATGAAGCTTGCAGGCCAGCAGAGATGCAGTGTTGCTTGTGGTGCTTTTTTCTTGAAGCGATTGAAATGTGAGTGT
The DNA here is from genome assembly GCF_000747805.2 of Chaetura pelagica. Taxonomy (NCBI): domain Eukaryota; kingdom Metazoa; phylum Chordata; class Aves; order Apodiformes; family Apodidae; genus Chaetura; species Chaetura pelagica. Next base: position 1,863,121 of record NW_009952362.1, on the reverse strand, counting down.
GAAAGGTGCCTTTGCAGACCCTTGGGTTCAGCTGCCTCAACCCCCTGATCTCTCTCTGCAAGAAAAAGAGTCAGTGTATTCACCTTTTATCCTTGCCCTCCTGAACTTTTCCTCATCTTTCAGGTTATAGAAATGTGGTGTCCTGCTTGTCTGTTTTTTAAATAAGCATCGTGCTTGATTCTTCAGTTTTTTTGCTTCACTGCATGTCAAGCTGCAGCAGAGCTGCTTCAAAGAGAGCAGATATGGCTCTGGAGTTGCTGCTGTTGGTTTACCAACACCCTTATCACCTTCAGTGGTAATTATGATACAAAATACTTTACTACACAAAGACAGTTCACTACTGCATTTGAAGAGGATCTGGTCACCACCATCCGTAAATGATTGCTATCTCGTTCCTACAGTTTGGAGGGTTTTCCATCCAGGTGGTCTGCAGCCCTACCCTGGGCAGCAAAGCTGCAAGAATCTTGTCTGTGGATGGCAAAATGGGGGTAAACGCTGGTAAAGATTATGTTGCACAGCAGGATGCCCATCATGGAGGTGACTCTCCTGGTCTGGGCCCATCTGACCTGTCCATTTAGCTAGAGTATCTGGCCAGAGCAAAATAAGAACAAAACCCACAGAAAGATTCTGGGAGTTCACAGCTACAGCAGGCCACCACTACTTGCCCTTGTCTTGCCCAGACTGTTGCAATGGAAGACAAAATATCTGAGATACACAAAGAAGTATGTGGTGTTGTGCAGTATATGAAAACATGAAGGGAGATTGTCATCTCCCTTGAGCTGATTAAGAAAAAATATTGCAACAGCTATATGGAAGAGTTACTAATTGGAGAGTGGGTCAGTGAATTTCATCCTACCAGATGACAAAGAAGCTTCTACCTGAGAATGGTAAAGGATTGAATGGGCAAGAAATCCCATGTATGTACCCTCTAAAGAGGGGATAATTAAACTTAGAGCAAGCTCAAATTTATTGTGTTTTGGATTCAGGCACCAAAATAATTCTTATTACTATTTTGTGAGATATTAGACTGAGGGCCATCTAGAAGCTTTTAACAATATGAAGTAGTTTGGAAACTGGACAGAAAACCTAATTATTTTCTTGAGAACATCTTCAGCAGTATTTTGTAGTCTGGAAATAGTCAAGTTCTGTACTAACATTTGAGTATCTGTAAAATAAAATTACTACCAAACCCTGTGGGAATTTTTTCAAGAATATGGACATGTAAAGTTAAGTATATTTTGCCCTCATGGAGGGGAAAAATTAATATATTTCCTCTTCCAGAAGGATGTTGTAATGAAACAATTCCCCTGTGATTTTGAGGTGGACTTTGAATCAGTGAAGAATCTTTTCGCAAAATATTTAGCATAGGATTTGCATTTGGTCCAGGTTATTTTAAGAACAGCAGCAATATTCAGTTTATAAGTTTATGGATGCTATTAAAAGCTTATATTTTGCTGTCTTTCTGTATTCAAAAACCTGGTTTTCCACCATCCTTTTGCCTAAGTGTAAAGGTTATCAGTTTATAGTGGTAGTTTGATCCTTCAGGTAGTTCAGTGCAGAATTATCTAAAAGTTCAGACATGGTGCTAGGTGTAAACAAGCCAAACTCTGGTTTGTGACTTCCAGTAATTCTTAGTCTGGATTTGCCATCAGTTGTGCTGTTCTGATTGCCATTGCAGAACCTGTTCCAGATTTCACTGAAAGCAGCAGAAGTCTTCTGAATGCAAAGAGCTTTGAATCAGATCCTTGCTGTAGATTAATTTACATCAAACATTTCAGTTCAGCTTTAGTGCCTAACCTGTTTTCACCTTTGCCTCCAAATGGATCATGTGCTTTCTGTTTTCATTCTCCTAAAGTCTGGATTTAGCCAGTAAGCAAGGACAAATTTTTGCTGTTTGGAAAGTGTGGCAGCCTGAGGTTGTGGCAACCTGAGGAGCTGAAAAGCTAGCGCTAGAGAACACTGTTAAGACATCTGTGAGATGCTGGGCATCGTATCAAGGAGCAGTAAAGCCCATATTAAGGTCAATAACCCCTGTGGAGACAAAATGAAAGTCATGTAGCTCATGGTAATGTCTCACAAAGTGAGTTCCCTGGTTTGGGGAGGGACATGTGGATCCTGCGAATCACAGGGAAGTGTTAAATACATTCATAGCTGTGTCACCCTCAGGGTTTAATGTTTGCTCCAAAGACAGTTTGAATCTGATTTCAGAGGAAGGCTTTTACTCAATCTGTAATGCACTGTGATATCCAGCAGGTAGAAGTCATTGAGGAAAATTGCTTCCTGTGATGATATATGATTCATTCAGTCACATCTCTGAGCTATTTAGGTGAAATTATCCATGGGATTGTATCATTAGTTTAAAAGCTACCTCTATTGTTTTTCTGTCAAGATAATTTTAAGCTATGCAAGAGTATTAGTTGGAAAAACATACTTAAAAAGTAGTCTAACTCATTCCATATTGCACAAATTTGGTTTCCAGGTAATATTTTCCTCTTAATTTATAACCAAACTATGAGGAGTGTAGAGCAGAGTTCTATCTGAGATGGCCAGTGACTTTCTCTGTGAATACAGCTGCCCTCTGTTAATCAGGTACTCAGCTTTCATGGGCTTAGACTTCAGCCACTGGCCTTGTCTGCCCTTCTACATCAAAAGGAACACAGCTTTGAAAACTTCCAACCACAATCCTAACAGCAAAATCCATGAAATAACAAAGTGCTAGCAAAGACCCCTTTCACATGCATCACTAATGTGAGCTGTTTCCAGGGGAGTTTGTTTAATCAGAATTCTCTAGAGAGAGCAAGAAAGGAAATTTAGACTAAAATGATGAAATTACTAAAACTAGAGATACTGAACAACAGATATGATTGTTGGAGCATTGATGAGTTGGGAGTTGGTAGAAATACTGAATTAGAAAACAAATGAAACTTTATCCTAGACAAAAATTTTGTACATCAAAGAGAAAAACTGAATTAATAATAACGGTAAATAGCAATGTGACCTGAAGACTGAAGGAAAGACAATGCAGGCAGACATGAAGTTATGAGGGGAATTCCCAGGTGACCTTTGGTGAGTCACTTCAGCTTCTAGCAGTAAAAGCATGGCTATTGTTGCTCAGCTGGGGTATAAAGCAAAAAAAAAAAAAAAAAAAAAAAAAGGGCTTGAAGGGTATGAGTACTTAGTAAATGTACTCACACAGAAAGTAGCTTCTGTCTTTAGCTCCAGCCTATTCACTGAACCTTTCATGACTGTCATTCTTCCCTTGAAATTTGGATGCATGTTAAAATAACACAGCCAAGGTTTGTGCCCTGGGATGGATGATTTGGACTGAGAGCTGTAATCAGAGCAGGCAGGCTGAGGTGACACAATTTGCATGCTTGGTTAATAAGAGTGATCTTGAGGCCTGTAGCAGGACCTGTAGCCTTAGCAATGCAAAAATGTTGTGTAGTAACTGCTGTAAGGGCAGGTATTTAGAGGGATCCAGATATTTCATCCATAACAAAGCAGGATTTAACTGTTCTTGGCATAGGCCAGCTGTGCTCGCTTGCTCTTTTATGTACAATAATTCTTGACAAGCCTGAGTGTTTTCAGGTAAACAGAAATAATTCCAACATTTCTAGTCCTAAAATTACTTTCACGTTGAATTGTAAATCAGATTTTTCCAACCAAATTGATAAGGGTAATCCAAAGTGGTGTGGTGTACACCCAGCAGAAAGATGTAGTTACATGTACCATAAGCCACATTTATCAGCAAGCAAGAAACAGAACTTTTGAAGTTTGCTTGGCCTTGCTTGCTTTCCAGCAGAGGCAAGATAAGACGCTGTCATGCACTACTGGCAAGATGAATGCTGGTTGAATGAAGTCTGTGATAGAACAGCAGCACTTATGTATGGAGTTTGAAACACACTATGAGCAAGTTGCTCTGATCCAAGAAGCATTTTCTTGTGCCTTTTTAATTTTTCAGCAAAAGATACTCGGTAATAGAAATGTGTTCTTCTCACCCTTAAAGAATTGTATGCCATTAGACCACAAAAGACAGACTCTTTCAAAAATTTATGCAGGCTCAGGGGAAGGACTTGCAAGACAGTGGTTTATTTTCTGTGAGGAATCTGGAAATGGACCATTAGCATCTTCCTTCTTTCTGCCCTCTAATGTGATCCCTCAGCGTTTAGGAGGAGGATCAAAAAAAGCATTGATCTTATAGGAAATGTCTTTCTGAAATTGGTGCCATCAATCAGAGAAATATCCAATGACAAAACATTTGAAAGCATTAAATTTATATGACTCAAAGGGCACATTTATAGAGTTGTACACAGAGTCAGATCTCCAGAGCTAACTCCAAGGTGTACCTCAAACCAGTGTAAGGTGCCAAGAAAATATTTCCATACAAATAGTACCAAGAATTTGTTGGAGTCTGGATAGACCCTGAGACTAGAGAATGTAGAATATATTTTGCTAAAGAGCTTCTCTAAATCTCTGGATTTGTTTGTATTTGAGTTAAATCCGGTGTTTTTAACTTAAGATCTTTTCTGAATACATGGATGGGACACAAATGCTGTCTGTTCAAAGTTTGGATTTTATGCAGCTGGAAGGGAAATCTATCCAGGTTATCTCCTTCCCTAGATTTCCTTATCTCCTGTTGCCAGTTAGCATTCCAATAACCTTATGTGGTACTCAGTACCTTAAGCAAGTACATTGTATCATTTTAGATGTCCCAGCACATCCTACCTGACTTCCAACTGCTGGAAGAAGACATGTCTAGCAGGTGAGAAAAATCATACCTGGCAGCTCTGTTCATGCTCAGCACATGATATTTGTGCCACTGACTCCTAACTCCTTTCTCAGTGCTGTTGGAATTAAATCCTCTCCCCTCCATATACAAGACCTAGAGATCCCAGTAAAAGCTCAGTTGCCTCTCCCTATAGCCGGTGGCGTTGGTCCATAAATAGCAAGCTGTTACAAGGAAAGGAGTCCTGCCCATGGATAGAAAGATATTACAAACACTAAATCAGAATGTCCCTGAAATAGATGCTCTGAATAAAACCAGCAAAAAATGTCAAGATATACTGGGCTCTCTATAACCTGACTGTTACCAATCGCATCAGATCTCAGTCCCATTCATTCAGGCTTTTTGGCAGCCTTGGGAAATTTCAGCAGAATAGGAAAGCCCAGAGAGAAAGCACCAAAGCATAAAGCATATTTTAGTGGGGCGCATCTCAAAAAGGAGATGAAATTTCTGCATAGCTAAGGGGAAAAAAAAAGTCTTTGCAACAATAAAATATTATCAGAGGACAAACAATCATGCGTTATATTAATGCTCTTTGTTGTGTTCCCTGCAAATCAAACTTGTCTGTGTATTGTGCTCCACCCTGGTCACTGATGTTGTAAAAAAATTCAATGGAAAACAATCTGTAGAAAGAACTGTCTGCAAGAAAGCCATTCTTCAAGCTTCTTGTTGGGAGAGGCTTTGGGGAAGGCTGACTATTCCGCATGGGCTGTTTGTGAGCTCACTGAAAAAAAAAGTATTGTGAGCCTAATTAATATAATTTTTTTGTACTAGTAATAATAATCCATTGTAGATTTTACCTCTAAAAAGCATAATACATTATTTCTGTGATAAACTAAAAAAGCTCTTCTTCTGCCTAAGTACCATTAAGTAGTGATGAGCCTAGTGATCTTGAATACAAGGACATTTGACACCTAGTATTGATGGAGAACAAATCCTATCATCTGTCCATGGTTTGTAATTATCCCTTTTCAATTGTTTTCCTGACTGTACGACTTTGTGAAAAATTATCCACCTGCAGCTCAAAAATACAATCTCCGTTTCATCCTCCTTAAGTAAAATACTCCACAAGAGATTAGGACTTCACCTCAGCTGGGGAGCCTTTGCATTAGGAAGAAGTGTGTGCTTTGCACAACTGCATACTTTGCTGCATCTCAAAAGACCCAAATGTAAACCATAATTATATATATTCAGACAGAAACAATATCCAGCATGAACATTACTATTTATTAGAAAAGATGGATGTCTGATTCGGAATGAGCATAATATGAGCCTGAAATTGAAACCAATGTGTTTCTAATAGTCATACCTTCCCATGTTGTGAAATCAGCATAGGAATCTTTCATACTTATTGTAAATCTTAATTAGGTTATTTTAAATAACGACAGAGTTCATGCTATACTTTGTAAGTGACACTTACTCAATGTTCAGTCATGATGGCAGTTTGGGATAAGAAAATGGCTCCTAAAAAATGGGGTAGCTCACATGAAAGACATTACCATAGGAAAAGTAACTCTGAGAAGTGCTTGACAGAGTGTGGATGACTTATACATTTGGAAGATGCAAGATATATAGTGACAGAATTGGCGGGACCCAAGGAAAAACATGATAAGTGAACACCAAATATCCAGAGATGCTACAAGTGTTGAGTGATAGCAAGATTTCAGCATAATCCTTCTCAGGAATGGTGTCATATCTTCTGATATATACTGAGCTGGTGTCTGGCTTTGCTCTATGCCACAGAAAATATGCAGACAATAAGAGAAAATATTAGTTTGTCTGCATGCATGTGTGACAGAGGGAGCAAGAAAGGGAATACAAACCAGTGACCCTTAATGGATGGAGTCAGAAGCAACCAACTTCACATCATAATAATAACTGAACATCAGAAGCTTTTCAGAGTGGCAACACTGTTGGAAATTCCCCTTTAGCTCAAATTTTTGAGCTTCATAAGTAGGATGATTTCAGCATCACACCCGTATCTTCTCAAAGTTCCTGTGAATCATGATATGAAACACACAGGAAAAGTTCCTAGACAATGGTGGCTTTGTTCCAGGATGTCTCTATCTGGACAAATATTAACATCATTTTAAAATAATAGAGATAGAATTGAATTATGTATTGGGTTGGAAGGGACCTATACCTTTCATCTACTCCAACCCCCTGACAATAAGCAGGGCATCTCCAACTAGATCAGATTGCTAGAAATAGTGGGGGTTTTATGTTTGGGGTTTTTTAAATTTTTACTTATTCTTTTATTTTTTTGGTGTCACTGCAATTCACAGATTTCACCCCCAAACATTGAGGAAACAAGTTGTCTATGAGGCACATTTACTTACCCAGTATTACAACTATTTTGGAGTAAAAGTGAGATGTTTCATCTTTCTTATACACTATATAAGTCTGTAAATGTAAAAAAATATTTGTGCAGCCCTTCTAGTTCCATTTCAGTTTCTCCCTTTCCTAGGATCTGACACTTGCATTTCCAATGCTACCAATATGTTTGTTTTTAGACTTTTTTTTTTTTAACATAGAAGTTGTTGTGTAAACTATTTGAAATCCTGGGATAGTCAAAGCAGAACAAAATGACATCACCAGCTCTTCTCACTCTGTTTTTTGCAGAGCTAAATGGGCCTTTCTAGCCCTTTCTCATCAGAACCACCTTCAATTCTGGAAAAACTGCTGCTGTGGGACCAACTGGGTACCACTGAAGTATTTTTCTAATGGAAAAGTTTTCTGTGAGGAAATGGGGATCTGACTAAGCTGTTATATTTCACAGGCAAGTCTTGATTGCACAGAACTTCTGTGCTTCATTTCCAAGAGGTTCAGGAGTAGTGCTGCAGCTTCACAACATAACATACTATTCAGCGCAGTCCAATCCAATCCAAACGCAAACACTTCAACAGAGGTATTGTGATATTACCTAGAAGGCTGAAAATTCTGCTTTCCGGAAAAACTGGAAACTTCAACCTTTTAGTCAACTTTAGGAATAACCCAAAGAATTGAAATTCTGAGTTTTAATAAATTGTAACATGGGTGGATAAATAGCATGCTGACATTAAGTGACATTCCAGTGCCTTTTGAGTTTATCTATAATCTGTTATTAATTCAACACTGAATTTTAGAATAATAGAAATTGCCATTTGGACTGCAGGGAGCTACAGCTAGGTTTATGATGCATGTCTTTAAAAAAAAATAATTTAAAAAAAGAAGATTTATTATTTACCACAGGTCAGACTGACACCTATTATGGTTGTCAGTTTATTAGATCATTTGCAATTGCAAGAACCTGGGAGCCATGTCAAAGTCTGATGAATATTTAAGGAATCCCAGCAGCACTCTTAGCTCTCTTGCTACTCTCTTGTGTTTGCCTCAGTTGCTGCTTACAATTACTAGTAGTGATTGCTCCATGGAAGGAAGAGGAATCAGTGCAAAAAGAGGTTAGAGAGCTGAGAAAAGAGCTTATGATCTTGCTTTGTTGTATGTGATGGTGTTTTGATCCTGCACACCAGTTAATTTTTGGCTGGATTTTTGGCAGAGCTGTGGTTTCTCTGGGCTGGTTTTGGTGATAGAGAGCTCCTTTTTCCTGTGGTTCAGTATATTTTTTGTGCTTGAAGCTGAACAGACAGATTCAGAGAGAGACAAAGGGCTTTTCCCTGTGTTAGTGTCTGTTCAGTGAGGATCTTCTGGAAGTGTCTGGAAGGCTTTTTCTCCTTGCTTGGACTACAGACTCAAGACAGATAAAACTTGCATTGAAGACATTCTGTGATTCTTCCAAGGCCAAGGTTCTGATCTCCCAATATACCTCATTTATCTGTATTTTTGAACCCAAGAATGCTTTTGATTTCAGTGACTCCTATCCAAATTGAGATCTGCCCTGAATATGCATTGTCTCTCCGTACATGACATGCATGACATGCTGGTGTCCATGGGAAGGAAGTTCACATATGGATATCAGCAAGGAGCCAGACCTATCTTCCACCAGCTGCCCTGCCTGGAGTGTCAGGGGGCTACTCTCTCAGTGTGTGTCCAAGTTTACATTTTTTATTTAGACAGAGCTATAATTTCTCAAAATTAGTCCTTGGAAAAATTTTTAATAAACCTACTTTCAATAATCCTTCTATTAATTTTCAATGGCTGCATCTGTAACCTACAAACACCTCAGCCTTCTGTAAGCTATAAAGATCTCAAAGTTTAACAGTATTTACATTATAGAACCTGTTCTTCCTCCACATTGGAGCTGGACTACTCTCCCTAGAGACTTGCTAAATGCTCTGTGCAATACCAAGAATCTTCTGGCCAGAGGGTGTTCTTTTTAACACTCAGGTCATAAAGTGCCTATTAAAAGGATATTAAAGCTAAAGAAAATCTATCCAAAGCACTGGATAAGGCCCATACTAGAGAATATGCTATATAAGCATGCTCATAAATCATTAATATTAAGATAGGATCTATCACTAGTAAGTAAAGTTCAAGGACAGCTTTTATCTTGTTAAATTATCCAAATTTCATTGTCTATTAGCATAGCATTTAGAATGTAAGAATGGCTGTTTTTTTCACTCTTCTTGGTAATGACACATTATGCAGAATAAAAAGCCTTAGCAACTGTTGTAAGATGCCATAACAATACTGGAATTATTCTTTAGGGGAGGCTGTTGTATTAAGCAGCAAGTAATTAATGGTAAATTGCACTGGAAATTCTTGGAAAAAAGACAAATTACATAGGCCCTTGTACTCATACCCAGCAAGTCCCATGTAATTAACAATATTAAGATAAATATGAGAGGAATTATTAATGATGAGATTAACTTCACATCTTGGTGCTAAAAGATGTACTTCATTTCTGCATGTGGTAGGAATCGAGAGTTGTAATTGCTAAAAATATCTGACATTATTGCTTCATGGAAATTCACTGCAGAACTATTGATTATTATGCAATCCCTGGCACTTGTGTTGTGACTTCTGTCCCCACAGAAATCAAGTCAGGAGATCAGTTTTGCTGGGTGGAATGAGGGGTATTTTGTTGAAACTGCAGCTGCTTGAGAATATGAAACACTCATTCTAGATAATGTGGGTCAGCAGCTCAGTGAGCATCAAGCTGCAGTGGCCAGGTAATGTATTATAAATTGCTAGCAGAGAAGGGGGCTGACCCACTTAGCTGTATATTCAGTGCAGGTTCATGAGTTAACTCACCATTAAAAACCAGGACTGAACAGGGAATTTCCAGAAAAGAAAAGGCAGGATGTAACAACAAAGGACAAGTATCTCAAAGGGGAAATGAAGAAGGGTAGCGTGCCCAGATGAAATTTCAAGGGCAAGAGATGGAACCAGCAGAACAATTTCCTCATGTGAATTTGTCTTCAGTAGTGGTAGTACTTGCTCTGGTGCATTTTGTTCTGGGTGTCTGGGAACTTTTAGACATAGGAGGAAATCTGCAGATTATTCTTGTGTATAGAAAACCCATTTTCAATTTCTAGCTCTTGTTCAGTTTCTTTGTGCCTCAGTTTTCCCCACCTACGCCAATTAATAGCTTGTCTTTTCAGACATTTCAAAGTACGTTGACAATAAGGTACATGGTTTTATTCCTGTTTCCAAGCAGAATCATGTCTGCTGATATTAGCTGAAGGACTGTTGCCTCAAGGGAAATTTCATGTCTCTCAAGTCACTAAGACTATTTCTTTTGTGACCTTTCTGACCCCTGATTTTCCTGCCTCCCTAAGGATCTGCTGGAACCCTGTTTAATTCTGGGATCTGACCATCCATTACAGTAGACCTCACCTAGAAGCATTTTTTTCTTTCAGCTTTTAATTTGAAGATGAATGAGACATCACTTTGATGCCAGCTGAGAGCATTTTGCTTGGTAAAACTGTCATCAGGAAGAAAGGGAATTGTGCCTGCTTTAGCACAAGGGCATAGAGGGAGTGTTTATAAATCGTGTCTCATTTGACCTCAATGGCATGGACATAGGAACAATCACCAGAGCTGCTAGGTTAATTAATTGATGCCCTCAGAAATGCAAAGTCTTAATGGCATCAGGTGCCTCTCACCTTTCCTGTAGGTCCTGGTTTGGATCCAGCTCAAATCAGTAGAGACGGAAGGATGCAAGTGTCTTCTGTCTGCTTTGTTCAGTAGTGGCAAGAACTGGTGACCTTGGTTGAGTTTTCATTAGACACCTACAGGTTTGATATCTGAGTAGTAATTAGTCATCTCAGTGACCAGTCTTGGGCTGAATGTGTGTAGAAACACAGATACTACAGGTACTCCCTTCAGGTCATGCTGGAGGGACACTGGTCCATGATTGACTGAACACTTCAGGTGTCACAGTGGGCTCTGTACCTGCTTTCATTTTCCATTGCTTGATCTCGTGCATGTTCCCTCTCTGAGGGAAAGGGGTGTTAAAAGATATAATTTTCTCTGTCAGTCAAGTAGATTAGCATCTCTTATGAGAATCCAACTGCACTCTAAGCCATTCAGCTTATTTTCGAGACATAAGAATAATAGAAAATTGTTCATCTTTTGTATTAAATTTCCCTTTGATTATATATTTTTCCAGTAAATATAAAGACACTTTGCCTTTTTCAAGGTAAGATAATTATCTCCTGAATGTAGAGGTGCCAGTCTGTATGTGTATCTGTGGATTTTAAAAGCTTTGCTCTGGGTTCTGTATTTTTCTGATACATCTGTGCAGTGCCTGGCACAAAAGAATGCTGCTCTTGATTAGGGTTCATAGACTGGTCCTTGAAGGGAATGTGAAAGTACTGTATCATCATTTAATGCAATGTTATGTATTTTCATATGTGTACACTGCACTTCTGACAAACTACACTGCTTTATTAGGATTCAAAAAGTCTTCATGGAACCTGAGCCAAGGCAGACACAGAGGTAGGGAACTATTAGAAAAAAGTGTGAAGACCATGGGAGACAAGAGGAAGCAAAATTATTAGACAAGAGGAAGCATAATTATTAGACAAGAGAGGACCTCTGGGATACATTTCCCCTTATTCTTCCCTTATAGTACTGAATTACATTGTTTAAACTTATAACTCGAAGGTTATAGGGAGGCATGCATGCTCCCTGACACTGTATAATGCCATTTTTCACCTGTTTAATACAGTAACAAGATGATTTTTCAGCTCTCTGGTGGTTCTATCTCACATTTCTTTGCTGCCCAAGTTGGTGCTCTGTTTTCTATTAGACTGGGGGACTTTCATGGATATTTTTAGTTTCTAATGTGCCTGACTACACAAAAAAAAATGAAAGAGTTTGGAAACCTACACATAAATGACCCCTAAATTCTTTTGGGATCTCAAAAGGTTTAAGAGTTAAAAGCCCTAAGGAAATGCAGAATTATTTATGTATGACCTACACAGTATGCTGAGCTCTTGAATGCTTACATCCCTCAAGCTTGTCTGGATGTCCTCATCGGTAATAATGACTGAGAAGACACAGAGAATAATGATTTTTTTTACAGTGTCCAGAAAAGTGCTGCTTTAGCAACTGTAATTTCTGCTTTAAAAAAGAATGTCATCAATGCAAAGGGCAGCTCTATATTTTTCTGTGACTACAGAAGTACCATTACTGTCCCAAAAAATGACAGAGGAATGGATTTACTGTTTTAAGGGCTCCTCAGTAAGTCATTGGTTTCAGTGCAGAAGTGTTTGCCTAATTTATTGAGGAAGCAATCAGTCACCAGAAAATACATCCCATACATTAAATAAGCCTTTGGGTTTCTGCTCAACTCAAGCAAATGACCCTACAGGGTAGCTCAGAATGTCAGTCTGTGACATTAGGTGGGTGTTTTTTGGTTAGTGGCTTCAGAAGCAGCATGGAAATGTTAGTGTGGGGAGGATATAAGCCTTGAGAGACATCTGAGGGCACCTTGCACAGAGAAAAAGGTTTGATTGGTGTGTCTGTTGTGGAGAGGACAAGGAGTTGTGGGTTTACATTGCAGACAGAGAGATCCAGATTGGGCTTTTCCTAACAGGAAGGATCACTATGTTTTGGAAATACATTATGTGAGTATAATAAGTATAGTTTAGTCACTCACTAGAAATTTTAAGAGCAGGCAGAGTGTGGTATACCTGAAGGTCATTGTTGTATCCTCAGACATGTATCACTATGCCAAACTTCTTACCTTAAAAGAAACATCCAGAGAGGAGGAGGTTGTTGAGATTTAGAAAGATGAAGCTTAAGTCTCACAGTGGAGTCATCCCAGCCTTTGTGGCCCCAGGCCACTTGTCCAACTGAGGAAGTGAGGGTAGTGAGCCCCATACCCCTTTCTTATACCAGATGGCACCTTCCACTGTAGTGAATCCACAATTAAGGCCACACAGGGTGTCCTATGATCCCTGTAAAGCTTGTTACCAAAGTTTGTCCCAACTGGCATTCAGGCCTTCTTTGCAGATCAATTTCCTCACTGTCAGCATTTCTCCATCCTTTCATTTACCATAGGTGCCAGGAATCAGAATTGGTCTGCATCCTTTCAAACATTTTCTGAAGGGCAGGATTTTTGTATAAATACTAGACAGTGAATTTAACCACAGGAGAGGAAGGAAAGTTAATGCACACTGACCTTATCCTGCCCTGTTGTTCTTTCCCAGTGATATATCAGACCATCAGAGACACACAATCCTTGCCTCTGGTTTAAGGGGAGTAAACACAACAGCTTTTAGCAAGTGACTGGTGCAGAGAGCTTGCTGCCAATCCCACAGCATGGTCAAGAACAAACATATTTTACTGCAAACAAAACAGGTCTACACTGATAATTTTGTAGGTGACCTCTGCTCTTAAAAGGGCTATTTACTTCTCATTCAAAAAAGCCTAACTGCAGCAGAATAAATAAAAGGTTAAATAGCTTTATAAGCTATAATAACAGTCTAATGAAAACATTTCCAAGGTTGAGCACTACTGGTTCATATGTGCCTTTTTGATTGGGTGTCCTGAATTTGTGCTTTAAAGGATAATAGTAGAAGAGGAAAGAATGGAGTAATAGATATTCAGTATTGCCAACTTAACTTACTTCACTTCACTGATTTTGGTATTTTGTCAACAGCTATCTTTGAAATATTGTTATGACTAACATCAACTTTCATTTGAAAGAAAAGTTGAGTTTGATCTTTCATAGTCCCAATGAAAAGTGAATGTGTGATGTGTGAGCTGTGAGTAAAGAGATGCAAAGCATGGTTTTGGTTTTTTATTAAAAAAAAAAGAACCAGAACAAACTACTAAACTGAAAAACTTATTTTTCTTTACCTTTCCTTCTTTTAAACTTGTGTCATGATTTTGAGACACATGGTCCCTTATTGCTGAAATCATTAGATTAAAAATACTGTGCGTGTCAGCAGGCAAAGAGGTATCACTTCTAATGGTCAGGTCAGTTCTGCAGGGCTGTTGTCATACTATTGATTTCTTTTGAAGTCTGCATCTTTACTGTTGATTTTCCTAGCAGTGGAGATATTTCCTGTATTTTTTTGTATCAGTCCTGCTGGGATTTGGAGCTGAAGCAGGAGCCCTTGCTCTTTCTATTTGTATTGCAATTGCTGTGTAGCAGCTAAATAACTGGTTGAACAATCTCTGTGAAAAAAATTGAAAAAAGGACACTTTTAAATTGAAAATTCCATTTTCAATTAAATGCTACATTCATGTCAGAAAATTTGTCTGCTAAATTGGGAGAAATGTAACCTCTTGGTCAAAACATTTAAAGTTCAAAGTTTTAAACAGCTAAACCAAGAAACTGTTGCTGTGAGAGCAGAACCTGAAACCCATCTTTGTCTTCTCTGGAGTACATCTTTACCACTTGCAGCATCTACAGTAAATTCTCCTGCTCTCATGAGCACTTGATAGATCATTTCCTTTCCAGAGAAGCACTAATGGTGCATCATAGAAAATGCATTATCCTCAAAATGCTTCATTTATGAAAGCATTTGAGACATTTCAGCTACAAGTCCCATGAGGTACCATGAAAGAGCTCTATGTCCTTCCTAGTAGTTTCTGTAATGGTTCCACTGTGTACACTAATCCTTCCAAGGAGGTATCTTTGGTCCTGGGATTTTCTTTCTCATTCTGTTGATCTGACAAAGTTATTTTTTAAACTTTCTTGACATATTGTAAACCTTATCTACTCATTCAAGCTTTAGCTGCAGGCCAAGAGTTTAAGAAGATTGAATTTAGTTTTGCAGGTGTGCAGGGATTTATTTGGGCTGATTCTTGGTCACTTTTGTGTCCTGTTAATTGACATTTTATCATTCTTGTACGTGCATCTAGAGGAGATCTGTATTGGATCCATTTTTATGGCATGAAAAATAAATACATTGACATAAACAGACCCTGAGGGACAGTTCATCCATTTCACCAGTCCAGTCTTCTGTTAAAAATGGTGAGGGTTCTTCAGTGGTCATAGTTGTTCCAGAGGTCTGGTGGAGATCCAGGGAGAGACCTCACCTTGCCAGATACATCAGGTGTTAGTTTGCCTCTGGGAAGGTCTCTTTTGTATATGAACCTACTTGCACTGTTCAACATTTTCAAGTGCCATATCTGGGTGTGCAGAAGCAGATCTGTGAGGCAGAGTCTAAGAACATTTTTGTTGGAAATACCAAGGTGTCATTTCATGGCTTCTCATGATGGACTCTTCTTTGTGGGACTACTTTAGAGGAACTGGTAGTTACTTTCCCATTTTTAAAAAAGAAAAAGTAAGTGGGACAAGAGTACAAAGTTGGTTAGAGAGCACGTGCTCTGCAGTATTATAATTTTCTCCTTCATGGTAGCAATGGTGTTACAAAACTATGAGTTTGCCATAGCCAGACAGTTTAATTAGCAAGACTTTGATCTCAATCTACTAACTATAAAAGATTCAGGTATCCATAAATATGGTTTTTAAAAAAAATCTATAACTGATGCTGATAGAAGCAAAGTATCTGCTAGACAAAGTCCCTGTCTTCCTAAATGATATTCAGTTCATGTCATGCATCTAAGTAAGAGCTAAGATACCTCTCAACTATTTTAAGTCCAACGAGATCATTGAAATTGATTATTTATGCTCTCAGTAAGCATATATATTTCAGTAAGCTCACCACATCCTTTTCAGAAATATTTTAGACAGTTGCTGCTTATTATGACTTACTTTTACTATTAATGAACTGTTTATAATGTGGGGGTCAGTAGGATCTTAGTACGGACCTTTTCCCTGAAAGCTTTTCTTAAAGGATCATTCACTGTGTATGTGTACTGTTACTTAGTAAAGGTTTGGTTTAAGTTAGTATTAAACTCTACATCTCTTTTTAACTTTTTAACATTCAGCTGAGAAAGGAATTCCTCATGGATTTTGCAGGTGACTGGGGTTTTTATTTCCACTGCATATTTTCTCAATTCTCAACTCTATTTTTTTCTGTTTTATTTACCGGAACATATTTGCCTAGTCAAATTCTAGACTGGGTATGGAAATCTCTTGCTGAATCCCCAGAGAGCTGATTGGTGTGAAGATGCTTTTATTTGAATAAACACCATGTGTTAAAAAAAAAAAAAAAGCTTTCAGTAGAAATTTCCCTGTTGTGATTCTCGTTCATATGACCTGCATAGCCTCATATTGTACACATTGTGAATATCTGTCAAAATTTTTACAAAAATACTCTTCATTTGAATGGATGGGGGGCTCCCACCCATTGTATTGAGGGCTTATCATTTTTTTATATATATTTATCTTTTTCTTTTAACTTGTTTTTGTCTCCTGTTTTCACTCCTTAAGTTCATTCCTCTTTTTTTTCCCCATGTAGATTGAGCCTCTTTATGAATTTCTATTTCTTTAACATTCCTTCCTTCCTCTCTGAGTTCCTTGTTTCTTTTTTAGTTTGGGTTTGTTTTTTTTTCCCTATTGCTGCTGGGGGCTAAGGTTATAAATTAGTCAGCTTGTTCTGCTCTTCTGCCTCAAAAAAACCCAACCTCTCTCTTCCTGGACAACATGCAATTCTTGAGCTTGCCTGCCTATCTTTTAGCTTAGTCCTTTTTTATTATTACTTTTTCATTATTATAATCCTGAAGTCTTGTTCCGTTACTACAGTATCCTCTCCTTGTTCAGTGGCAATGCCTGCCTTCGTCTGACCTCCCTGATTTCCCTGCTTCCTTTCACATCTGGGCTGCATAAGACATAAAAGAGCAGGATGTCTATTGTTAGGGATTGCAAAGAGATGATCAACCCCAGGGCCATCTCTTCAACAGCCATACAGACTGCAATATCTTCTCCACATTTCCAGGGTCGCTAGCTATAATTTGGAAGTCTGATTTCTCATTTAAAACCCCAAGCCCCTGCAGAATGGTACCTTTAGTAAATCAGATGCTGACTTGCTTTAATGAAGCATAAATAACAGCAGACAGTCAGTTAAAAAACAGCGTGGGACATGAAGTGAGTATGAACGACGAGGGACCATCTGAGCAGGAGGTCAGGCCACCTGAAAGTTTATTGCAGCTGTAGATTGACTGAGCCCTCGATCATGTCCTTAACAGATATTTTTCTGGTGAATCACCACACAGTAAGTTTGTTTTCATGATGCTATTAGTGAGACTTTTATAAATGCTTTTGCAATTCGGGGCAACAGGTCAGTGCTCAGTTCCTGAGTCTTACATAGATACTTTTTAGGGTGCTCAGCAACAATTTTAAAAGTTTTATGCCTTAATTCTGTAAAATGGCAATGGCAATAACCTTTTTGCTGACCTTGATCATTCTGATTTTGAAGCTAAGGAGCTGTCTGATTGAACAGCACCTCTTGGGGCAGAAACTAAACAAAACCTTGAAGACTAAACCCCAAAGCCTCTTATGGTTTGTGACTCCATAGTGCAATGAATCAAAACCTCTAGTTCTGCACTATAGGTTTTCATGTGCTGCAGCTTAACTGTAACTCAAATGGAGATATTAACCTTGTAATTGAGACTCACTTGGAGTCCTCATGCCATAAGTAACTTCACAGATATGCACAAGAAAATACTAGTGAACAAGGACTTGAGAGCAAATGTGAAAAATTTAAGCCCAGGATGCAATAGCCATCAAGCAATTTTGTACACTTAAAATTCAAATATCTATCTCTATCCCCATTTCTTATGAAGAAACATCATTGTCCACATGTACTTCTATACCTCTGCTTGGCTCCTGGTGATACATTAATTAAAATACCCTTAGCCCAGATGCAATAAGGAAACTAAAACTGAAAGAAGATATCATTGCACATCACAAGAACATGTTGAAATTCATCAACTCAGAAGTTATACAACTTGCAGAAGGAATGGATATGAGTTACAAGGGGTCAGCCTCTCCCTAATATAAACAGGTTTGAGAGTCTCAGGAGCATTTCTAATACCAAGAGACACATGTTTCCAAAACTATACCCAGCACTAGGTAGCTGGCTGGTTGTCACAACTGTAAGAGCAAACTGAAGAGCAAAACTGTGAAGTGCAATTGCAGGTGCAGCCTGGGAAACTGATTGACCTGTGGAATGTAGGCAGTCTGATGCTCTTTCATATTCCACTTTATCTGACCTAGCTTCTTCTCCAGAATCATAGCTGCATTTCATTCATCAAAATGCAGCAGAGGTACAGGGTTGAGATTGTTTCAACCAAACCTTCAACAAAAAATCTCTATCCTCTCCAACATCAGGGAATAAAAAAAATATTTTAGAATTCCCAATTTTTATTAAGGATAAGTATATATGTACCCATGACTCCTCATTTTATATGCAGAAAAAAAAGGTATCCATTCACTGTAGCTGTCCCAGCCTGCAGTTATTAGGACATCAGCCTGCCTCTTTGTCTACTGGTTTTCAGAAAATCAATCTTTTGCCAATATCTAGGACAAAATTTTAGTATTTCTGAAATAATCACCAAGCCTTTGTATGAGAAGATCTGAACTCATACAGAAATACATTCTCTTTCACACATGTATGTAACCTACTGACAGTGTGTATGAGACCTACTCTGGTATTACCAGTTCTTCTAATACCAGGCTCAATATCTGGCTTTGACTTTTGTGCTTCTAGATTTTGAGGTTGTTAGTTCCAATTTTTTTTCATGCTATACAAGATTTGTGCACACACATTTGTCTTTGTCTACATGTAGATAACTTTTTATTTGGTATATAGCATCCAAGAGAATAAAGAATATATTGTTTGTAGGCATATGCCCTCCTTTTACATATATGCATAGACAAGCACAGCCCCACACACATACACTCTCCTATTGTTCATGTGTTTCAGAAAAAAAAATCTTTGTGCCATTCACTACTCTCTGGTACATCTTGATATTTTTTTAGCCTTTTGAAAAATATGAGATCCTCAAAAGCCTAAAATCTCAGGCAAAAAATGGTAGAGATGGAAGTTCTTCTTTTAAGATAATAATAAACAGCAGAAGGGATTGGAGCAACGTAGAATGAGTATTTCTTATTTCTTTATCTCTTGTTTTCTTTGCAAGACTCATTCAAAATGGAACCACTGATGAGTAAATTAACATGGGTAGAAATAGATTTTAAAATAGATAAAATATAAATTTGAAGTTAACAGCCTAAGAATTGGCCAAATCCACAGAGGTTACTGAAACAAACATCAAAAGACACATTTCAGGACAGCTAGTGCTAGGAATTAAAAAGGGAATTTGCTATTGATTCAGGGCTGCCTTTTGTGGCAGTCCCATTATAGCTCATCTGAGAAAACAGAAGGGAGGAGGTTTTGGAAAGGGATTGCTGGCTGAGTAGGGAATCCTGTAAAAGTTGCACTGTGCTTTTTTGGTAGCAGCCATTAATCTTACCTCATCCCCTTCTATCTCAGTAAATGGAGAAACAATCTTCTAATGGTCCTCACACTGGCCAGGCTGATCAGGAACAGACTGAAAAAAACAACATAGGAAGGAGGGAAAAGATCAAAGATGTATTGTTTTGGCACAAAATGAAGATATGAAGAAAAAACCCCTAATAAAACACAAACAGAATAAAAAAGGCTGGATTGTGTAATTATCCACACTCCAGTGCTGGGAACTTCAGTCACAAACAAAAGTAAAATTTCATTTATGAACTCAGCTCTGGTTTGATGGGCATTACATAAGTCTAGTAAGAGTGTTTACACGCTGAAATTATGAAAATCACTAATTATAATCAGTTTAGGAAGGTTCAAATTGGCAACATTGACTTTGTCAAGAACATAATCTTCTGTGCCATTGACAGCTTTGAGAACATTTCGTCTGCATTTAGACATGTATTAAAATACTCAAATAACAAGCTGGACATTGTTGCTGCTGTCAGCTAGCAATCACCAAAACACATTAGAACAATGTAAACACTTCTTTAAAGACAGCCCTCTGTAAAGCATATAGGGCAGAAATTGTTGTGAGGAACTGGCATATTCAAAGTTTCTTACTGATAGTACTAAAATATCCTTTGTAGTGCACAGCAATTATGTTACATCCAATACTGGAGGATTCTGTATTATACTTTATACTCACAGTAAAAGCTAAACTGATCCAAGTGAGATGTGCATGATTATGTCTTCACTGCAACCAGAATAATTCAAAATTATTTATATTTATAGCTCATGCATTAAAAAGGTCAGATACTCAGACACAGAAACAATTATGAGCCAAATGTGCAAGGAGAAAGCATTAAAATGGAAAAATGTAAAAAATAATTGGGACTTGTTTACGAACATTTTAGTAAATGCCAAAAAGTCCCAACTGCACTTTGAGGAAAACACTACGTTGCTTAAAAAAACCCACTCAGCTCTTCTTAGAATAAAGAGGGAAATAGCGAAATCTCAATGTGTGTAAATATATATACACATATATATATGGAACAAATGGAATGAAAAAGACACCTGTAGAAATTTTTAGTCAGCAGATGTAAAGGTAAAACTAACATTATATTTTTCTTCAGTATGTAAAAAATATGAGAAACCTAACAATAGCACTGTTACCTTACTGCTACTTCTCAATAATACTGAAATAAAGTTCATTAAGGTGTTCTGTTCCAGGTCTCAGAGTCAATGAATATTAACATCAGATACCACAAAGAAGAAATAATTTCAAGTAAAAAATAAAAAATCAAGGGTAGTGGGAAACAGAACTTTTAAGATCAGCAGATGCAGATAGCTTGCAACTAAGAAAAGCAATGGCCAGTGACCATTAATATTGATTGATTCTAGGGAGGCAGAGCATATCCCAGAGAAGTTTAACATAATCACCACAATACCAATATTTGAAAAAAGAAAACAGGATAATTTAGATAATTACAAGATTTTTGTCCCACCACCAGTTCTGGGCAAAATAAAGGTATGTCTGAGACATGACTAGTAATAAAAGAAATGATGAGGGAAAATAAAAAATGCCAATCAACATTTTTATAAAAAAGGGTCTTGTTCAACTGAATTGGTACTATTTTCCAAAATGAAATTTTCTATCTGTTTTATCAATGTGATACTGTTGACATAATAGACTTCTCTGAGACATTTAGAGTGATACTCACATGTTCTATTGATTTATAAGCTGGAGTGATACAAAATCAATGGGGCACACGTTGAATGCATTGAAAACTTGTTAAACCATGGATTTCAAAATCTAATTACAAAAGGAGAATTTTGGTCAAATGTCTGTATTTCCCAGAAGAATCTGCTCAGACCTGCACTAATCGACAAATATATCAACAACTTGGAAATAGAAATTAGAACATAATTATGGATTAAGTCTATAAATAACATAGAACTTGAGGGAGAATGGAAGAGAACAGATTGCTGAGTGATTTGGCAGTTTGAAGATATCAAGCAAATAGTATGTGTTTCAGCTGAGCCCAACTGAAGTTTATATGTCTGAAAAATAAAAATACAGAGTGTGCACATAGCATGGAAGACTTTTGAAGGCAGTGGCAGAAAAGAAGTCATGGGGTTCGTAGCCTTTATGCTCACTGACCATGGTTCAAAAACCTAGTATAATCTTTGAATGTTTACATGTGACAGAACTCAGTAGGTTAAATTAACTCTGTATTTGGCACTGGTGAGATTGCTGCTGGAATACTACTTGGTTCTGGTGTCTACACTTCAGATGGATATTGATGAATTGGAATGAATTCAGAGAAGAGCCACATTAATGCTTACAGGCATGGGAAACATGTCTTGTTGTGAAAGGCTCAAGCAACTCTATTTAGTTATTAAAGAAGGCTTAGAAGGTGACCTGATTACAGTCTAGCTATATCTGCAGGGGAAAGAGAAAGGGCAGAGGAATATATTTGATAAAGCTCTGTGGTGTAGCAAACAAAGGTGAAACTATGACTGATAGTCCAAACAAGACAAATTCCAACTGAAATTGAAGTGCAAATTTGGATAGTGAGCAAACTAGCCACTGGAACAACTTGCTAAGGACTGCAGTAGGTTTCCTTCATGGGAAGTTTAGCCTGGTAGAGCAATGTCTGAAGCATTGCTCTCAGTATGTATCTCAATAGGTAAACATTATGGAGGAGGAAGACAGGCTATTTCAGTTAAAAGTAAATATTCACGCAAAAAGAAATTGATACATATTTTCTACAGTCAGCTTTCTGCAGTGGTCTTGCAGAATCTAGAAGAGGGAAAAGCCTAAATAGAATCATAGTTTGAAGATAGATCTTCATATTTTTAATAAGTGATTACCTGCAGTATCAAAGAACTGGTGTGGCTGAGATTCTTTCAGGTTGCTCATTTCTGGGAAACATACTTTCACTTCTAACTTTTTGCTATATATTTCTCTACTTCAGAAGGTCTCTAGAGTCAGTGTATTTCCTGCACAGTATAAATCCAGAAGTCTAATGCTGGCTGTTGTATTTAGAAACTCAGTGCTCTCACATTCATGACATGCAAGCATCTGTTCCTCAAGCCCACTCATAAATCCACACTCACTAATAGGACTTCTGCATTTTCCTATTTATCATGGGGCAGAATGGTGACCCTGGACATAGAAGTAAATGGCAGCAGTTATGAGGTTGCAGCCTATTAAGCAGTATTTTAGTGTTCCAGAAAGCTGAAATTTCAAAATGAATGAAACCTTCCTGTACTCTACATGTTAAAGACAGTCCTTTGCAGTGAGAGGAAAATTAATTTCTCTGAAAAATCAGTAAGAAACAAACATGTCTCTTTTACCAAACCCAGTTTATGACCACAAAACCTGAAAACATATTCAGTTTTTATGATCTCTGCAATATAAGTTGCCAGACCTTTAGTTTTCTGTCTGCTTGTTTTATTCTTGGAGAAGAAGAAAAAAAATAAATAAAAAAATTATTTGTTAGATTAAAAGGTAATTTTTTTTCTAAAAAAAAATATAAATAAATTGTTCTTATAATTCATGTTCAGGCTGTGACAGCTGTTATCTGAATTTTTAGTTTCAAAGTGTTCTTGGCTCCCTCCAAAAACAATGAGACATATGTAAGTAGGATCTTTGGATTTTACCTTGGACTGAGATTTCCTGAATGAAAGTTACTAAGGAAGTGCCAAGCAATATTTGCTGTGAGTTGCAGAGAGTGGTGTTCTTTAACCCTGGTCTGAGCTTGCTGAGCTCTGCTGCTTGTGCTCTAGGGGAAGCTACAGTGTTTTTAGTTCTGCAGCTAACTGACTGATGCTGCAATATTAGCTTGCTGTTGATAAGGTTTAATTGTAAGCTCAGGGCTTGCTGCATTAACACCATTCTGAGCACAAGCAAAGAGCTCACCACAGCTGTCTGCATCATGGGCTAATGCCAGCTCTCCTATCCCCAGCTAAAAACCCATGGTCTTTATGAACAACAAGCAAACAAATAACACTGAGTAATACCTTGAGGGGAGGAAAAAAGGGAAGCCTTATAGTCTTTACATGTGTGATTACTGGGGTTTTTTTCCCTTTCAGAGCATGTTTAAGTCACTTCAGTGTGGCAGATTGGTAAATCACCTTGTTCACTAGACCCCAGCATTAGGATTGGATTTGGCTCCAGCTGAGAATCAGTATAACTCAATACCCATCAGACAGTGGTGACATTTAGGTGTGGTCTTGAATATTTTCCCATCCCCTTCCTGGTGAGAAGTGAGGATTTACGTATCAACAAGCCTGCAATAGCCTGGGAACATGTCTGGTTTCAGACTCTGCCCAGGAGCTCTGTTCTGTGGGAATGTACTGCTTTGGCTGTGTGGCAACTTAGGAGCTTCTACCTTGTGAAGTTAAAATTTAGATCATTTTGGTAAGGGTGAATCTCCTCAGGGAGTAGGATATTGCAATGTGCAGAGCAGCAATGCCAAAATATTTTAAAAGTCTGAGCTTTAGCCAATTACTTTTCAAGGTCAGGGTGTTCTCAACTTTCTCTACGTGTCTCTGCAGCAAGCGCATCTCTGACTCATCAAAATCTTCCCAAAGCCAAATTGATTTATTTTTTCTCGCTTTCTTTCACTGTGGCCATGGAATCAAACAAAAAAATATTGTTTCCCCTCCCAGCAGGCAGCTTATGATGGCTGCGTGGCAGCACCATGGTTTGCAAGGTGACTTTCCTCTAAGATGGCTTTTCTCTATAACACCAGGGACCAGCTTTGCAGAACTTCCCCAGGGCACCCAGGACAGTTAGAGCAGAGCCAGGAAGGATTTTCTTTGATCACCCACCTCAGGTCTCATGCTGCTAAGCATTTTGTGTAATTCACATCCATCCTGAATCTTGCCCTTCATGTCCTGGCACTTCTGATGTTTTGGGGATAGATCTAAATGTAGCCCTCTCAGCCTTAAATCCTCATAATTTCTGGAGTTGTACAGTGAAAATCTGACAGCTTCTGGTAAGTCAGATCATATTTTACCACCCTTCTTACTGCAAAGAAAAGCAAATTAAGGCATTGATGATATCAGAGTCCACCAAAGCTGTGCACCTGTCTCTTCATTCTTTTTCACAGGGTATCCCACCAGTCTCCTCAGTAGTAGAGGTCCATCTCTGAAGATTAGTTGTGCTTGCAAAAATAAATAAAACGATGTCTTTTTGGTATTAAGTTTGGCTTTTCAGAAGTTATTCTGTGGTTCAGTCTGGGCCCTAAGCATGCTTAGAGGCAGGTTCCACCACATAGCTTAGAGTCACATACATAAGAAATATGTCTCAGTATAAGCCCAGTTCCAAGGATGTGAGACACTTTCAAAGCTTGCATCACATTTAAATTAATATTTTAAATACCCCAAAGTGTTAGTTTACTAAATGTTTTCCTTTACACTTAATATCTATGCACTATAAATAATACAAAGGACTACCTGCTTAATCATGCACAATTCTATTTTTAATTCAGGAAACCTTATGTTTCTATTTTTCTGATTATGCCAGCACTGATCACAAATCTGCTTCACAATACACTAAAAATGGTACTGTGCTCCAGTTTCTGGACAGTTAGAAAAAACTCACAACATTAAAGACTCAGAGACTAAAGTATGGGAAGGATCATAGAGGTAAGGATGGGAAGATAAGGATAATAACGATGAAAACAGTCATGGAGATAAAATTTTTCTGGTAGACCTAAAAATCAGGTCCCTTCCAAACAAAAGTGAAGAGCACTTGGTGAGAGGAATATGCCCTTTTCCATCTGTTTTCCAGGTGGCAGATTGATAGATATTTTCACCCTTCAGCTGTAAATATAAAGTCATATACTAGGGCATACTCATAAAAAAAAAAAATCACTTAAAAAGAAAATAATAATCCTATTTACTGGATAATTAACAGTGAGCAATATCATTCTGTGCTTTATAGTTTCATTGAAATCCTTTATCTCATAGCAGTATGGACAGAAAATATATTTCAATTAAACAACTATGCATGTCTTTTGTATTAGGTGGAAATGTTTTAATAGATGTTTTAGTTATCCATTTATTGATCTTAATGTATTTTTAATATGCAGGCACAAGTCTCTGCTAACTGAGATAAATCTGCTTTTCCCTAGTTCAGTTCTACAAATTAAAAAGAATTCTTTCTTCCTTCCAGTAAGTAGTATATGGTGGGCTTCTGTCTTGTGAGCAATATCTGCCGTGAGCTGCCTTTCAATTTATGAGATTAATCTGGGCTTACAAATGGAGAATGTGAGTAGCAGAAAATTTGGCTGTACACTGCAGGAGAAACAAGATCAGAGAGAAATTTTGACCTAGGATTTTTTGCTCTTTCGTGCACTATTTGAGCCCTAGTTTCAGCAGAGAGAAGTCCAAAGTGGAAAACAGTCTGTGTAGAAGAAAGGGCTTTTCCCTACTTCTGTTCCCAAAGGAGATTTTCCAAACATTTTTAAGAAAAAGGAAAAAATAATTCATTAACCTTTGAGAATTTGGGTTGTACCTCCTTTATTGTGGTCTCTGTAAGAAGCTATAATCCTCTGTAGGATCTCTAAGGATTTATCTGATTATCCTTACTTGGGAAAGGTGACATGTTATGTTTGGGCTGTTTTGAATAACATAACACTTTTCAGTGTTTGTGATTACACATACCTAATTTAGATAGTTGGATGTGGGAGGATTTTCTTCTCAGCCATTCCAAGTGTGCTTTCTCTGTCTGTAGGGCCTCACTGATTCCTGACTGCAAATGCTTTGTGCCCAAGAAATTCCACAGGGATGGCCTCTGGTTCAAAATACAGCTTCTGTGAAGCACTGACCATCTACTTGCTACAAGCATTTCTAGTCATTTGCGAAAGCATTAAAAAATAATTAACAAGTTTTCTCCTAGCCTTCTGATGTAGATGGGAGTGATATGCACTGAGTTCTGCATTATTTTTCAATGTGGATATTTTGGTCATTTGAGCACTGGGATAAAAAGACAATTTCATCCTGCCATGATCTGACTTACTCCAGAAGTTATATTTACATTTTATGTCTTGTTGTCTTTGTTGGTCTCTGGAAATCATAATCCTTGGTTTGTAGAGTCTTCAGATAACTGGCTCAGTGAAAGGGTAATGGGTTGATTGTGGCTATTTCACATGCTTGTGTTCCCAAAGGAAGTATCCTTTCTCCTGGTGAAACTGCAACCTGATGGTGTTGAAATATCTTTTAAAAATCATCTTTGACAGTAGGAGTAAGGATGTATTTCCAAGTGTCCCAAAATGGGACACTAACAATGAAAACAAAAATGTGATGATATTTGATGCACAAAGGCAAATCACAATAGGAAAACCATCCAAAGAAGGTATTGACTTACTCACACAGGAGACAGGAATCACAAGGAACAGTGACAGCAGAGAAGCTAGTGGCAGGAAGCAGCTGTGTGTCTTCCACTTTCACCTTGGCAGACAGTGAGCAGTGAGTGGAGCCAATGAGGGAATGAAGGCAGTTGCAGGTGCAAATCACAAACTCAATGTCAGATAATATATTGGAGATTTTAGAAGTGTTGAGCATGAAGCTGGAGGGTGGTAAGACATGAAAGGTCCTTTGAACAGCAAAACAATCAACACAGTAGTAACTATGACAGATTTTTGAGTGTAGTGCATTTACTTAAGTAGATCAAGATATTGTTTCTTGTTTTTACTTTTTGCCCCCTTCTCTTCATGTTCTAGAATAATGAGGACAAAAAATTGGTGGGAAAACACTTTTCATTAAAGAGAAAAGAGATGTCCCTTGTGCAATATCTTTCACCTGCTCATTTCCAGCCTGGAGGTTGCTGTCAAGTATTTTTGGTCTCTAGTCATGCATCTTTAAACAGGGAGTGATTCGTCAGGAGAGCAGGGTATCTGCAACCATCCTCTGCCCTGCATTAATCCTCTGGGTAACCATCATGCCACTGGGAACCTTGAGTCCATTGTTAGAGGGTATCACCACCCCCAGAGGGGCTCCAGGGAAATAAGAGAGATCTTCCATTTGCAACCCAGAGCACTTCCACTTCGGAAGTTGAGGAAAACAATGTATTTTTCACTGCCATCAGCTCCATACTGTTAAGTTGATGCACCTGTCATCTATCCTAGCAGTAGTATGCTGCTACTGGCTTTCTTTCCTAAGCCTGACATCTCCTAGTTCATATCAGTTTCAGATGCATTATGATTATTATTACAGGGCAGAGTTTATCCTTCCCCATGCTGGTATTTTATGAAGCATTGACATGCTTTGCTACCTCAGCGCAGGACTGGCTCATGAGGCAGAGAGGTAATATCCTCATTTATACTTACATGAAGCTGGGGATCCATTTCTCTTCACAGAAATATGCCAGCAGGGTGTAAAAAGAATAATTTTCCTACCCAGTATAAAAATGACCTTTCATTCTTCTCTGAACTTGGGGTTCTGAATGCAGAATACAAGAGTATGTTCTGGCAAACTGAAAAAAAAACCCCAAAGATCTTGCCCTCAGCTCATACTAGGGAGAAATAAGAGCTAGTGCCCCTTACATAATTAGTTGACCCACAGGTGCAAGGCACAAGGTGGGAGCACCAATACATGCCTCTATAAAATAGACTGTTTTATTAGCCAGCTGTTATAGTAGTGGTCATAAAGATGCTTAGAGAGGAAAAACAGCATGTTGCACTTGGTGATACACTAAATTAAGAACTGAGAAATATGCAGTTCATTCCTGCCTCTCCCAATTTGTGTGGCTTTGGCAATTTTGCTTCCTTTCTTGTAACCTTTGTCTGTCCATCTCAGCAAGTTCCTTTGTAATCTTCAGGTTCACCAAGCACAACACAAACAATATGCAATTCCATTGATGAACTCCACATTCTGCTATGATATACTTAATAATGCAATGGAAAGGATAATCATGTCTTTGTGTTAATCCTGTTATAAGAAAAACCTGTAGTCTTCCACAACAATGTATGGGCTATTAACTTCTTACTACACCAGTCTTTTGACAGCAGGCTGTGCAGCAGTAACAAATAGATATATTTCTCATGGTTTTGTGATTAGTTGTCCCAAACTTAATAAAAACAATGTATCTGCATAAGCAGAGGTGTAAGTTTTAAAACTATAAAACTTCTAGATCTATAAAAATGTCCTGTTTATAACAGAATACTTCTAGGGCACTTACTCCTTTATTATGTAGGTATTATAAAGATGGCATGATACAATGTCTGTATATAGTGGTGGAAGCATTTGTGTGTATATTGTGCATACATTGAGCACCCCATTACATTTCTAAAGGGTGCCAACACTGCTGTCAGCTCTCCAGCAGTTAGCTAGAGAGGGGACCCTCAAAACTGGGGCAGTGATTCACATAGAGAAGACAGCAAAAGCAGCAAAATTCCAAGATTCATCTTGTTATTAAAAAATAAAATAAAAAAAATGCAGACTGGGGAAAGAGGAGAAAGATTCAGAAAGAGCTCAAGAGTACAGAGACACCAGTCAGACAGATCCAGCCTGTTGCTGCATCATCATTCATAGAGGGAGCTGGTGGGTGTCTTCAGCTGAAGCTGTGTCCAGAGGAAGGGGTGGGTGTCACTAAGGGAAACATCTTCACTGTGCTGTGTGGATTTAGGCATGTTAGCTGGTGCTGGAGTAAGCCTCTGAAGAAGGACACTCCAGATAGAGCAGAAGAGCTTTTCTGTGAGAAGGTCTAAAATAGAGATAAGAACTCACTGGTTCTGGAGAATAATCTTAAAGTAAGAATAGGAGGAGTAGGAGGTAAGCAATGAGGTACAAGAAGTGTCTTCTTCCAGTGACAGGCACCTTACTGCTTTCAGAAGGTTCTCTTCAGGGAGGGCTTTATGGCATCCTGGAATACTCACTAGGTCATGAAAAGATAAGAAGGAATTACAGTATATATGATTTTGGGAAATGGATGTGTACAGAGGGGCTGAGACTGAAGGTGGCAAAGGTTTATTAACAGAGTTCTGCATCAGTACAAGTGTTGGTTACTGGGAATGAGAGTGGTACTTTGAAAAGCACTTATACTTTGGTGACACACATACTTGGTTTTCTTTGGTGACACAAGTAGCTTCCATCCTCTGTCCCTTAGGGCCCCTGCCAATCTGGTTGTTTTTCAATTGAACTAGTTTTCCATTCTGGTTCTCCACTTGGCCTCACGAATTCTCATGCAGGCACCATGGAAAGTGCACAGCAGGTGTAAGGGCAAGCAGACAGACATGGAGAAGGAATACTGAAAGCTGCTGAAGCACTGCTGACACCAGCTTCCAGCCATTGTCAGATGAGAGATTTAAATGGTCTATTTTAGTACAGTCAGAACCTGCCAGAAGGGTTCTCTGTTTCTGTACCACTTAAAAAGCTGCCTTTTCCCAGGATAGGAAGGAATCTTTATGAGCTCTCCAGAGTTAAAACAAATAATTAGAACTGAGGACCCTTTACCTTGTGAAGAGTTATGGACTTGCTTTTTATTTTGACAATACTAGGAATGTCATCCTCTGTATTTTGAATATCAGTTGTTCATTCTGAGTTCATCCTAACGTCGTTGTCACTTCTGCCAGTGCCTCCTTACCTTTGAGAGAGTGCTAGAAACCAAACTGCCTACTGCTAGCACTTCTTCCAGAATACCAGTCTCCTTCTCCTGAATAGGAAATTAGTGTCTGTATTTTTCTTTCCAAGACAAATGTGTGTCAAACTGCCAACCTAAGAAAGAAGTCCATCAAATTCTCACTGAAATCCATACCTCTGCAGTTAATGATGTTTGAAAGAATGTCACCTTGCTAGAACTGGCACTGTGTTGACATTTTCCTTTCTAATGGAAATGGGTGGCATTCTAATCTAAGAACCTCTATAATTTCCTTAGCTGTCATCCCAAATGGTCTTTTTCAAATGCTATGATCAATGTGAACCTCCTGTTTGCAATAAAGGAAGTTCTGAACTCAGGACTGGCAACTAGAGTGGATGAGCAAGAAATTACAAAGCACTGAAACAAATATAAAGGAAAAGCCTGTGTCATTATACAGCTACAGTAATCTGTGGCATGGGTGGTCTTTTCTAATTACTAACTAACACAGAAGCTTGTTTATGGAAGGACTGGAGATAGCAAATGCTTGCTGCCAATGCCTTAGTAATTGTAAAACTAATTATACCCCTCCCTAAATGCATATAATTAACAGGAAGTATCTTCTCAGCCTTTTATTCATCTGTTTATCATTTTGGAAACAACTGGTTTATCTGGGCATGAGCACATCTGAGCAGGAAAAACAGGCAATAATTACAGAAATCACAGATGTTCCAAACAGTCTGCACCAGGGGAATTTCTCCCTGGAAGTCTGCAGAGGTTTTGCCCCTATTTTTTACAGCATCTGTTAGAACAGTTGGGTTTCCCAGGCATAATGCCCATTGTAATGTCTCTGAAAGCATTACGAACCTGGAGTAGGATTCAGTTCCATATTAAGAGACATTAATTTAGATGTCTGCATATCTAGACATTCACTGGGTGCCTCTGCAGTAGGTGGAGTAGGTGTAGTCACTGCAGCGAGTGGAGTCAAGAGAGCTGTTCAGTTGACTGAACGTAGGTATAAACTTCAGAGGGAGCTGAGCACCTTTCCATACTCAACAGATGTTATTGAATAGATCCTCATCAACTCTAATGGAAATATAAGATCTTGGCTCATGTGTCAACCTACTTCTGTTGGAAGCAAAGCTGTATGGGATGTTAGGGTATTCAAGGCATCCATATGCAACTGGTACAAATCCAGACCTGCACCATCCTGCAGTAGCAGCAGCAGTCCAGGCAGGATAGCACAGTGCAGCTAAAAGGACTCTACTTAGTACCAAATTCCACCTCTAATCTGAAACTAAATATCCCATCTAGGGTTTCAGCATCATGTCTTTGTAATGGTACTTGGCTAAAAACACTTGAAATTACATTGATATAAATATCTACACTCTCTATGTCTGCATCTTAAGATGGACATCCTCTGCTCCCTCTAGAATCCATGCACAGAAGGGGTACTTTGAGAATATGTTTTATGCATCCTACTCTGAAGGAGTATTATTTTAAAATGAAATAAATCATGATCTGGAGAACCTGTTTCTCTCCAGGGTTTAGAAAGATTCAGTTTGAAACCCAAGTTGATTTTCATCATGCCAATTTAATGAAGCATTTATAACTACACCCAGTGCCTAGATTCCCATTAAATCACTCGTGCTCTTCTAAATGTAGTCAGTCTGGCATGATCCAACAATTCATCCACAAATTAGGAGAGTTATCCATTCAGGATGCAGCAAATCATTTCCCAGACTCCAGGGGTGACACTGAGCAGGTCTCATTGGTTACAAAGAAAGGAAAACGTCTCTCACATTGTGCAAACTGTGCTGAGCTATGAATTTTTTTACACATCTTCTTGAGCCACTAATTTCCACTCATGTCACAAGAAGTTTTAATGCTCTTAAGCAGGTAATGCTTTCTACTATGCAAAGCTGAAGGTTTCCTCTCCAATCTCTGTCATTAACCACCAAATTGCAGTGGCTTAGAGGATGAATCCCTTAACTTTAAGAAGACACTAGAGTTTACATCCAGCATGAGGAAAACCTTCAGGTCCCTGCCTATCCAGTAAAATATGGATGGTTTTCTTTTGTGGTTTGTGTTTTGCTTATGTTTTTATTGTTTGTTATTTGTTTTGTTTGGGCTTTGGGGGATTTTTAGGATCCAAACAGGCCTTGGAATCAGAGGCTTCAAGCAGACATCAAATAGAAAAACAACAGTTCTTCAAACTTCCAGTCAAAACATTCAGATTGCAGGACATTTCCACTGTACATTTTCCTGTGGAGAAAAACAAACATTTGTTGTAACATTTGTTGTTGTTAATCAGGGCTGAGCAGCTTAAATTATTATGTTTGCATTGGTAGGATATTGTTGCAGAGGGAGGGATATCAGTGCCACTTGTTAACCTACAGAAAGACGCTGCTGGATTTCTCCTGTAGTTTTTGGATCGCATGGAGGGTTTCCCAGTTTGTTGGGCAGGCCACTTGCACCCAACTGGGTTCACCAAGCATAAACCCTTGCACTAAGAAACTGCATAGGATAGCTTCAGAAGTGGCTCTAATGTGCTTGCAGCTGCAAGAGCTTGTGGAGAATGCTCTGAAGTCAGAGTTAATAAAGAAGCAGCCTGTCCCCCCACTGCTTTTTCCTCTGGGGAACAAAGGTGTAAACCAGCCCAGATGTATGGCCATGGAGGAGCAGGAGATGCTTGATCACTGTTTGCCATGTAGAAGCTCTGAGAAGGGAGCAAGACTTGTTTGGAAAGTTGTCCAACAGTACACTGGGGACAGAGATAGCACATTAAAAAACACTGGCATTCTTGGAAAGGGAAAGCAGAAAATAACTGGGTTTGTTTTGTTATGTTTTGTTTCTTTAAAAGCTTACTACTTGCCCTAAGAAAAGATCTGATGCTTTCAACTGACATCTTCATCTTCTAAAAATATGTTCCAATTGGTGACATGTACCTGGGCAATTTGCTCTGAAAAGCAGGAAGTATTATGAGCAATAGTAAATTGCAATCATGATTCCTACAAATTAACAGTGACTCAGAATGCATTGGGTGGCCTTCAATGAGAGGTACCAATTCCATCCAATACTGGAGAGACTGTTGTGTCATCTTTTCCTATGCTACTCATTTCGATTAAATGCTTTTTATTGTTGGTTGTCAGCTTTGACTGATTGAACAGTAAAGCTACATTTCATTTCCCCTCTTTCATTATGACACTTGGTGAGGAAAAAATACAAATGAAATCACATGTTTAATTGGAACACAGAAATATTTCTTTTGGCTCTGGTTTCAAGAACAAGCATAGAGAGCTGTTGGAAAACTCTGCTTAGGTTAGAGATTGTGTCAGTGTAAATTCTCTAATTGCTTATTCTTTCTGTCTGTGGTGACTGGTTCAGACAGAAGTTGTTATTCATTGCCAGTTTATCACTTTCTGGGATTCTCTAAATATCTGCAGAAAAAAATCCAAGTCATGTTCCTGCAAACAGACATTTTCCCACTGCCTCAACTTCAGTTCTCTCTATGGATTAATTTCCCTCTTCTATATAATCTTAATCTCACTCTGAGTGACCTACCCACAGAGAAGGGAAGAAAGCCTGAGAAAGAGAGCAGGTGTAAGAAGTCAGTACATGTGCAGATTTAATTGGATACAAGGAAGAATGTCAGTCCTGGAAGCTGATCAATCCATCAGCACTGACAATACCCTCATGGTCTTTTATAAAGGATGAAAAATAGACAGCACAGGAATGTCCTTTCTAGGTTTTTTTCTACCTGAGCAGGGGAACAGTTTCACTCTTCTCTCCTGGACTTCAAAATGTAATTTTGGTAGATGTTGTAATGCTGAAGGACACCAGTGGAGTTTGATTGGGTCAGTCACAGACTCCTGGATGCTTCAGGGAGCTGAGTTCATTGGAAAAGCCAGTTGCTTGAAGTAATAAAGGAGCCTCAGACTCTGGAACCACTGTCCATAGCATTGGGCTATAGGTGAGTCAGAATAAATTAATTGCAGTGAGGTGTGTCTTCTGCAGAAGGTGCAGAAAATATTTCAGGTCTGCAGGCTGTAGAGCTTGGGAAAACTGGAAAGATAAGGAGAAGACTAGCAAAGGGATAGTAAGAGGAAATTTGGGGGAGGTGGTGGTGGTGTGAAAACCATAAACTGGCAGGCTTTCTGATTTCTGGCAGTGATTTTTTTTTTTAATTTTTTTTTTTTTTTTTTACCAAGAAAACTACTTACTTTATTTTATTGCTATACTGCTTAGGAAAACAGAGCCTAGGTACATGCAATTTATTTTTTTTATTATTTTTTTTAAATAAAAGAGTCTACACTTAAGAGAATACCAATCTCATATCACTCTTGTTTTTATTTTTCTCTCAGTGCAAATGAATCTCCAGCACACCAGATAATGGATAACAATTCAGAACATAAGGAAAATAGATCTTCAGTGTTAAGCAGATTCAATCACAATAAAGCTGTTTTTTCAAGATGCCAGATGCCTTCAAAAGAAGCCCATCCCCTGATCTTCTTGAAGTACTTGAGGCCAGGATTAATATCTATGCTGATCTAACCCAAGTGTTCCTAAATCCCATATTTAATTGTATGTTTTTTTAAAGAAGAAGGTATTGCTATCTCCTTTTCAAAAAAACACCAAACATTGTGTGTGACAATCATGCCTGACTAGATCTGGACAGTCCTGCAAAGGAGACACTGCTAATCATTGCCTACTCTGCAGTCTTTGAGAGGCCTTGCTTTAGCAGCCACTAGATGTACCTGAAATGCTAATTTAGCAGATTTCCTCATTTCATGGTAACCTACTTTCTGTTAACTGTTTCTATTTGTTTCCTGTTTCCCTGAAATAAATTTAGTGCTGGTAAACACTGCTGTAAGAGACAACATGGCAAAATGCAGATAGCTGTTGTGTCTAAGCACATGAGAGGCTCTGCTAATCAGACAGGGTTGTGCAGTAATTGTATAAATGGTTGTAAGGGCAGGCTTGGGGTTAGTGGGTGTTGAAGCAAAAAGTGAAGTATTGAGCCTGGGAGTGCTGTTAAATAATGGGACAAGCAATGAGACACAGCATGGTGTGGGATATACTCCCTCCTCTCCTATGATATGAAGAACTAAGTGTAATTTCAGAGTTAAAATTTCTTCTTTCCTTGCTCTAGAACTGCAGAAAAATCTTTTGCAGCCCTTGAAGGAAAAGCAGCTTATTCCCATCTACTTCCATGAATGGGTGAGGTATCTGCAGGGCAGGGAAGAATATGTCCAGGATGAGTTCAAAGTCCCATTTACTTTCTGCAGAGCATTTTTCAAATCTCCTTAAAAGGCAGTTTCCTAGTCACTTTGGCACCTTTCTCTGAAATTAGGTTAATTTTTGTCTCTGGTCAAGGAGTTTTCTTGTTGCTGAAATGCAAACCATCAAGACTTTCTGGTCTCTTTACTCCATCAAAAGCCCGCCTGTAGCTTTCAAAGTGCAAACTATCATCCTTAAACCAGTACTTTGCTAAAAGTCCATTGCCAAGAGCACTTAGAGGTGAAAATGGCAGCTACCTATGAAGTTATTTTGTGAACTTGAGCTGATATAAGGCAGATATTTCAGGAAAGGATTAAGTACTTACATGAATATGAATAAAAACAGCACTTGCACTGGCAAAGAGAAAATTTACAGGGGTTATCAATCCTTATGCTTCAGAGCATGGAGCCATTTCTGGAAAGAAATATTTCGTTGCCTATACAGCCCTTAGTCCTCAGAGGTCTCCATGTATGACACCTTTAAAGCATCTCTAAGTGCTTGAACAAATGAAAGGGGTCCAACAAAACTCAGTGTGAGATGGGATGTGTTTCTTTAGGAGGTTAGAAAGGCAGAAAAGCTCATGATTCCCACTGATCTCCACTAGTCCTGAAGCAGGGACTTACCAGTTCGGCCGTTTTTCTAAGAAACACTGAAATGCGGATTGTTGTTGCCAACTGAAAGGCAATAACTCTTTTCCCAATGTGGTGGGAATTTCTGCCAGGTTTCCCTCTGAGTTAAATGCAGGAAACCTTTACACTTCCCACCTTTGCCTTGGTGAACATTTTACTGAGTCACCACTAAATCATGAAGCATTGGGAAGAAAGTCCTCCCTTACTCCAGCTGTACACCCAGCCACCTGAATTACGAGTTCTACATGCAGATGCTGGCTCTTTCTGTCCTCCCCTTTTCCCTGTGAGGTTATACTCCCTGGGGAAACAGAGTCACTAACAGCTTGCACAACTGTGATGTTAAATCAGTACAGCAAAATTTATGGAAAGACTGAGAGAAACAAGTCTGTACTGTAATGACACTCTAAATTGTCATTTTCTGTTGCCTTTCTTGGAAGGCAGAGAAGAGGGATTTATTTTTGGTGTAACTCTGCCAAACTATGTAGAGCTGCTTTGGGAGTTTGTACGTTGTGATCTTGTGTCTACCTGACTGAGGGGTCTTATCTTGAAGTTGTTTAAAGTACTTGTTCCCCAGCCTAAATGATAAAGTAGAGCTTTAGGCTCTGGATAACCTCTAGGTTTTCCAGTAGGAGAATGTCATTGCCAAAAATACAGTTTGACCTCATGCTTGCCAACCATCATTTGCCTTGATGTCTCAAATGCAATACCCTAGATTTCATAAGGAGATTCCTATCCCATATGGGAGACAGTGAACCAAGGCAATTGTTTTGAATTCAAACCCTCTTAAGCACAGCATCATATCATGGTGAACCCACCAATTGAAATGAAGACTGACAGTTTAATTTCTTGAAGTAGTGGGGAAGAAAAGACATCTGCCATGATGGCTCCTGGCTTCCTTAAGCAGATGGTAATAGACTGTGAGGCCCTTTACAGCTAAAGAAATTAATCAATTTTTTCTCATAATATATCACTCATTTTCTGTATGAGAAAGTATATTTTTTCAATCTGTAGGTTGGCTATTTTGTCTCCCTGTTCCTTCTGTGTTTGTCTCTAATCTCTGCTTTCCATGGGTTTTACAGGTTTGCCAGTCTAGGCTACCTTGTGATGAGGCAGAAGTGGATTTGGCCAACATTGGAAACAAAAACCTGAAAATATTTTCTCAAAACTCTGTTTTGTTTTGTTCTAAATAATGACATCTTAGTTGAATATGAACATGAGACTTCTAAATAATAATTTAATAATACTACTACTAATTATTATTGTTATCAACAACAGTAATAATCCTTCCCTATGTGACATTGCATTTAATTAATGGCTGTCTTCTTCCTTGACTCAGTTAAAACTTCTGGTATCTTGACTCTGTGACAGAAAATGACCTGAAAAGCAAAAAAATTAGGATGAAATTTGGAATTGGAAAAATTGACTGGGAATTTCATAAGCATCAAAGCCATAGCAGTCAGGTTATGTATACATTTGTAGTTGCTGTCTCTTCCTGCAGAACAGCAGCAGCTGCTTTTACCCATCCTGATCCTCTGAGTGTCTGTGGCTTCCTTGGATCCCTGTCCACACTGACCTGCTAGCCCTCCTTCCCAGCCATAATCTGCAGCAGCTGAGGGCTCCCTGCTCCTCTCTGGATGCAGCCAGTCCTTCCCCATCACTTCCCTATCCAGGCAGTTCAGTGAGACCTGTAAAACATCTGGGACTTATCTCCCTCTTTCAAATGTGGTTGAAATTGGCAAGTGTGTTTAAAAGTAATTAAGGGAGGAATGACAGTTTCACAAGGTACTTCATTTCCTTAGGAAATCAGGCTTGAAAAAAAAAAATCATAAATCCTAAGTTGTTTTCCAAAACAAAAACTTTCTTTGTTCCCTTAAGCATCAAAGATTAGTGAAAGCTGGAGGAATTGTAAACTCCAATTTAAACTTCAACAACAGTTTATTGTTGAATTGTCAATTTTCTTGGTTCTTTTTAATTAACTCTGCTGGTACAATATTTATTTATTCTGTTTTTAAGGAAGAAGAAATGGAACATTTGCTGCTTAAAGGTTTGAATGCAGAACAGAAGACCTCAGCACCATAGTATATGAAATGCAACAAACTCATGAATTCTCATACTCCCTGTCCATAGAAACGCAGCATTAAGGAGGTCACAAGTTGGTCATGAAGTGCAAGAGAGACAGAATAAAGGAGCTCTCCTTTCCTTTGGCTTCAGCCACAGAATTTGCAGGATCATCTTTCCAGCAACACTTTTGTAACACAGTGCTTGTGGGTACTTGATTTACATGCTGGGATTTGGATTGGAGAGCTCCAGCTGTATATTGGGGCTCTAACCTTTCATATTCTCCATGGATTGAGGGAATGGGATTTTCATGCATGCCATACACTGGGTTACATGCAGAACACTGAAACAGAGACAGACTGACACCAGCACTGCATGAAATTATACACACATAAGATTAGATTCTATGCTAGAATGTATCTGCCTGAGGTTTTCTTACTCCATATAAAAACAGTTGCATGTTTTCCTGGAGTACCAGGGAAGTGGAAACCCTCTCAGGAATTCCTCATGAGCTTTTCTGAAGTCTCCTAAAATCTAGTGTTGCAATGAGATTTTGCAGAATCAGAACCAACAAAAACAACGTGTTTTTTTTTGCTGCAGCAGAGGAACTCTGAGATATTTTATTTAGCAATTTCTGTGAAATGGAATTCCCAAAGGTTTATTTATTTTTTTCTCTCTCTCTGTATGAGTTGCAACAGTATTTTAAAACATTCTGTCATGAAAAAACAATATTAGGAAAATATTCTGCTAACACTACATTTCATAACTTTTGACCACTTCTTCATTTTATGACTGTTTTGTAGATACTGTTCTTTTTAAAGTTCCTAGGGACTAAAAAATAGCAAACAATAACTTGAGCTGTTTTAATAATGTATGACTGATGACTAGACACATAGAGCTTTTTGTAGCTTTTTAATTGATTTTTTTTAATTAGATCATGTCTTCAAACAATATCCCAAATCACAGTTTCAATCTTTGCCAAGAGACAATTTTCTCTCCTTGCACTGTGTTGGTGTCTTTCTGTCACCAGCAGTCCATAAATAAAAAGCAGTAACCTAACTTTTTATCATCTTGCAGTGTTACACTGAAAAGAGAACATCCCAGAGCCATGAAGCTGAGCTCATGAATGAACATTTGCAGAAGGCAGTCAGGTTCCAGCATTTTCTTCTGTGTTTCTTCCAAGCTGCCTTACAAGTTTTGTAAGGAAACAGGTGAGTCAAACCACTGCCTGTAGGGTTCTTGACAGCAATTATGATGTGTCTGCTGGGACTCCTGTCACAAAGATGGAGGAAGGAGAAATTCTTGTCTTATCCTTTCATAATGGGTCCTTATTGGATCATAAGCAAAACTGAATTCAAGATCTTCAACTGCAGAATTAGAGGTGTATTTGTTAAGGTGCAAATAGATGTAAACTCATGCATATGTCTTATATAGACTAACATTTGGGAATGTGGAATGCCTAATATTTAAAAACACCCATTTTCACAGCTCTTAACTGCTGGTATTAGGGTAAATAATAACATTTTTAAAACATTAAAAAAACTAGGGGAGTCAACATGCATATACTTTATAGATTAAATATATATGAACACACGGTGTGTGTTTATTTATGTCTTTATGTATCACATATATGTGGGGTTTATATGTACATATCTGCATGTTGTAATGCTCAGAAAAAATAATACAGATATTCTGCTATGGAAATTTATGAGTCTGGGTATGAAGTTTATCACTTCAGATGGACCAATGAGATTTTCCTGTTCATTTTTATCTCTATACATCAATATAGCTGGGGTCCTGCTAGACTGCATCAATCTGTGTCTCCTTATGAGCTGGTGAAAAATTATGATCTCTATGGAGATGCTAATAGCACACAAGCAGTGTACAGCACTGCAGATAAAATCTGGACAGAGGGGACCTTCAAAAGGCAGGGTGGAGTGGGGTGGGGAAGAGGGAACAACTGCTATCCATTTGCCCTGTGTTTCAGAGTCAAAACCTCAAGCTGGGAGAAAGGACAGGGTCACCAAAGTGAACTGTGAAATGATCTTTGTGACTGTGCTTTTCATTGCATCCATGGATTGTCCTCCAGTTTGTATCTTCACCCACTCAGTTCAGAGTTGTAAAGCAAACATTTAATTACTCTAGTCTCCTTGTAGAGCTGTAAAAAGGCTGGCAGTGTTTCTGTCCTCAGGAAGTAGATGTGAAGAGTAGAAATGTCTTAAAGTAAGAATTACTTGCAGTCAGGATAGTTTGATGTTGAGGCTTTCTCAGGAGCAGCTGAGTCTGAAGTGTTCATCTGTGCTGCCATTCCAGGCTCTTTTGACCATTTTAGATCTAAGTGCCTAGATGTCTGTAGTGGGTTTGAGTTGCATTAGTAGCAATATGGGACTGGATTCAGCTACCCTGCCTCAGGGTAACCAAACTAATCTTTTTGAAAGACCTTCTATTACAGTGATTTTCAACATTTTCCTTGAGAAAACTATTTTCTTGTCCATACTTTCACCTAGGATTGCTGAACTTCCAGGTCTGCACATCTCTTTCCCATCAAGCTGGGATCAATATGAGATTGCTTCTGCTGGTTCTGCCCACTGTCAGTGAACCAGAAAACTAGCAAACTTCTTCTCACTTCCTCTCAGTTATTTTTATTGTCTCCTTTTTCAGATAAATAGCAGTGAAGGCAAAGTTCTGTGGTGGCAGGAGAAGGACTGTTTTGAGAAGCAGCTGGCAAAGGGTTTAAATATTTGTCTGTTCCATGTCCCTGGATACTATCTGTGTATTTTCTCCCTGTCCTTACTCAGATTTGCAATGTTCTTGTAGCAGGTGAAGTGCTGCTTTGTGGGTTGCCAGTCCCTGAAATGGCTAAATCAAAATGCTCGGGTGCATTGGATTTTTGGCATTATTCTTCAGTAAATCGTAGATCTTCCCCTCATCTGGGCCTACTTGATACATCTTGTTATTAAACAGCCGTTGCCTCTGACACCAGATGACTGCAGCCTGGATATCCAAGCAGAGTGAAGCACACCCAGAGACACAGGTTGCTCCAGAGGCAATTCTCACCAAGCACGTGTCTCCAGACACATTGACAATTCTGCATCCAAAGTTGTTTATCAAAGTGCCAAAAGTGGCTCCTGAAATGCCACTGGATATGCCTCTGACTCTGTTGGACTGTAAAGCAGAGAGAGAACTAAATCCTGGCAGCTGTATGAGGTGGGTGGGAGAGAAAAGGCAACACAGGCTAGAGATTAAATTCAATAGCTACATGCAAATGTAAATACCCCTTAGCTTGTCAGTGAATAATTCTCTGGTCTGCAATATTAATTTACCAGTTTGGAGATATTTCTCTGGCCAACAAGGTTAATTCAATCTACTTCTGTGTCTCACCAAAGCTTAGAACCAGGTCTCCCCCAGGATAGCTGTGTTACATAAATTTGCCTTTTGACACTTAGGGAAGGTGGAGCCCATACTGTTTGTCCCATTTAAAAATTAGAATTTCTGTCCCTCATAAAAAGCTTGTTTGTTGCTTTGCAGTTGCTTCTGACAAACACTGACAAGTTGATGAGAATAGTAGGATGGTTTTGGCACAGTAGGTTGCTTCCTCAGGTTCTCCCACCCCTCATCTGTCCCATTTAATCAGTTTTGCTAAATTGGCAGCATTTAAAATAATTAGGGGGGGAAATCTAGTATTCAGTTTCAGTGGAGAAGAAAGCTGAAATGCAGTAGCTTTTGCTTTTTTTGACAAATTTAGTATCTATTATCAAGGGTAGAAGACAAATAATGACTGACCAAAGAAGAGCAAGAAAAATAAAAAAGAAAAACTTTCCTCATCTCAAATGTAACTGTGTCAGTCTTCCAACATGCAAAACTAGGGGCTGAACTGTGAATTGAGAATAGCAAAACAGGCCAGCAAAAGAGAAAATCTTTGTTAAAAATCTTCAGTAAGGTCTACGTGACACTGGAGAGATACAGTTTTAAGACTTATGGACAATTTCCTGGTGAGAGAGTGTCCCCACGTGCTGCAAGGCCAGATGACCCAGGTGTCTATTACCTCTCCTTGTTTCTCCAGTTTCTCTTGGATTGAATGGAGGCAGGTTTTGCTCAAAAGAGTCATGCTGCTGAATTAATGTGCAGCCCTAGAAAGCATCACTGCCTTGTTTCTTGTCCCATCCTGATAACTGGCATATGTGCTGTTTATCTACAATAATAGACCATTTCTTCATCCTTTGCCCTTTTGGTGTGTGACAGCTATAAACCACTGGTTACAAAGCCTGAGCACTTCAGAATCCCGTGACATTTAAGAAAAAAGATTGCCAAGCCCTTGAAAGAGCCACACCACTGAAAATACACAAAGAAGCAGGCACATCTTCCTGGCTGTTAAGGCGATAAAGAAATTAACAACACCCCAAGTTCCAAAATCCCACTGCTGTTTGGAGATATCACTGTTTTTCTCTGGTTGGTTTGTTTGTTTGTTTTTAAACTCTTCTCCCCCTCCACAATGTATAAAGGTAGCTGCAGTTAAAGGGATGGCAAGATGTAGAAAAGATATTGCTTCCCCTGAGTTTTATGAAGCTGATATCAATCTTTTATTTCATAAACTTCAGGCCTGTTATTACCCTAAAAGCGTGTTCCGTGGCATTTAATGTGACACTGATGAGAATACAAATAAGGGGAAGTGAGGGAGATGGAGGACAGGGAGAGAAGAATCAAATGATGTTAAATGCAAGGACCTGAACAGCACTTCCATATCCGCTGCCATTGAGGAGAGTTTAAGAGGGCCATGAAACCACAGAGCATCTGAATTGTGTTTGGGGGCAATAAATCAATTTAAGCTTCAGCAGTGAGGGAAAAAATACTATCTGAGGAAGGTGAGAAAAGAAATTTGGTTTATGGAGGCATGAAGGCTTGCATGTGAGCTAATGAGGCATGCTTTAGCTGAGTGTTGTGTGGAAAGTCAGGTTATAAATGCCCTTGAAGTTAGGATGATTTGGAGTGAAAAAAAATGCTTTGTGTGTTCTAAACTTTCACCTGGAAGTGTATGAAATGCTGATTAGTTTGTCATGTTAATTCAGTGCTTGGTTAGATTCTAGCAGACATGCATAACTTCAGGTAGAGAAATGTTCTTGCTCCTGAGTAGTGAGAAAAGGTTGGATCAATTGTTTTGGTTTTTTTTGCTGATATTTTAATAAATAACAATTGGCACATTCAGAAGAAACCAAAAGAAGTTGTTCTTCATACAGGGTGTAGGTGTGAAATTCCTTGCTGCAGGACATTTGGGATGTGTAGAGTTTGCACAGATTCAAGCAGACTGGACAAGATCATTAAAGGCAATCCTCTGAGAATTACTGCACGTAGCATGTTTGGTTTGGGAAGTTCCTGAGTGGCAAACTGCAGGAGGTTGGAGAGTATTCTGAAGAAGCATTACTACATGACTGTGCCAGGCTTATATTCCTTCCTTGTCATCTGCTTTATTTGCTTTCAGGCATGTGATCCCAGGTGGCCTTTACTCACTACATTCATTGTGAAGTTTATCAGTCTCAGCACTGGAATCACTATAATTTTAGACATGATTAGAGATTATTCTTTCAGAGACCCCATCAGTTTACCCTGCTACATGCACACCCCGAGATGACTTTTGCATATTGTTTTGAAGCAGTCA
Organism: Chaetura pelagica; assembly: GCF_000747805.2. Taxonomy (NCBI): domain Eukaryota; kingdom Metazoa; phylum Chordata; class Aves; order Apodiformes; family Apodidae; genus Chaetura; species Chaetura pelagica. The sequence continues at coordinate 1,819,365 of NW_009952362.1, read as the reverse complement.
GCCTTCCTCCTTAGCTCACAGGAGACAGCACCATAGGCAGAAGCCAGAATGGGAGAGCAGGGCCAGCCAGCATCATGGTGTTTCTGAAGACCATTCCCTCATTGCAGTAGTTGTTTACATGAGACACTGCACAGTGCTTGACTGAGCCAAGACAAGTATGTTTTTTTGCAGTACCAGTGCTGATGTCTTTTTCCAGGAGAAAACCAGGGTGGCCCTGCTGGAGGTCACCTTGAGCTATCTCAGCTCATCTCAGATCATACCTATGGTGCTGTTGGCACAGATGGGCTCACCACACTGCTGCAGTGATCATGCAGGATATGGGATCCAGCTGCAGCACCACAGGGTAACAAGCTGAGCATTCACCCAGCTCATGAAGTCACTCCTTTCCCAAGGTACATCTTCAGACTTTATTGCTGTCAGGAAGTTTACAGGACCATAGAGACAGAAGACAATAAACATCTCTGAACCTGGAGGAGAAGTGTTGGAGTGTGAGCTGGAACCAGACTTGAATACAGTCAGAGCAATAATGTCTTTCTGTTCATCATATTTTTCCGATGTGATGTAGCATCAGCTCTTGGAAAAGCAGTTTGAGGAATCAAAGAAGTCAGTTCAACAGTCTTTTGAGAAGTCTGTTTTAGCACTCGAGAAGTGTTGCTGTGAACAGGATGTAGCTGAAATGGTGATGAATTACCTGATACTACCATAGAAAACAATGCTGCAGGCATCCTCTTGACAGCCCTTCCAGACTCTCTAAATGCTCCATAAATATATTAACTTCTTGCACTAATTGCACCATATGTGATATGTATTATCAGATCTCAGTTCATAATTTTGGCTCAGGTACCCTGTGCCAAATTTGTATACATGAACATATGAAGGAAAATAATCTCATTTTCAGATTATTATTAAAAATAAGAATTCAGAATGTACCCATGAAGATAGTATGTAATTTTCCACAGGCATGAAACTTTTGATATAACTCAATATATATTTTTTTATGAAACAAACTATTAAACAACTCAACTTCTGTAAATATATATATATAAAAAATACTATTTAGACTCGAGAAAATAGTGATAAAAATCGCAGCATTCAGAGTATCTGTGTTTTGAGTGTTGATGAGATGTTAAATTGGCTGAAGTTATTTCAGATTTTGGCGAAAGATGACTGTCTTGAAATGTCAGTCTTTAATGAGAGTTTTCAATAGCTGCTCAAGTGACATAAAGTACTCTCACGTCAACCTTAGAAACTCCAACCCATGCAGCTGTTCCTATGCAAGGAATTTCCTCCACAAAGATAAGTCATAGTTGAGGACCAAAACAGTTCTTCAGGATGTCTAGAAAGAGAAAACAAGTTTCAGGTGACATTTGAAGTCTGCAAAGCAAAGTCTTTCTCAGGTTTTTTTTTTCCTGACTGAATGCTCAGTGGAGGAGAAGTGGAAATCTGTTGTCATATTTTGAAAGCAACCAACAGGAACAATGTAATCTGAAGGCTTAATTGTGCAACTTCTTGGGTGAAGTTTTACCCCAGTCATGTAATTTGCACTGATCTAATGTGAGAAAACCATTAAATCCTCTGTGTTTAGGCTGCATCTCTTAACACTTGGATAAATTAGATTGTAACTCTTTATGGGAAGCAATTGTGGTCATTGTTCAGTGCTCTTAAGGATTTTCAAAAGCAAAAAATAACAAATTGGGGGGGGGAAAAATGGTACTTCAAGATGTTCAGACACACTGTTTCTTGTAAGCGTTGGCAAAAACTCTTTTAGAGGTATCTGTTGCAACTTTTAAGCATTTATATTGTCAGCAGGGATCCACATCCAAAATGAGTTCTCAGCTTCCTATGGCCATGAGTTCTGAGGTGCCATTTGGCAAGAAAAGGAGTGACCTCTATGCTGGGTGTGACTTTTTTTTAGTGTGTTTGTAAGAACAGGAATGGGGGACCCACTTGCTTATTTGCTTGTGCAATGTTTCTGCCAGCACCCAACAGGTGGCAGAAAAATTTTCACCTGACTGAAACAGTATCTTTAAAAAGTCATTCTTCGGGAAATAGAAACAAGTTTATTTTATTACTTTAAACTGGTTTCTGCTGAATACTAAAAGACCTATCTGATAGCAATACATTTTTAAAGTAATGAAATATTTACAGCTGGAGCTTTCAGCAGAGGAACAGTAGAGTATGTTTATTTTGCAGCTCAGTAAATTATATATATACCAAGAATCAAATTGATGCTTTCAGTTGATCATGCTAATCCAAACAAGCCTTCTTTATGCTTTTTAATCTGGAGAATTTGTTTTCCATTCCCACGCACATAATTATCAAAGCATCTATTAGATACTATAAATAAATCTAGGCCCTAAAATTTGTCTCCAGAATCTAAATATGTAGTATGACTGCAGTGCATATTATTTCTCAGCAGAAGCTGGTGGTTTTGTCACTCTCCCAGGGCCCTTTCTAGACCCTTAAAGGAAAACTGCAGTGATAGTTAAATGAATATTTGCTAAATAAGAAAAAACTATATTTAAATTTATGGAAAACTGTTGATAAATATCTGCCAAAATTTCCACCTCTGTATAGTAGTAAAGGGTGCTTGAATCTTTCCATAAGCTTTGCCAAGTCCACGCTGGGCAAGAGCAGGATTCAGTTTCGACATTTGCTTCCATAACTTGAATATAGGGGAAAGTCCCAATGTGGACTTTCTACAGCCAGATTCCCCAGAGCATTTGGGAGGACAGAGACAAATTATGTGGAAATACAGTGTATACTGTTGGCCCGACAAGCATGGCTGTTGCTTGAGCTCAGCAGAATTCACCCCAGCATAACTTAATAATTTCAAAAGGGCAACTTGCAACAGAGAAAAACAAAAAATTCAGAAAGCTTAGAAAACTTTAAAACTTGGATAAAACCTCAGAAACCTATTAAAAAAATAAGAATCTCAATTTATGTGGATGCATGCTTACTAGTGTGTGCATGTTTTTACTCAGAAATGTGGTAAATCCTCTGCCTCCCATCAACTTTGTTATCAGTGCTCATTGCTGTGGGTACTTTAACAGAAGCTGCAGGATCTAACATTTTCTGAGTCTCACAGGAGAGCCAGTGACATGACCCAGAGATGCCTGTTGGATCTGTGCTGAAGACTACTCCTGGTCACATCCTCTCGTTATAGCCAGACAGCCAGTGCTCACTAAGAGGGATGAGAAGGTGGCTGGATGTGGTGGTATCATTGACACTCGTTTGCTATTGAATCTGCTGGACCTCAAGTGTGCTAAGCCATAAGAAGGAAGAGGCATGGACGTTATGACAGGCAGATTAAAAAAGAGAAATGGAAAGAAAAGGGTGATTCAGCCAGTACAGGTGGTTACCAATTCCACCAGAATCCCAGACCTGCTCTAGGATTTGTAGAGAATCATCCTTATCACCAGCCCTGCATTCAGGTGTTTGCCTCTCTCACACTTTGATCCAGCACTGGAGCAGGGGCAGCCTCTCTTGGATGAACATGCCTTCTGCTTCAGGATGAGCTGTTGGATCCCTACCATAGATATTTCATGGTCAACCCAGGGGAGTCCATGACATGTTAATTCCCATTAGGCCTAAGTTCTTATTAGGGCCTTTTTTAAGAAGTTAAATGAGAAAAAATAACACGAGAAAAAATAACACTAGGAAAAAGTGCAGAAAGCAAAAAGCTTGATATTGCTTAGCTGGTTCTTTCCAGCTGGATTGTTCTCTAATGCTGAACGTTAATTGGAAAATAACAGCATTCCTGCCTGCTTTTAGAAAATCAATATGCGTTTTTCTGTTCCCCCTCTTCAGGTTAACTCATTACCAGAGTATTTTTAGACAACTAAAAAAATAAAAACAACTCTTTTCCAGTCAAAAATTAGTAACTATAAACAGGCAGAAAGAGCTCCCCAGTGCAGTCCTTTCCCTGCCTGCACTGCTGCTCACGGTTGTCCCTGCCAATCACCTGCCCCAAGTCACTTGTCATCCTTTCCGCAAAACTGGATACGCATCCTACGTTCCTTTGAGCTGGCACCAGCTGGAGGATCAATGGCTCTGTTTGGCAGGGGCTGAGCTGCTGGACGTTTTGCAGCAGCAACAGCTTGGCAGCAGTGCTTCAGTGCACGGATGTTAGGGCCAGTTCACCATTCCCTGTCAACCAAGAGAAAGAGCAAAGCAGGAGGAGAGAGGGCAGAACTGGAAATACAAAGAGGCGATGTCTTATTTGACAGAAGATGCCTCACAACATAAAAAATTAAAAATTCTAGCAACATTATTTTGCCTTTTTTTAATACGTAGTCCTGCTCAAATCCCACTGGATCTAATTAAAACTTTGTTGGCCACCCACCAATCAAGATAATTACTTTGTCTGGCAAAAACAACAGCAACAAACAGAAAACAAGATTGTGTAGAGAGATGCACCTATGTGGCAAAACAACACAAAACAAAACCCAGGAAAACAGTCCAGGGCCTGTGTCTTGTTTATTTATTTTTGCCTCTTTGGGAAACTGCAGAAAGAACCAAACTGTATAAAAGATGTTGACTTAGCACCTCAAAGAGTCCTTCAGCAGATGTTCAAGGTAGCAAAACGCCCAGAGTGTGTCCATGAGGATTTGAAATCACGATAACAGATTCTTGCAGAAGACCAAGGCACCATGTTAAGTATTAAAATGAGCTGACTGCTGGGAGAGACTGAATCAGAAAAAAAGCTCTCACTGCAGTGAAAGGGCAGACACTCAAGATGTGTTATGTAGAACCATTGCCACTAATAAACCAGGACTTCCTTAAGTTTCTCCCAAGCAAGATCTGGAATCCTAAATTTATTTATTGTTCTCTCAAGTTCCCTGGATGATAACTGGCTTATTCCATGGCAGTAAACATATTTAAATTATGCTGCAAACGAAGCTGGTTCAAATTCTATTGAAATCTGTGAAATTACTCCCACTGATTGCAATCAGACATAAATGAACCAAAATGTTCATGGAGATTTGGACAGACTGGAAAATTGAAACCATTTTAAAACAGGGTATCAAGGAATCTTGGTAAGTGAAGCACATAATATATTTTTAACAAACAACTGAGGAGAAAAGCTGCCCAGTTCAGTCTTGCACTAAGATATGAATTGGAGGGCTCCAAACATTGTCAAGCACAGTTTTGACGTAAGGAAAGAACAGATCCTGAATTATTATTAATTGGGTAAACATGCATCCAAATGGAGTTTTCCACCTATGCTTCCTTGATACGAGAATAGATATTAAAAAGATAGAACCATCCACATGCAAACACTTCAGAAAAATATGTGGAATCCCAGGGAATGATTGCAATGAAATCAGCAGAAGGTGAGTCGCTATCCCTGGATGTGTTTAAAAGTCATATAGATGGCGGTGCTTGGGAATATGGCTTAGTGCTAGACCTGGTAGAGTAGGGTTAATGGTTGGACTCGATCATCTGGAAAGTCTTTTCCAACCTAAGTGAGTCTATGTTTAAATAGTCAGATTTATTGTTTTTCCATCACCCTTAGTTATAAATCTGATTCTTGTAGAAAAAATAATTTTGACTGAATATAAGAGGATTTATTTGGAATTTTTTTTCCTAAGAGATAAATTGAAAATTAAAATAATTTCAATTAATTTTGAAATTATTTCATAGAGTCCCTTTGTACATAATACCAACTTTAATCTTAAATAAATGATCATCGTCAGGGTCCTGTTTACCAGAAACAAGTATCTATAGAAAAGCTTTATATAGCTTAACCCATTAGATCAGGAGTTTGAAATTCATTACATGATCACAATGAAAAGACTGGCAACACAAAAGTACATATTTCCTTTTTCTCATGATTTTCCACTACCCACTCCAAATCCTTCCTTCTGATACTTTAGTCAGAAGGTGAGGGTTTCTCACCAAACATGGGACTGACAAGCTATCTCTCATGACTACTTCTGCTCTCATTAGAAGGTGTATTTCTCTCTGTTCAGGTGGAATCTATGAAAACATTAACCTTCCAAACAACTGCCCCAACAGAAAAGGGGCATCTCTGAGGATGCATCATTGTGTTCAGATCTGAATGTCTGTGGAAAAGTATTACACTGGTTATTAGCTAGCAGAAAAGTTCACGAGTTTCTTCTAACTTGTTATAGGCAGAAATGAGCTAGGTTAGTAAAAATAGCTTTAAGCTATGGCCAGATCTATTTCTGCTGATTTTGTACTATGGGAATGTGTATATGAAAAGCTCTGCTGGTTGATCTGTGAGTGATGCAGCTGTCTCCAGAAAAGGATTTCTGACCATGACTTAAGAAATGATGCATCAGTGAAGCAGGACAGAGTTGCCTCTCAGAAATTTTTGCCTAGTCTTTTTTTCAGTTCTGAAATAAAACACTGTCAATGAGCAAGCTCACATCTTCAATCAGCCTCAAAGGTTTTTGGTGTTTTGTTTTGTTTTGGTTTTGTTGTTTTTTTCAGTAAAAAGGTAGGATAGAAGAACAATCTTTTTTCCTCTGTCTTCTCTTCCTTCTCGTAGAATTTGTATCTTTAACGGTACCTGGAGCATCTACTTTGCCAACAGCTCTGGCTAAGAGAAATCAAGCAAGGTGCACAAGCAAGAAAACATCATCTGTAATGATGACAAACTACAAACAGCATTCACAGGCCATTAAGCTTGTAATCTTTTTCTCTTTGTCATCATTCTCTTACCTCCATTGAATTCTTCCACAACCAAGTGAAGAAGCCAAAGGTGACAGTGGTAGAATGAGAGACAATGATTTTTATTGTGCTGTTGATGCAGATAAACCCAGAGCCGATTGAACATCAGGTGGACTTCCTCAGTGATGACTAAAGTTCAGTAATCTCTGAAAAAAGGAGAAAATACTGATTATTTTTATGCCTGATAGACTTTTAAGATTTATGTTACGGAAGTATCCTGACTCTAGGGAACATGCTTTGAATAATATTTATTGTTCACAAGAAACTTTTACCTGAACTTATTGGTCTGCTTCAAATTGTAGATTTTCAAGGTTGCAGGATAACCAGAGGCATCCCACAGCCATGATTCTCTTGAGGACTGGAAAGGCCTTGTAGAAGAGGGAATAAGAACAACTCAATGGACACAGCTAAGCAACTTGCAACTGATTTTGAGCATCTGCAAAGACTCTGTATTGGTCATGGAAAGGAAGGTCTGCATCTCCACCCAAGGAAAACAAAAACAGAGAAAGGAACATGCTGAGAGCCAGATATAGAGCAGATACATGCCCAGGGGAAAAACAGAGAGAGTAAGGTAAATCCCAGGTTTTTTAGTATGGCTGAATCTAGGATGGCAAAGTGCAACCATCCCTGATTGTTGTTTGCCAATGGATACCACCACCAGGAGTAGCACTACATCAGACCTAGAATTCCAGTTTAATTCAGGGTGGTAGTCCTGTAGAACTCTGCAGAGGTTTGACAACAATACTTAAGGTAAGTAGGATGAGACCTAAGAGGATGAAATTGTCAAAGAGCTCCCACTGGTTTGTTGAACTAATGCTGGAGGTACAGGTACCTAATGAAAAGAGAACAGGACTGGTCTCTAGAGAAATCTGAATTTCGCTGTAGGATGATACCTAAACTCATGCTGAATATGGGGATCATTCATCATTGGAACAGGTTACTGACTTTACCCTGAGGAAAGAAGGGATTCATTCCTGCCTTTAGCTGTAGGCATGTCCTCCTTTTGAGCTTTTTACCTCTCATCAATTCAAATATTCAAATAACTGTTGGCTGTGAGAGACCAACCTCCCACTTGAAGCAAGGCTGCCATCATTACTAGTATCAGGTCAGCCATACCCTTGTGTCCTTGAGGGAGAGATATTCTACAATCTGAATAACTTACACAGGAGTGGCACTATCTTCCTGGGTGAGCTTTCCCTCATTTTCATTCTGAGTGTTTTAAACACCAATTTTTAAAAACAAAATTGTAACCCTTCACTTGGTAACCTTCCTCAGTTTCTCTGTGTCCCCCTTTAACTGGGGGCCCACACCAGAAACATTTTCAATGTTCAGCTTCCTCAGTGCCAATAAGAAGATTACAATTTCATCTGGTCTCCTGATGATGCTTTGCCAAAAGCAGATGGGTCTGCAGTTTGCCTCATTTGCAAAGAGACCCCAGTGCAATCCCCAGAACTTTTCGAGTTGATTCTTGACTTTTGAAGCTAGTGGTCCAGTCAACTTTAATACCTCTGTCAATTGCTTTGACCAGTCCATACATCCTCAGTTTACTGTGAGGCTGCTGTGGGACCCGGTGCTACCAGAGTCAGCGATTTAGTAAAATAAGACAATCAGTTTGGTCCAGCATTATTTGCTTTGCTAGAGCCATTTTCATTTTTTCCTGGTTACATTCTTGCTTTTCATGTGGTTGGAAATGTCCACCGCATACATTTCAGTTATTGATGCCAAAAACCTTCTGGGTATTATGGGGTTGCTTTAAAACAGTCAGGATGAAATGTAGCAATTGCTGGGTCACCCCCTATGGTTATCATTCATATTGGTGGTGGGGAATGAGTTGACTAGGAGATACACCTCAGGCTTCCTCCTTCCACCAATGTTTACTAGTTTAAAAGTTGTTATAATAAAACTCATTCTAGCTCTGAGCTCCAGCTCAGTTTTTTCCCTAGCTGCAAGCTCAGAGCACTAGCTGAGTATGTGCAGTCCTGATATAAATGCAGTACTTGCAATTCTATTTTACACTCAACTAAGCTATGAAACCCAGCAGAATCTAAGACCAGCTCTTCAGGGCAGCTTTCCAGGTTTCTTAGGCTGCAAAAGCTGATCAAGAGAGAATGCCAGCTGGGAATTTCGAGCAGAAGTTTTTTCTCATCAACTGTCTTCTGTGGCCTGGGGTGTTTTCGGTTCCTAAATCCAGCCGTCATCCCTGACAGGGGAGCAGTACTCAGGACCACATGGTGGGAGTAAGTTGATGTCTCCAGATGACAAGGGGAGAGGACAACTGGACCAGTGAAATGGAAAGCCAGCACAGAGGAGGTTGATGTCACTAGAGAAGAAAAGGCATAGGTAGGATTAAATCCTAGGACCTACAGGCATAGTAGCAAAGCGGGCTGGATTCACCATCCGTGTGGATGTGGTAGCTGTGCAGGCACATGAGTATTGCTTCAGCACCTGCCTGGGAGTAAAATTTCCTTGGGTTCCCATGCTCCCTTCCTCTCATGGCAAATCCACCCTTGGTTTATCACTGAAATCATTGTACAAAACTGGCCCAGGAAACCTCTGCAGCTGGAAGAGTGGGAAGGAGGTCTGAACCCAAAGAGCAAAATGCAGAGTCTGTGCCATGGGTAGGAGCCCTGCGTCTGTGCTGGGAGGGTGTGAAAACTCTTTGGATTCAGAGATTGAAACCAAACAACGATGCCTACATGAGAGATTTTCCAGAGGAAAAAAATCCAGACAACTCCTATTGTCCCCAGACAGCTGCTGGCTGATAAGCATCACTAGGTATTTAAGTATAAACAGTGATTTAAGGAAATCTGGCACCAGGTGTGGGTGCTGAGTACCTTCCTGCACTTACAGGCAATCACGCTGATCCAATCTGCTCTCCACCCAGCTCTCCTTGCCAGATAAATTGCTATCTGAAATCTCCATTTGAGGATTTAGCAAAGTGAAATGGCTCTTTAAATTATAAAGTGGCAAAGTCTTGCACTTTTTGTTAGATTACTTTAAACCTCAGTCCTTGCAACAGGCTGCAGCAAGAGGGAGTAAAAGAACAAAAAGCTCTTGCTGTTAATATTTATGGCAACTAAAGCAAAATCGCATCACATTTGCAGATGAATGGGAGCCCCTGTTAAAAGCTGCAGCAGCTTAATTTTGGGATGGCACTGGTTTGGGGCTTGATTGTCTGGAATAACAAAGGAGACCTTTCATGTTGATTAATTTAGAGAAATTATTAGTGTTAAAAATAAATAGTTCAATCACCTTTCCAAAAATAATCTGAGTGATGGAAATTAAAATCAGTGGAAAGAAGATACACATTTTTTTTTTCTGTTCCAAATTTTTTTTCAAATAATTTTTGTGTGCCAAATGCACTGTCCTTTTGTGAGGTCCTAGGATTTATTTCTGATAGTGTCTATGTAACATTTATCTAAATATTGCTATGAAACAATCCACATAGGTAAATGATTTTTATTTGTTTGGTGAAATAAGCACTTGGAAACTGTATTGATGTATATAATTACTCTGTTTTATTCAAAGCATGAAGCATCCATAATTTATTTAGAAAAAAAAGATCTTGACATGATTTTTACAGTTGAGAGCCATTTTTTAAATATATTTTTTTTTCACAAGGGAAACTGCAACAAGCCCTGTTGTATCCTGATTGGTAATTATTTTTTTTGAACAGAGATTCCTTTTGGAGGAATTATGTGTAATGTCAAACTACAGTATTCATCACTCACCATGGCTTGATAGGAATCAGTGGAGAAGTGTTCTTGGGCTCCCTTCATTACATAGTCTTTACAGAGAAAACTGATGATGTAAAATGAATGTAGATTCACAAAATCCTGATGATACAAATATTTAGTAGGGAA
>NW_009952362.1:1805175-1808734 GCF_000747805.2 Chaetura pelagica | reverse complement strand
GAAAGATTATACTGCTTACCCTAAAAGACATCTGAGTGCAAGACAGCTGAGGCTGTGTTATGCCTCTGCTCTATATTGAAAACAGCTGGTTAAGCCCACCCAATTCTGTTTCTTTCTCTCCACCCTCTTTTATTCCTCTTTCTCCCTTCCTACTCCATCAAAGTGCAGGCCATGTTGGCATAGTCCCTGGGGTGCTTCCATCATGCAGGCTGCATTGTCTAGCATGTTTCAGAAGACAGGAATCCTATAGAGCCAGGAATATCTTGGGACCATATTTTCACAAGTAATCTCTGATTGCAAGTGTGAAACACTCTGAAAGAAAGGATTTCTGCAGATGCAAGATTTTTACAATAATTGTTGTAAGGATTTATGTCCCTGACCAAGTCCATATTTCCACCTGCCTCTAAATGTGCCTGGCTCCAAGTGAAGGCTTGTGTACTGAGTCAGGTTCGGGCTTCTCTTCTCAAGGCTATATACATCCCTAGAAAGATGCTTGCTCCAATGCATCAGCTACCCAGAACTGCTATCTCCTGCCTTCACTAGATTCCTCCTTGTGTTTTCTGAACCAAAAGTAAAAAAACTCCTCAAACGCCCTGCTTTGGCAGTAGTTTCTCCCTGGTGAACAGGAACACCCTCTGCTACCCTGCTTCTGCTTGTCCTCATAAAGGCAGAGACTGAAGAGCCAACTGAGACCTGCATTTTTCATTTGCTCTCCTACCATCATGTTTCATAGTGCTAAAAATTGTCTCCTGTTCCACAGCACCCAGGGCTCACTTCCCTCCCCTCTCTCAAGGCAATATTGGTCATGTGAAACAGAAAAACACTCTCCTAATTAGGTTGTATGGCATCAGTGTTGGAAATCACATTCTCATCAGGGGTTGGAGCTGGACATGTGCTGTGTAGTCTGTGCCATTGGAATGTCAGAGTAACCTGAGGTCAGGATACCCACGACTGCAGCCTTTCTTTTCTCCTGAGCATGGCCATGAAAGTCGGTCACTACACACCACTGCCCCTTTTTGATGGAGTATGTGAATTCAGAGCCTCTCCAATGGCAGCATAAGGAATTACTGTAGCACAGAAAGCTATCCCTTACACCAAAAGACAGGGAATAATTCTTTTGTGCCAAAGACTCTGGCTTCTTATCTCTGATGGCTCAATCATCACATCGTCTGTGGCAGAAAGATGGCTGGCAACAACATTAGATTATGGCGATGTAAAATGTCTCTCTCATACAAGTGCAGACTATGAGTATTCCAAAGCATACATAATCAGATTGTAAAATTGACTACCACAGCATGCCTCAGACACCAGGAGTATAAATAAGGATTAGGCAAATTTAGGGAAGACAGTCCATCCTTAGCTATCAAACATAAGGGATCAGGTGTAGTTTCTGCTTCTGCAATCTCCCAAACCAATGATTCGTGGAAGGAGGGATCAGGAAAATGCTTCTACTGTTTGTCTCTGTCTTATATCCATCCACAGCAAAGGAAATGTTGGAAAAAGTGGCTGTGGTGATCAGGTTGGATTCAGTCTTTTCTCTCCACGACTGACTTGTGTGCATTTGCCAAACAGCTCTGCAGGTGAGGTGTTCTCGGAGTATAATATGTGCTCTACCAGGCACATTCATGCCACTCACTGGTAACTCATCACAATCAAGAGACAATCATCTGCCTAAATGAGACAGCTAGATTGTTTCTCTCATTAGCCTTAGCCACTCATTGGCATGCAAATCTCTATTACAGTCCCAGGAGAAATTTCCTCTGACCTCTTATTAATTTCCTTCTTCCAAGTTATTTTTCTGTCTCACCCACTCATCTCTCTGAATGTCATCATTTTAGATTAAAGCCTCTTTAAGAAACTTGTCCTAGGAGGGAGTAATTCTTCAGTGCATCCTCTGGGGTAGATCCATCTAGTCAATCTATTGTATAAAAGCCAAAGAATTGGGTTGATAATAGGGTAGTTGCACCTCTGATCCTTGCTCTTTGCTGATCAAGCTGTAACTCAGTTTCTCCCCATTTATACAACAATTCACTGGCCTTTGTGAAGTGCTTTGGGCTTAGCTAAGGAAAGGAGTTGTTTAAGTACATAGTGTTAATTATTATTACCAACAGACTGTAACTAATAGTAACCATTTAGCTGGGAGATACGGAAACAGGTATGCAGTTAATTGGTTTACAGTAGATTTAGCTGAGGTCTGGTGGTTACATTGCAGACAATCCATCATTGTTGTAAACAGCATGAAGTTATGCCCAGCCTCAATTACTGTAAGTTTCCCTTTGCCTGGGATCTTGTGTTAATATTCCAAGAAGTGTCACCAGTGAGTATTTGAGTGAAATCTCTAGAAGAATGTGGAACAAATCTGCAAATCTCTTTCTGAAATGCCCTGCCAAAAATACTATAATGTCTTCCATGTCGGGAAGGAAACGCTAAAAACATTAATTAGAAAAGAAACTCTCCTGGAAATCAAGTGGGAATGAGTGAGAGCAGGCAGATGGGGATGGAATAAAATTCCAGTGGAAGAGCCTTTAATTTCCTCCAGTCTCAAAGCGTGTGGGTATTTGCAAATGCCTGTTAAAGCTCAGGCCCCTGTCCTGCTGCACGGGCAGTCACCAACGCTGCTGCTTGCAGTAAGGGACCAGCAGCTTCCACGGACAGCAGACCAACCTCTGCAATCAGGTTTTGGTGATCTCCTCGGGACAGCAGTGGTGTCCACTCTGTGGAGAAGAGATCTAGTGAGAGGAGCACAGCTCCTGGGGGAGTAATTGCTGTTCCTGGAAACGTGAGGCAGCTAGAGCAGAACAGGTATTTTCTGCTGATAAAGAAGTGGTGAAGAATCTCTAAATCCCCCCCTCCCACCAACTGCTGTCATTTCATTTCCAAAAGCTTGTCGCTGTCTCCATCAGCATTTATATGACTACATCTCTGCCATGCCTGAGTGATTTATCTAAATATCAGCAGCTACTGTAAATGACTGTACAGCAAAGGCGGCGGAGGAGGAGAAACGCGCCTTTCCCTCTGTGAAATCGGGCACAGGTGCCTCTTCCCAGCAACTCCAATCCGTTTACATCAGTCACGGGGGGAGCGAGAGAGCCTGCTCGGACAGTTAAAGCCGCTTAATTAATTGAATTAAAATGTTTCCTCTGGAAAGACTACACACGTGTATGTATGCACTGATGTACGTATGCACTGATGTATGTATTGCACCTTCACTTTGCACCTTTGGTTCCGGTCCCCGTGCGGTGCTTGGGTACTTGGGGGCTCAGGGACGGGTTTCAGGGGGTCGAGCCGGTGGGAATGCGCAGGGGAGGAAGGGATCAGATGGTGCGAGTTTAAAAGTTGGGGTAAGTCCTTCTTGGAGTGCGTGTGTGTGAGAAAGAGAGGGGGAGTGAGGAACCAGCCACTCACGAAACCCGCGGGGCGGCTGCGGGAGGAGTGTGATGCAGGAGCGGCCAAGTGAGAGGGAGCAGAGAGAGAGGAGCGGGAGAGGAGCGGGCTGTGAGTCCGCACGGGCAGCCGGCAGGAGCCACCAGCCAGGATTTGCTCCTCTCCTTCTTCCTCT
>NW_009952362.1:1803950-1804635 GCF_000747805.2 Chaetura pelagica | reverse complement strand
GGGGGAGGGGGAGAAAAGAGAAAAAAAAAAAAAAAAGAAAAATTGGCGCGGGGGGAAGAGGCAAAAAAAAGGAGGAAAAAGTGCAAAAGAAGGAAAAGAAAACAAGGGTGAGAAAAAGAAAGAAAAGAAACAAAAAAGGGGGAAGAAAGCAATCCCCCCCACCCCCCAGCGGCATCTCATACAGCAGAGTCTGAAACTTTCCGGAGTTCTCGCTGTGTTTACCCCGCGGCGGGTAAAGCAGCAGCACGTTGCTCTCTCGCTCCTGCTCCTTCTTCCTCGCACTCATCAGCAGTCAGCAGCGATGGAAAAAGTTGCTGGCTGGTACCCAGCCTGGCACGTTGCTCTCCTGTACTGGACATGGCTTTTCCTCTTCACTTTTGGCTTTACCGGCGCAGAAATAACTTGCAGATCCTGCCATTCCCAGGTGAAGCCGCAGCAGCAGCATCCGCAGCAGGGATTGTTCATGCATTTGAGGACCGACCGAGGAGAAAAGGAGCAGAGGAGGTTCCCGGGGGAGAAGGGAGGTGAGAGAGGGCGAGGGGCCGGGATGGAGGCAGCAGATGCCGGGCTGCGAGAGCCCCTCGCCCCTTCCCTCGCGGAGCAGAAATCCAGCGGCTGGAAGACACGGCGGTTGAGGAGGGAGCCCGAGAGAGCGGCCGGGGAGAGCGGGCACGGAGCGGCGGCG
>NW_009952362.1:1751179-1803758 GCF_000747805.2 Chaetura pelagica | reverse complement strand
GGGGGGGGGGGTTGGGCTTTTTCTTCTTCGACGAGGGGATTTTGCGCCTCCGGGTGCCGTGGGTTGGCTTCGCTTAGCAGTGTGCAGTGGGGCAGAAGTGCCTGAAAAGGATCATTATTCTGGAGCAAAAAAAACTTCCCGCCGCCCGCCCGCTGAGCGCAGCCCCTTCTCCTGCACCCGGGAGGCGGGGAGGGATCGGGCGCTGCTGCCGCTCCCGGTGGGGAGCGGAAAGGTCGGTCTCGGGGGGATCCGTCTTTGCACTCTGCCTTCTCCCCAGGGTAACAACCCCCCCGGGAGCTCAGCTGCAAGCACGGCCTGGGAAAACTCTGGTCTTGCTTCCCCTTCTCCTCCTCCCAGCCCTGGGGGCCCTGTCAGCCCAAGGGCTCATCCCCGGGCCGTGCTGATGTAGAGATGCTGGAGGGTGTCAGGACTTCAAGGCCGAGGTGACTGTGCAGGGGTTAAAGCTGCTTTTGTTGCCTCTTGTCACCAGGGTAGTAAAATGAGACAGTTCTTCTCTTTTCCAAGCAATCTGGACCTTTCTCATGAATAGCAGCAGCACAGCCCTCACATTAGCCAAGCAGAAGTGAGCCAGCCAGAGAAATAGGTGACTGATTTCCAGGCTGGAGCAATAGTCATGGCATCCAAGTTACCAAGTTAACTTGAGCCCCGTCAAGTTAATTTGAGTCCTGTATTCCTGCAGCTTCTGCTGCAGAGGTCACCTGGAGCCAGAGGGCTGATGCCTGGGAAAGGCAGAGTTGCCTGGAGTGCTTTCTGCCTGCCATTAACTCTCCTTGTGGACTAGCTTAAGTGGGGGGATCTCTATGTCTGAATGCTCCAACTTGAGTCACTTTACCTCTTCGGGATAATAAGCAGAATTTGGGTAAGGGAAAGGGACACCAGCACAACATGGTTGTTGCCAATGCTACTTCCCAGGAGAAACAGGGTCTTGGGATCCTCTCTGAGGTATCTGCAGCTATATAATGTAAAAAGATTTCTAGCTGCTTGGCAGAAATCCTTGCTCTCTGTTTCAGCTTTTAGTACTAGGAGCCTGATAAAATAATAGTATAATTATTAATTCTTTCTGGTACAGATTGCATTGGGGCATATCACAGCCTCCTGATTTAGCATTACAGTTGAAGTCATAAGCTTCTCACTGTGGGTTTCAGCCCTAGTTAATTGGGACATAGTCTCATGAGGAGCTTTTTAATCAATTAATAGACAGAAGAATACTTGTAATTTCTGTTTTGAAGGACTTTCCCCCTCCAACTCAACTAGCCTGTTTCTTATGTAGTTGTGCTAATGGAAGCTGCCTTGTAGGAACTCGGGTCTGCTCATACAAATTGAATTGAGGCCGATGCTGATTTAAGTGACCCATTTGCTACAAAAAAGCTTCAGATACAACAAGTCACCCAGCAGGTATCAGTCTTCCTGGTCTATCATGGCAATTAGGTTTCATCTGTACACTTAGCAAGATACATGTGTTGTTGCTATATATATGTGTTATTATACATGTGCTTAGGTATACATGTGTGTGTGTTTCTGCCCACTGTGGTGGCAGGGACTGTGCCAGGGACTGATTACTTTCCGAGTGTTTTGGTGTACAAATGTTTTCAGGGAGCTGTGGGGAAATAAATTGCTGCTGTCCTTCCTGAAGTGCTGCTGACTGTGTGGCATACAGGGAGCTTATGCTCCCACTTTGCTGCTGGGGGCTCTGGCAGTTCTATCTTGTGCTGTGATTGCATCCCCTTCACAGCACTAAATGAAGCTGGGCCCCAGCAGGATCTGGGTGCACAACAGGCTTGTCTGGGCTCAGCTGAAGCCACAGTGTGTGTTCAGTAGGTAGTCCAAAGTGGCACTGACCTGATGTGGCTGTGTGGAGGTTTTGGGCACTCGTCTGAAAAAGCTGGGAGTGGGAGAGGGTTGGGGTGAAATGCTTCCTTTAGGGTCCAATGTATGTAGTTCTGGCTGCACAGGGGTTGCAGGGGATCCCAGGTCCATGCATAGGATGCTGGGTAACCCCAGCGCCCTGACTGGACTCCAGCAGCAGTAGCTGCAGGCTGCCTGCCTGCATTTCTTTGCCTTGGCAGGGGGATGCAACACACCTCTTCACATTTCCATTCTTATGTGCTCGGTAAGGGCTGCTCTTAAACAGCATTTCCCTTTCATCTAGGCACAGGGGCTTTATGAAGCTGGTTGTAGTTTGCAGCATCTGTGTGAATACAGGAAAAATCCAAAACAAAGCTCAAAATACCTGAGATCCCTTTAGATGGAAAGTCTGAAAAATTAAAGCACTGCCACCAACAAGGTTTTCTATTGCAGTGTACCTGATTCTGCTACACTCAGTGTGGTCCCTTGTATCCATATTTTGGAAGTGGTTTGAATATAATTGCAATGCTTCTGATGGAGGACAAGGGACCCTTGAATGGACTTCTGATTTCTGTAAGGGATTGTTGTCAGTGTTTGCAGCTTCTTTCAGGCTTGCCTGCAATTTCTTGTTGAGTGTGTGCACCATCTAACTGATGAGATTCTGCTCTGAGAATGAACTTGCTGTATGCTTGGTCAGTGGGACAATAAGAGTAATAAATAGTAGTACAAGTCATCCAGGTATAGCTACCAAGATAAATTGTCTTACATCAGGGATCATTTTCGTCCATCAGTGACTTTAGGTACTCCCTGGACAGCTTACCCTCCAGCTCAGTGTCTGTAGTAGGGCATTTGGAGGGTGTCCAGCCCACATCTGTAGGGACACACTTCACATGTGTACTAATCCCTCCTGTCCACCTTGGATGTTTCACTGATGGAGTCAGCAGGAGCTCCCCAGAGGAAAGCATAGGTGTATAGAGTCTGGACTGTCAGATAACTGATGAGGATGAAACCAGGAGTGTATCCAGTGTTGTACTAAAATGCAGGGAGGCCCCAGACTTTCTGACTCCAGTGGAGGTAAGCAAGGCCATACAAGGCCATCTGCTATTTCCACAATTCTGAGTTCTTTCAGTCTGTAAAACAGAGGAGAGCATCTGCAGCTAAATTGAGTGCTGGAAATGGTCTTTGGCTTGTACTAAGCCCCAGACTGTATGGGAATGATCCAGGAAGTTGTTAACTAGTCTGTGCCAGCACCCTGCCTAGAAGCATTTTGACATTATAATTCAAGTACAGACTATTGAGTCTGTGAATGGGTCCTGGTATTGCTTAAATTACCTGCATTGATACATTCTGAGAGTCTCTCCTCTGGCCTCTGTAGAAACTGGAGTAAAAGTTCCAGTGAGATAAAATCTTCTTCAAATCTCTGCTACAAGACATATAAGTGAGATCATAGAATCATAGAACCACTCAGTTTGAAAAAGACCCTTGGGATCACTGAGTCCAACCGTCATCCCTATTCGACAAAGTTCACCCCTAAATCATATCCACTAACACTACATCCAAATGACCCTTAAACACATCCAGGGATGGTGACTCAACCACCTCCTTGGGCAGCCTATTCCAGTGTCTAACCACTCTTTCTGTGAATTTTTTTTTCCTAATGTCCAGTCTAAACCTCCCCTATTGCAGCTTGAAGCCATTCCCTCTTGTTCTGTCGCTAATTACCTGTGAGAAGAGACCAGCACCAACCTCTCTGCAATGTCCTTTCAGGTAGTTGTAGAGATTGCTGAGGTGTCCTCTCAACCTCCTCTTTCTCAAAATAAACATTCCCAGCTCCTTCAAGAGCTCTTAATAAGATTTTTTTCTCTAGGCCCTTCACCAGCTTCATTGATTGTGCTGCTCTATACTTGCTCCAGCACCTTGATATCTCTCTTGAATTGAGGCGCCCAAAACTGGACACAACACTCCAGGTGTGGCCTCACCAGTGCTGAGGACAGGGGGACAATCACCTCTCTACTTCTGCTGGTCACACTGTTTTTAATACAAAACCATTGGCTTTCTTGGCCACCTGGGCACACTGCTGGCTCATATTCAGCTGCTTGTTAATTAGAACCCCCAGGTCCTTTCCTGCCAGGCACTTTCCAGCCACACTTCCCCAAGCCTGGAGCGTTGCCTGGGGTTGTTGTGGCCCAAGTGCAGGACCCAGCACTTGGCCTTGTTGAAGCCCGAACCATTAACATCAGCCCAACGATCCAATCTATCCAAGTTTCTCTATAGAGCCTCCCTATCCTCATGCAGATCAACACTCCTGCCTTGCTTGGTGTCATCTGCAAACTTACTGATAATACACTCTATGTCCTTATCAAGAGCCCTGAGGAACACCACTTGTGACTGGCTGCCAGCTGGCTTTGACTCCATTGACCAGCACTCTTTGGGCCCGACTGTCCAGCCAGTGCCTGGTCCAACACATCGTGTGCTCATTGAGGCCATGAGCAACCAGTTTTTTTATGAGAGTTCTCTCTCTCTGAGAGATCACCTACTTTTTTGTGCCACTGAGAAATTTCATCATCAGCATGGGAGCTGGCATGTTGCCTAGCTTGCAGAGATATCAAACATGCTTCCTGATGTGGTGTATCCAAACACTGTAGTTGTGGAGTCCTGATAGCTCCCTTAATGGTCTGCTATAGACTAGGAGAAAACAGCTAGCAAAGATTTGTGTGTGGAGCTAAAAGAGAGACTTTGTTTTAGTGGAGAGAAGCAAATCTCTAGGAAATGTCCATTATGAGCTTTTGGGATATGGATGGCTCTCAGAGCTTACAAGAAACCAGGACTGATTCTGTACTAGGCTGTCTTGAAGTGAGATCAATGTTTTACCTGTTCCTTTGAAAGCACCCTGGAGAAACTGCAAAAAAAGTTTGAGGAGGTCAGAAGGTAAGGGAGTCTGAGCAAGAGCCCTGATGCTAGAGCTTGTGCTATAACGTGGTGCTGTAAAGGAAAGCAGGAGGGATTTCATATTCACTTACTAAGACAGTTTTCTTTTTCATTGTCTGGATAGAGTGCCCTCCTGGCTGGGAGTTGGTGTAGATCTCAAGGTGTCTGGCAAATAATTGGAGCATGTACCCTGCTGTACACCTCGGGGTTGGCTTTTACATGGCCACAATACCTTTAAACAGCTGGTTCAATCTTCTATGATTTACATTACTGGAAAGGAAAAGTTGAACTTCTAGGTCCTGTACAACAGAAGATCATCAGCAGATTAATGGAGATGGAGTCTGGACCAGATGTGAAACAGCCATGGTCAGACAGGTTTTACATTCCGCCTGCAGTAGAAAATCAATACAACTGATGGGTCCAGTGCAGGATGAAGCCTGCAATGTCATCATTGCTGTTGTCATATGATCACACTAGAGGACAGACAAAGAGTTAGGTCTCTTATGGGAGAGCTTTTAGGTAAGATGAGAGCTTACAGGTATTACCTGCAAGATTTTACATGATGTTGCTGACAGGACAAGCTGAGCATAGGTAAGGCAAAGTAACAGTGCACCTATATATTTCCCAAACGTTTGTATTTCCTCCTGGACAAAGTAATTGTGAATAACCTCTTGTTGGATTTTCAGCTGAAGCATTCAAGCCTACTCTACAGCCATGAACTGCCTCTTAAAACCACTTTGGTTTCTTTCAAGCCACCCTCTTATTGCCATCTTGCTTTGTGAATAGCTGTTCCAAACCTTAGCATTTTGGTTGTTGGAAACTTCTGTCTGATTTCTGTTCTAACATTGCCATTGGGCAATTTAGATTAATTTTCTTCTTTTCATTTGTGCATGTGCCTTTTAATTAAAGTTATTTTCCCTCCCTGGCACTTACGCCCCCTGGAATTACTTTACAGGCAGTGATCATGTTCCCTTTCAGCCTCTGGTTTGCTAAATGAAGCAAGCACTGTTCTTTCTGTATCTGCTTGTAAGACAGATTGTGGAAAGTGAACTGTGAATTTCTAGGAGTCAGGCTCCCAAGAGCTTGAATTTGAATGAGATTTTTCCTTTTGATGAACACAATTCCATGCAGATGATAACGAATGTATTCCCTTTTACAAGTGAGACAGTAAAGGCATGGCAGATGTATCATAAATTCCCAGTGTTGCGCTGTTCAGACCAGAACGGGACATCAAAATCAAACTGTCACTCTTCACATCTTTTTACTCTGAGGCCTCTTTGCTCAGATGCTGTGTTCATAGATCTGTCTGTAGTTGGTACCCTCTGTCCTCCCCTTGCTGGCAGAGCTGTGGCTCCAATGTAAAACTTCTGGGATGGATGAGGAACCTGACAGCATTATCCTGTGAGTGACCAATGTTACTTTGTAGAACACTGAACCCATTGCTCCCTTTCTCCCATGATAAGTGCGTTATTATAAAGAAGATGTTTTAAGGAAATGAACATGGCTGCGGAGCCTGAAGCCAGCTGCGTGGTGAGGAATGACCCCACTGCCAGTTGTTTTGCATTTAGATTGGTTCCTAGAGTTCAGGAAATGGGTCCCAGAAAAAGATTCATCTGAGGAGGATGCCTGTGTTAAAATGCTTCAGTGAGATGTAGTATACATGCATTGCTTAAATATTGCAATATATAGTAGTATTAATAGTATAATGCACCAGATGCTGGGGCTGTTTCAGGCTAATCTTTTGCTAGAGGTGATGAAAATATATTTAGGAAGGTCTGAGGAAAAAGTGAGTAAACAAAAATTGGGATTTAAGCCAGAAAAAAAATAATCAAGTAAAATTAAAGTATTTCTAAAAGTGTTTCAAATTTTGTTCATCTGAAGTATATATGCTACTGTGTAGATCATAAAAGACTTTACATCCATTCGAATTATGCAGCCTCCTTTAAAAACAAGCCTTCAGTGAAGGAAAACACTAGGAAATTTCCTGTAACTTTCAATAGGACTTAATTTCTTTAACCGGAAAGTTTTGAGTTTTTGTTGGTGTGTTGGGTTTTTTTTTTGTTGTGCATGTATATGTTTTGGCAAAGCTGGCAATAGCTGTAGTATTTCTGCTATGTTGCAATCCATCTCTAGATGTATTTCTTGACTGGCTAAAATGTAGGCTTTTCATAAACAGAATATGAAGTAGGATACGTAGGAAATTGTTAATAGGAACAGCTGTGCACTGAGAGAAAGCAGTGGGTGAAAGAGAATCCGTGAGGAGCAGAAGAAAGGCTTGTTGCTTGAATCTGGTTTCTGTGAAAGTGTTTGGGAGATGGTGAGGAGCTTCCACCTAGACTGACAAGCGGGATTTGCAAATTCCATCGTGAGGGGAGATTAAGGAGAATAATGGAAGAGCTCTGACAGTTGCAACTGGTATTTGTGAAATATCAAGAGGCTATACACTGTCTAAAGCAATATGATTATAGTTTTCAGTCTTCTCAATAAAGTGTCTTACAATAGAAAAGGGTTTTCTCCCTTTCCTCCTTTCTTCAGATAAGACTTTTGTGTTTCTCTGACCTGGCAATTGTGGTGAGGTCTGTCCAGAGGTGGAAGCAAGGACGTCAGAAGTCCTCAACTCATTCTGAAGAGGCTAGAGACCATTCTGACCCTTTCTGTTGTGATATGGCTTTACACATGAAGGGCTGCAAGATTAGCACTGGCCTTGGACACTCCTGCATCCTCTGGGCCTTTCTTTCTACGCCAGACTGAATTGAGCCCTCTCCTCATGCAGAGCTCCAGCGAGGCGAGTGAAACTGCCCTGCCAGAGACCACTTCCCTGGAAAATGCTGTTGTAGGTTGGCCAGAGCATTTCAGAGGTTCACACTGATTTCCTTTTGATCCCAAGACTCCTGAGAAACTGTTCCAAACAAAGAAAAACCTTGAAATGCAACTTTTTTTTTGTTTGTTTTGTTTTCATTGATTTGTTTCAAGGCAGCATTTTTGAATGGATTTCCAGTTCTTTTATTCAGTATTTAAAAATGATTCAGTGACACAAAAGCCTTGATTCAGTGTCCCACTGAGAGGTGTCTAGTGACATTTGAAGTGGTCTGGCCTCTAGTTTCACAGGGCAAGGGTGTCATGTGGATCCTGTGTCCTACCTAACTCCCAGGCCTGGGAATGGTAGATTCAGGTTTTCATTTCATAGCAGAAGAAAAAAAATAAAAATCAGACTGACACAAGGCACTTATTTTATCTGTTTTTTTTTTTTTTCCTATCTGGCCAGCAAACCAGAAAACCAACGACTCCCACAGCTCTAATTGACATTTCTATGTTAAATTAAAATGGGCCTTGATTCCAATTCAAATGGCAGCATTGGGTGATAGACTAATTATTTTTGAATTTTAAATGCATATAAAAGTTAATGCAGTAAAATGATTTTTGTGCCACTTTCAATCTTTCTGGCTGTCTCTTAAGTCAAACAGCAGTTAACATGAGAGCCCTTAATCCCTAATTATCAGGGCTGCTAACACAATAACACTTTCACTTGGTACCACTTTCTCTCCTTAGGGATCATAAAAGGAAAGTACTTTGAGAAAGAACAAGATATTTTAGGATATGTCCAAAAGAGTAATTCCTTTCTTTTAGAGGGTCTCCAAGCACTTAATTTAATGTCACATCACAACCCTAAATAGGGGAGGGATGTTCTCCTGTGACAGCACATTGGGACAAGCTGCCTCTGAACTTCTCCCCTGGGTGCTGCCACACCAGCGACATGCTCAGGGCAGGCTGTCCTGAGGTGCCCTGGCATGGGCCAGTGGGGAGGGTAAGGCTGAGGAGAGAGGTGGAGATTCAGGTAATGTGTGGGAGGAAGGTGAGAAGTTGGATCTATTTTTGCTGCTACAGAGGGATGTCAGTGCCAAGTATCCCCACCAGGAGCTGGGGCAGGACCCTCAGTGCTCTCCGCCTGTGCTGAGGTTAGGGGTGGAACTGCTTCTACAGAGGCAGGAAGGTGAAGGCAGTCACAGGTCTTGTGATTTCTCTTTTCCTGAAGGGCAAACTCAGAGATAGCCCAGACGAGAAAAAGCCCAACTCTAGTGAGTGGCTCGGGCCAGATGAAGGGTTTGACCCACACTGTGCTTCTGGGAAGTGTGGCTGAGGAACTTCAGGATAGGATGAGAAGACCATAAGGCAGCAAATTTCATGATAGCAGCAACCACCACCTACTTTCACCCCCTGAGACGTTACCCTCATTTTAAAACAAAACAAAACAAAAAACCCCCAAACAACAAAAAAACCCACAATAAACAAATACAAAACCCAAACAAACCATTACCTCCCCCCCCATAGTATTGCATTCCCTAATGCAGAAGCTCGATGAAGGTAGGGAAGATACTCTTGGAAGGTCGGGGCTGGCAAAACCAGTAGAACACATCTAGTACATAAATATATGGCTGGTGTTTAGAGGGTGTCTGAAATTAATTCAAGACAGTTTTCAGACTGCCACCATCACCCATGCCATGTGTATTGCTTCTTGCTACCCCTTGGAACCTAAAAGTCCATTTGCAGAGTCTTCCATGCTTTGATATGTTAAATCAAGAGATGTTTATGCTATGTTAAATGAAGAGATGAAGGAGAAGAGATGGAAGGGGATGATTTGCAGCTGGTGTTTCCAGGCAAATGTGCTCCCAAGGCATGGAATGGTAGGGTTTTGTTTTTGGTTGAAGAGTGTTCAGCTACATGTGGGAAGCTCTTGATCTCTTACAGCACCGGGTCCCAGCACAGTGTCACATCCTGTTAGTGTTATATCACCTTTGCTGGTGATTGTTAAGGACAGCAGTGCCATGAGTTCTTGCAGATCATTTTCATGCAGTGCTTCAGGAGGAAGTGAAGGGATTTTTTAGAAAAACTCAGGCTATTTAGATAACCCAACGAAGATGGCTCATGTCTTTCCCCAGATGTTTCCGTTCCCTCCTTATTCTCACTTCCCCACTACATTGAAGGTGAAGAAAATAATGCAAGTGAAATATTTTATATAACAAATGTAAACTTGTTTTTCTCTTCAGAAATTGTCCCTGCTCAATATGTGATTTTCTCAGGTGCACCTTTTTTGGGGTGGGGTGAAATAATCATAAAGTTCCAGATTCAGAAATCAATGGGAAATTCCCCACTACTGTGGGAGTGGACCCCATTTCATCATTTGGGATAGACTTTGCACAGAAGATTTTTATTTTAAACCCATGTTTTCAGTAGATGAGAGAAGTCATGTGCTCCCTTTTTGTGTGTGTTACTGGATCAGTGTAA
Source organism: Chaetura pelagica (assembly GCF_000747805.2). Taxonomy (NCBI): domain Eukaryota; kingdom Metazoa; phylum Chordata; class Aves; order Apodiformes; family Apodidae; genus Chaetura; species Chaetura pelagica. Next base: position 1,793,681 of record NW_009952362.1, on the reverse strand, counting down.
AACCTTAGAACCAGCTTAATAATATTCCTTGCCTTGGCCAAGAATGTTGCTAGTATCATTCACTGAATATTCTCTGAAAACAGGCCTAGGAGAACTAATTTCACTGAATATTCAAATGAATATTCAAGGACCTTATTGTTTGAAAGATTTACCTATGTATAAGTGCATATGTATTTTTCTGGGTTAAAAATCATACTTGTGGTGAAAATCAAGCTCTGTATGCCAAAGAATATATATGGAAATTTAATTTACTTTCTGTTGAGTTTTAGTTCTGTTGAGGCTTCCAAGAAAGAAATACTTTTCTGTAGACAAAAGATAAAAAGCTTTAAATTGATCATTATTGGAAACGAAATCAAAATTTGAGAATGGTTGTCTGTAAAGTCAGAACTGACTTTGATTACATGAAATTTTTATTATTTTTTTTTTAATAGGAGGGTGTAAACAGGTAAATCAAAGATACAGTAGCAAAACAGCAGATGCCTTAAACTTGATACCAAAATGTCAGAAATTAGAGGAGTTGTGAGGATATTAATTCCCTGAGATGTAATTCTGGCTGATCATCACACCATGGGAGGGACTGCACTTCCCCTGCTCCACTTCATTTGAGCATGTTTCCACACTCCCCTAAAGACACTAAGCAGGACAGCACCTGGGCTGGAGCTGTGAAGGGTAAAGATCTGGGCTTAACCTGGATCCAGTGACTGTGCATCCTCTCCAGAAGAGCAGCTTAAGTTTAGTAGTAAATATTTAGGTTATTGTAACCCAAAGATTTGATGCAGACCTGCAGTCTACAGGCAGGTGCAGCTGTTTCTGCTTTTCTGTATGTTTAAATGACAAATGTCTGTTGTGAAACAAACTAAATCAAAACATTTTCAGGCTTGCCTTTTGAATGAAAAGCTCCAAGTTCAGTGTTGTATTCCATTCTACTTTCAGCTTTTAAAAGTTGTCATTGGGTTGTTGTTTTTTGTTTTTTTTCCCTTCAGAAGCTCCTCATCCACTCCTAAGCAACTAACTTTAAAGTTGTTGAAGTTGTCCCTAACTGCAGGCTGTGGCTGTGAGCTGGGCAGGACAGGACAGCAGAGCCCTGCCATCCCATCTGTGATGGAGGGAGCTGGACCATGGACACCTATGGGCCTGGAGCAAGGAACCTAGCTCTGCATTACTATGCTGTTGGATAGGATCCGTTGGCCAAGGTCCTGCTGCCTTCTCTTCCACCCAAACCCTGCCCTAGCTCTGCATTACTATGCTGTTGGATAGGTCCTGATGCCTTCTCTTCCACCCAAACCCTGTGTTCTGCAGTCACTGAAATCTCTGTTATTTTCATTGTGCTGCAGGCTGGGAACCCATCAGATAGACTCAGCAGCTCCCATGCCTCCCTCTCACATGGGAACGTGAGTAGTTCTTCCTCCCTGCAAACTCTGGTGTGCTCCATCCTCCTCCTCCTCACCAGCCACCCACGGTGCTGGTTGATGCTGTTGCCTGGCGACCACCCTGTGACAGACAGCTTGGAGGGAAGCGATGACAACCTGAACTGGCTGCTGAAAGCAGGGATCGTTATTGTAATGTGACAAGCAGTGACAGCTGAGGCACCAACACATTGGGAGTGTGATTCCCCAAAAAATTAAACCAATAAACACAGGAGGAAAGTGCTGCACACACCTGTGTGTGTGTAGGTGTGTGCGTGCGGATGCCTTCCCTTGCTGCAGAAGGGTCACAGAAGGCACCTCTTTGTTAATGAAAGATGAACATAACCCTAAAAACTGCCCTGATGAACAGGCCAGCCCTCAGACAGATGCAGCTGGCATCAACACTCCAGTATCTCAGCTACTCTGGTGGCCAAGACAGCAGTTCAATGGGAAGCTGCAGCTGCAGGTGTTGGCCAGGGTTAGAGCCCGCAGCCCCTAGTGACCGCAGGCACAAATACCATCTGCACGGAGAGGAAAGTGTTGAGGCTTCAGAATGAAGGTGGTGGTCCTGCTGGTTCAACCTGCCATTCTTCCTCCTGCCTGCCAGCTGGACAAGATTAGTGTAGGCACAAGGATGCTGAGTGGATTCAGCCCTGATAGCAAATTAATGTGGCTGTACAACAACAGTGCCTGTATTTTCAGCCCAAAGAGCAGTAGGGTTAAGGTACAGCTTTACTACAGGTGAACATCTTTCACTTAAAGATATTCTGATGTTTCTTTGAACTTTTAAAGTGATATTAACTGTAGCAAGTATTTCCAGAAAATGTTTGTGCTCTGGGTTATCTGCCTATGCTTTGATGGCTCCTGGTGGCCTTCTAAAATAGCTGTCAATGTGTGTGCTTAGAACAGCAGCACCAATTTTCTTCAGTGCTATTCAAGTTCTTAAGGCAGGCTTATCAGTGAGGCACCTGAGTGATGGCTTGAAAGGGAAACAAAACAAACCCCAAACTGCTTTACAAAGATCTTTTTAAAAAGAGTTAAGAAATCACTAGAGTTCCTGTCAGACTGCAAGAGAAAGGAACCCTCACACATAAAGAGAAGAAAGTTCCATTGCCTTAGTTGCTCTATCCTTTCCATCACTCCATTGCATCACTCCATGGCACCACCTCAGAATAAAACAGTTGAGGAGGAATGTTGAGCCCATGTCTGCTCCTTTTCTGCTCAGGTACATCAGGATTCAGATGAAGTCAGGAGCTGCTTTGTAGCAAGCAGATGGAGAATCCATCTCTTTTCTAATGCTGAGGTACTGAAAGACCTGACAGAAAGAATAATTTCTGAGAAATGTTTTCTTTGACATGGTGGATTTTGGTGAGAAACAAACCTTTACAAGCAAGTAGGGGAAAATGATACCTTGAGAAATTTTAAGAAGAGCAGAGAATATAGTACAAGGGAATTAATATCTCAATATAAAGTGTTACTCAGAAAACCTGTACTTAATCCTCTATATAGAGAGCATTTTGCTTAAATAAGGACATACTGTATCATAAAACAGATGGAGATCTTTGCTGGAGAGTTCATAGAAAAGAAATTATGTCTGTAATTTGGTGCTCCTGATTAAATATATGGAGTTGTGTAGTTGACGTCTGAACTTGGGTGATAAGATATGAATTATATTTCAACCAATTAGTAAATTTGTCTTTCTAACAAGCTACTTAGATGATCCAGAAATATATTGTGTGGTAGCAACTGCTAGAATATTAAAATAGTTCATTGTAGAAGTACATGGTATAATAAAGTATGGGAAATGAATACAGTATTGCAATAAAGACAAAACAAGATAGATGACATACAATTTTAAATATTCACCTTTTGCATTGAGTTTACAAAGTACAGATGATGTCACTAAATTGAAAATGCCACTGAGATGCATAAATCATTAAACATGAGTATTAGAGCCACTTGGGGAAAGAGAGTTGTCAGAAGAATTTTTCATTAGAAAGTATAATTTAGGCAAAATCAGAAAATTTCTTAGGGGTATGTAATTTTCAGTGACATTTGCTACACTAAAATATCAACCATAATTATCTGCATTCTGATAGTGTCAAAAACTGTAGTGAAAAACATTCCCAGTTGGCTTTTGCTTTGGCACCAATAATATGACAAGATACTAATCCTATATCATGGACACATTTTCTTATACTGAATATATCAGAATATGTGGAGTATATGGGACACTACATGATACATTTGGCTGAGTGATCTTAGAGATCTTTTCCAGCCTTGATGATTCTGTGTGTTTCTGATTCTCAGAATGTATGGTGGATGCCACTGAAGGATTTTTCTGAAGGTAACAAGTTGTTTGGGCAGTGAAGCCACTGTAGGGAGGTAAGTCAGTGGTCAGTCTCAAAGGCAATACAGTGTTTTCCTTTCTGAGACAGTACTTTTGAGGATTTTATCACTGGCACCTCTGGAGTGGCAGGAACCCCTCTGTATAAGTTTCAATTAGTGTTTAATGTTCTGACGTTGTCAAAAGGAAATGCTTTGAGGCTATAGGTTATCAGCTGAAAAATGTTTACTGATACTAATTTTCGCAGGAAATTTCATGATCTTGCCATTCCTTCTTGGGACAGAGACCTCACATCAGCCTGTGAGGAACCCTCACAGAACAGAAATTGTGGCTTCTGATATTCAAATAGAGAATGTAGCTTGGAAGGTGATATTTAAACAAATCTCACCAATTTATGCTTTCTATAAAATAATCCTTACTAGCTGCTATAAAGTCAAGATGAAGGTAACTTGAATATCAAATACTCCTTTTTGTTCCTGGAACAGTCTCAGCTTTACTGAGGGATAGATCTCTGGGAAGTCAGAAGTGTGGCAGCTGGGCTGCTTCTTAACTAGCCAGAAACTCAAGGGGAGAATAGATTGCAAGGGAAACATGTGAAAACCCAGAGCTATTTTAGCTGTTGTGGCCCCTTTGGCTGCTGAGTCTGTTGACAGCTGGGATCCTAAGGCATGCCATTTCCACCCAAGTAAGAGGCTCCTAAAGATGTTAATCACTGACATTTTTTTAGCACGGAACAAAGTGATGTCTCTTTGTGTTAACTGCAAATCCTGTACAAGGTTCTTTTTACAGCACTGAAATGCTCTAAAGATAAATATTTCATTCCTGGCTCCAAGAACTGGCGGTCTGTTAGCCATGATCTGGGAGGGAGATACAGCCACTCACACACTGCAGCAGCAGTTAGAAGGAATGTCCTGGATTCTCTTATTTTAGGAGTCAGATAACTTGATTGCAATGGTCTCTTCCTTAGGCAGAGGTAGACTAGAGAATTGGTTCTTCCTTAATGTGTGAGCAGGCAACAAGAAGCAGCAGAAAAATGAGTTTACAAATGCATTAAGCAATTGCTCATTTCACCCTAGTAAAGTTTTTTTGTTGTGATTTAGATAATTAACTTCTAAAAGAAAATAATAATAATAATAAAGAAATTACAGACAGGCAGAAACAAATGAGATGGGTATTGTTTTTAGGGTGTGGTGAGAGGCAGCAGAGGTAATTCTAAGAAATCCCTCAGGGTATAAATTTGCCTTTAAAAGGCACCCAGCTGACTGTACTTCCCTGTCTTCCCAGGAGGAAGGAATAAGTGATCAAGGAGGAGGAAGAGATATGATGGGCAAGACTTAGGGTGAGTGAATGTTTTGTAGGACTGCATGAAGTTGTAAGTAGTCTGTTGAAGAACAGCTTTTCTAGTGGATTAGCTGACTAGTGGTTATTGCTAAGCTTTGGAGAAAGCTCTTGTTGGGTGACCTCAACAACTGAAGAACACTGTGGCTTGAAGTGTTTTTTAGCAGTGAAGAGGTGCCAAGGAAGAAGTGTGTCTTAAGCAGGTAGGAAGCCTCTCTGTTGTGTGTGTGCATGCTAATGGCACAATGAGAAGACTTGGCACAGTAAAGAGGATAAGGCTGCAAGGCAGTGTGCTGAGTAAGATGTTGCCTGGAAAATGTAGGGAATGGAGCTGCAAAGTGAAGTTGCTGGTAGAGCAGAAGAACTTGATGCTGTTAGAAAGCTAGGTTTGTGGGACATGGTTTTGGAAGTGAAAGAGCAGTCAAGGGAAAAGCTGGAGTCAAGGAAAGTATTGTGGACTAGAGTAATGCAATAAAAGCAGTTGGTTTTAAGAGTGGTTTTAGCTCCAGAATTGGCCAAAAAAGTGCTTTAGAGGGGACTGAACATTTCACTGGTCAAGATGCAGGCAGCTGGATTAGTTTCATTCAAAAAGAAAGAGCATGAACTTTTTGAGGAGTGTGGATTTTCTACTGTGGAGTTTGGATGCAAGTGATATAGAAGCCCTGGCTGGTAACAAAGAGTGAGATACAGGAAAAGAGCAAGGATACAACTGAAGAAGCCTGACTATCCATTGGTGAAAGTTGTGGTGTTGAAACAGCTTGGAGGAAGAAATAAAGACATAAATTGGCAGATATTAATACTGCTACCAAAAATTTAATGCTCAGTGAGCACAGACAGTTGCTGGAGGATGGGACATTGATGGAAGAGTTTACCTGAATAGTAGTTTTCCATGCTGTGACTTTCCCTGCATACACTGTGCTGTTTGTTCTCAGCATTTGTGAATGAAAGACATCTCTCTCTGCCACCACCTGTGGAGGTTTGACATGAGCCAGCCAGGAAGTTGTCTGATGCATCTGGTTTAATTGTATTTCAATGCTTGGAGTCAGAGCTATAATATGTGAACAAGACCCTCTTAAGGGATGTAGGTAATTACACAAATTGGTGTGGAGACATCTTGCCAGCAGAGATGTATTTTGTTTACCTTCTTAAATTTGGCAGGGAATGGCCTTGCTATTTGTAGAGGTACAAGTTGTTATAGCTGGGGAGCTGCTGTCTGGGCTCAGAAAGGAGTGAAATAATTGGGGACTACAAAAGCTGGTAGCCTAGCAGCTTCTGTTTTTAGAAGGGTGATGTAAGCAAAAGGCCTTTATACCCTCCTGTATCGTTGTGACAAAAGCTCGTGCAGACGAGGGATTGCCCTGGTCTCAGTGGGGAGTTCTGGTGGTGCATTTTTGCCTTCTGAGCACGCAGCCTTAGAAACAAGCTCTCCCACAGCTGACACGCAGTGGCAGCAGCTTGTCTGCAGCCTGGCTGGGGTGTGAGGCTGAGACCTGTGGTGCAGCAGCCTGTTAGTGTTGAGCTGAGGAGGGGTGATCTCATTTGCTTGGCTTACAGTGAGTTACCTGGAGTGTACCTGTAATTTACCATAGCTCATGCTGAGAGGCATTTAAACTGCAAAAAGGAGGCATTTAAACTGTCAAAAGTAGGAGGCCTCATGTGGACAGTTACCCCAGATGGGCTAATGTGGGGCAACTCCTCAAGTTGTACTAGTGTGAGATACGTCATGTAAATCCTCAGACTTTTCCAGTTGAAGCTTTTGCCCACAGAAGCTTGCACTTGAGCATTGCTTCTTGGGTTTTTTTTCTTAAGCTGCTGTTGTCAGCCTGTGGCAAAGGGTTGTTTGGCTCTGATCATGTTGGAGTAAAGGGACCATCCCTATGGAGGTCTGGGATGATATCTTGTGCTGCATTTCTGTTGAGGTGCCAGGCTTTCCTTGTCATCCTCTTCGGCTTAGGAGCTGACTTGTTCAAGACAGGATTTAGCACTTGGCCAGCCTTTTAGTCCACTTCATCATACCCCTGACTTTTAAATTGATCGAAAGTGTTCACTTTAGAATAGAAAAACAGTATTTAAAGGTGTGTGGGATGAGTGCTTATTCCCGGGTCAGTCCTATTATCTATTAATGTTAAATGCTCCAGCAATCCCATCTGTTATGCAAAGATAATATATCACAAGAACCATGCAAAGGTCTTGACAAGACTTCCAGCTGATGGTGTCCATTGCCACTGAACAGCATTTCCCCTGCGCATAAGCAGAATGCAGGTCTGTCCACATAGCTCAGCTAGCTGCAACCTGCCACTGACATCACTTCTGTTCCCCTCACAGAGGGCAAATTGCAGCCAGGTTGAAATATTTTGCTAATTAAAAAATATTAAATGGTCTCCATCTACCTCCGCCCCAATGAACAATGCAATTGAATTATCATTAGAGCTTGTACAGAACTTTTGATAACAATGGAGTAATTTGTATGAAATTCAGCCTTAGTTTTCTTATTCCTCCAAGTCCCATCATTGTGTTCATTGTGCTTTGAAGTCATAGCTAAGCTTCTCTCTCCTGCTATTCACTTGATTTATTTCAGCCCCAGCACACAGCTTCTAAATACTTGTTAAATTTGTTTCTGAACAAAAGGACTAAAATCCAAGTCTGTTTTAAATGAAAGACATGAGACAGTTGTGGTTCCATTCATTTGCTTGTATCTCTGCTGTATCGAGAGAGCTATTGTTATGCATGCAGTACTGGCAAATAATCATACTAATAAAAAATAATAAATCTCTCAGGGTTTGCTGTCAATAGCAACAATCTAAAGAGAACTCAAGCCTAGAGAATGAGTGATGATATTTTGGTTTTGCTGCTAAAATGTAATGCTTTCTGGAAGACAGGAGCTAGAGGGATCTGCTCAGTTTCTGAAGCCAGCTCCTTGTGTGGTATGACAGGGGTCATCCAGCTCCACTCTGGGCACTCATGTGTGTGAGAGGGTTTATAAAGCTGTGGGAGGGTTGCCTATGACTCTGGTGACTCTGTGGATGGTACTGTGTGTACAGGAGGATGTTCGTGCTGCCTTTACTCCTTCTGGATATCACAGCTTTGACTGGCTTCTAAGAACTGACCTTCCCCAAAGGAGAAATTAGAAGTGTTGTTGGCACCCACTTTGAGTGGGATCAGTGTCAGCACTGTTGGTGAACTTGGCCTTGTAGGAATTGTGCTTGTTTAGGCTAGGTGGTTGCCTTCACTCTCAGGAAGATGTTTTTTTTCAATTGAGATGAGTAAAAACCTATGGAATCCCAGGTTCAGTGAAAATCCTGGTTATTTAAAACGTACTTCCTCTATGTTAGTCTGCTGTTAAAACAGAGCAGAATGGCTGGGCAGGTGGAATTAGTTTTCTCTCTCTGATAAGAGCAGATTAATTTTAACATTGGCTAAAATTGCATCCATTTTTTCTTGGTAAATGAACCATAAGACACATTGTCAGAAGTGAGCCTTCCATAATGACTGCAGTTAATATTTTAGAGCCATTTTCTCTGTGGATTGGAGCTTAGACTCAAGCATATGAGAATCAGCAATATACGCTGTACATTAGCTTGATTTCTATTCATTTGCAGCTCAAGAGTATTCTTCCCTTCCCCCATGCTAATTTCAGAATACTTCAGAGTTCTGTTCTGTAGAGCAAGGGATTTGCATCTGATTTCATACCCAGGTAAATGCGTATTTACTTGGAGGCGTCTCAAAGGCAGAAGGGAGGTAGCACAGCTCATGTGCTTGTGGGTCTAAGCTGAGGCTTTGGAAGTCTCAGTTCAGCTGTCTGCTCTCCTGCAGAGCTCCTTTGTGTTTTCCAGAAAATCCTTGTGCTTATAGTGACTCAGTTTCCTGCAGGTATATTAATCCTTTCCCTGCTTCCCATGGGACATGTGAATCCAAATCACTTCAAATGCTGTGGTGTACTAGAATACCCTCTTAGCATCATGCAAAGGTAGAGGGAGAAGATCTCCTAGTGCTCATTGGCAAAGCACCTATTCAAGTCAGATGTAGTTTTCAAAGGCTCATTTTGGATGTTGCATATACTCCCCTGATTTTTACTCTCAGACCATGACAGTTTGCTTGGACAGAGCTCATCAAGAAGCACTGGTTTTAATTTATGGAACTGTCCACTGCATTAGGTAAGGACCATTTCTGCAGTAATTAGTTCTGTGAAGCTCATCTAAGCAATTGCTCCTGCTATTCTGACCGGGTCTTGTTCCTTCATGGTGCAAGGAAAGGATGAGTATTGTGTCTTGGGAGCAAGAAGAAAAGTTGGACCTCAGCAGGGAATGGGTAGCTGAGGCTGCCATGGGACCATGCCTGTGGGTTGGTGTGATTGGTTGTTTCACATTGTGAACATTGTCTGTGGGAGTGGGAAGAGACTAGTGAGAGGAGGTTATTGTGCATGACAGTTCTGGCAGTGTATTTCTCTTTAGAGAAAGAAATAGCCTTAATTGCCAAAGGACAAAAACAGGGACATTTGGAAAATATTTTTAACTCCAGCAGGTTTCTAGTGAAACATACTGTTTTAGTGATTGATAACCAGTTACACTAAGCAACTGTTTCTGCAACTTGGGTGTTGTATTCGTTCCAGAGGAGTAACAGAAGATGGAAGCTGTTATTCTTGCTGTTTTCACATAATAAGCTGTACATTTTTCCCAAAAAGCTTTTACTAGTTTAATGCTTTTCATCCTTGCTCAATAAGGAAAAGAGTGCTGCAAAGGCTCAGGAAAGATTTCAGGAACTTAACACTTAATTAAAGGAAATTGGAAAGCACCAACAGCATAGCTGGGGAGAGTGAGAATTCTCATGTCATGTCTTTATTATGGGAATCCCCAGGGCTCCTGCTGGGACTCTCTGCTCTTTGCTGTCTCTGTCCCATCTCACAGCTCTCCCTGCAGCATTACCACTAAAGAAACTCACTTTTTTGTTTACAAATATCTCATTAAAAAATTATCAGCACCATCTATTGGGGAAACAAAGGAATTGGTTTCTTCACTGATTTGAATATGCAAAATCCTGTGATGTTTTTGCTTGCTTTTTTGATTTCTAGCTATAGTTTAAAGTGAAAATGTGCCTAGACAACCTGCTTGTTTTTTGACTTAGAGCAGCCTGGAGTTTATGCTTGGGGGATTGTGCCTTGTTTCAAAAGGTACCTTCAAGAAATGCAGTGAACCATTTAAAAGGGAGCAAACAGACAAAGATTCAGATGTCAAAATGGTGCCTTGGCCATGGAGGCTTCTGTCACATCAATAGGACAAGGGCAACAGCTAAGAAACAATTTGCCACTGAGGAGATGGGCATGTCTAGTGCCCATTGAGTCAATCCTGACTAGCGTGTCTGAGAAATTTGGGGGAAGAGTGGGATATTTGACCTTCCTGATCTTTTAGGACAAAGAAAACTCTATAGCTTGAAGAACAGGCAGAGGAATTATAGACAGCAGAAGACTGCCTTCAAGGCACATTTCAGGGTTAGAGAGTAGTCATGATCTGAAGTAATTTCAGGACAAGCAGTTTGATCAGCATTGACTCTTCCAGATCAGATTAGAGGCCTCCTTAGCATGTTTCTGGGAATTTACATGTGTAAAGCCTAATGAGACATCTGGTGTGAAATTACCTCCTAAGTCTTACTTACTCTGCTATGTTATGGGCTTCTCCCTGTTTCTCCAGTACTCTCATCCATTGCATTTCTGTGATGTTTATGTAGTATTATATCACCAGTGTGTCTGTCTTCCCTCCACTCCTCCTTTAATAACAAGTAATTTCTTGCTAGGAGGACTGTGCCTGCAGGCTAAGGTTTCAATCCCACTATCGATAAGCAATGATACTGCAAGGATACAGTAAGTAATGGTCTCTTAAGTCAACAAGATCTGATCCCTGCTGCAGTTGCAAACACATAACTCCTGCACTGATGGACCAAGACCTGTTTTACTGCTGGCTTTAATGGTTTGCCCTACAGTATTTGTTGGAGAGCATTTAAATCTTTCTGATCTGTCAATTGAAAAAAAAAAAAAAATAATCTTTCCTTACAGCCCAGCATAATTGTTTTTAGATTTTGTTTATGCATTACTGCCAAGACAGTCTTAATTTTCACTCTGCAGTATTTACACTGCTTTTTTTTTATTTACATACAGGAATCCTATCCTTTTTTAGTCTGTTTTGCTTGGTAAGCAAGCAAGGGTTTTCTATGGCATGGCCATGTGATTGCAGCAACTGAATTAGTGTTTTAAAAAGGTAAGGTCCCAAAGGTAACTCGATCAGTAAAAGTTAAGCTTTTTAAAAAACTGGGCAGTTATTATTCTGGACTCTCTGGATGGATATTGAAGAGACCCAAGTACTTACTATCATAAATGCCTGTATCAGTAGCTTACTCTATCAGCAATATCTGATAAGATTGCTAGATCTCAGATAATTAACACCGTAATACTTAATGACTGTTAGCTAGATGAATGCTATTCTGAGAGTATGGGAGGATTAAATATGAGATGAGGGAGAATAGAGCTCTATCACCTTTGGGAATGTGGACTTGTTATAGATATGAAAGGGTTATTAAGACCTCTGCAAGTGGAGTAATCTGGGCAGCTTTGGCTTTGATCCCATGGGCTAGAGGAAACTGCAGCACTCTTGGAATGCAAAGTGTAGAATTACTTATGCAGTGACAACCTCTGGAGCTCCTTCACTCCAGTTTAAAGTGACGCCAGTGACAGGTTTCCCTTCATGCTTCCCTTGAGAGGTGTGTTCTTGGTCTAATTGACCCATTAGCGCAGCAAATTTCTCTTGCTATTCAGCCAAAATTTTCCTTCTGCTTAATTTCAACCCATCACTCCTAGTTATGCCTGTGTGAGCCTGCCTGAGCTGCCTTTGCCATACTCTAGCTTTATTGATCTTGGCTCTGTAAAGTAATTCTTAACCCACTGACCTTACTACTGGCACTGCCAGGGCAGTGCTGGAGAGAGCTTGTTTCTTGGCTGTCTTTGGTCCATGGGGCTGGAAGAGAGGAATGCAGTGAAGGATTTGGTGTTGCTCAGTAAACTTTCTGGGTGGCCATGCGGAGTGGTGAAAAGTGATTTGAGTTTTCCCAAGCCTTAAGATGTTGGAGTTTGCACAGCTGTGTTGGGGGGTGGGAGAGATGTGGGCAAATATCCAAGCCATTGGATGTCAAAGCAGGTGTCCTGGTATCAGAAGCTACATCCTAAGTATTTGGCCTCTGGAAGACCTCTCAAGGGTAATTTTTAGCTTCCTGTAAGTCAGTGTGTGGATGTGTTTTGTGTGGACAAATAGAAGATCATGTTTGGGAAAAGTGTTTTTCTGCAAGTGTTCAACAGAGGAAACTCATCACCATGTAGAAGAGAGTGATCATGAGAACTGACACTCAAACTTCATACCCTATGAACTTTTCATTTCAATGTCTGGTGTAGGTTACCTATTCCAGAAGCACAGAGCATGCTCAAGTCCCCATGAACTGGGAGGAGCCATCACCCCTGGACTTGCTCACACTCTGTTTAGATCCACATTCTACTGGGTAGATCTGTCTCACCATAATGTTTGTGCTGGTGAGTTTATTCTGATTTTGTGGACGCTGGTCAGCTGAGTGGCTGAGCTGGAAAAGGATCAGTGGTGCTGCTGGATTCCCAGGTTTACTCCTGGATGCAACATGATCTAATTCCCAAAGGTGCTTGAATGGCAAAGGCGGGAGGGTAGTATTTCTTTCGGTGGTATTTAATTTGTAAGACATTTTGGGCAGCCCACTCATGCTAGTGTGAAAACTGGTTGTGCATACTTCTCTGAGCTCACAGGAAAGCAGATCAAAAAGGATAGTTAGAGGGACAGTATTAATAGGTATTTTAAAACCAAAACCACTGATAAGTTGTTTCCCACATAGGAGAAAGTAGGGAGCATGTGCGGGTTTGTGTGCACTGGGAAATACATCCACTCTGTGGAAAATCAGCATAACTTGTCTGTGCTGTTACTTCTCCCATCAAGTCTGTTGAAAATCTAATACAAGACTGTAGTTCTCAAGCCTTAGGCACTACACAACATTTAATAGCTGAGGTATCAAACACCCTGTTTTAGGGTACAAAGTCTCTGTCAGTGTAAGGGATAAGCCCAGAACATTGCAGCAGCCTGCTGCTGAAATTCTAGTGGACACTGAGCCACCCACATGCTGCTGTGTCTGTTCACAGGGCTGGCTGTGCAAGTATATTAATAAATGTGAGCTGTGCACCTTTCTGCTGTGACTGCAGAAGCAAAGCTGAACCAATTATTTGCCCATCAGAGAGAGGTTATGGTGGTCCTTCTCCTCTCTCCATTCTTTGGTTTTTCTATTGTTTTGCTGAGAGTGTAAATGCAGAGATGGTTAATTGCTTTGCTGACCTGATTCTGTCTGTATGTGGGACCTGCTTATATGAAAGTGTGCGGGCCCAAATGACTAAAGTGTGTCAAAGCATGGTGATTAAAGAATTATAAAATACTTTCTGAATGTCCTATTCTCAACTCATTGTGACTTTGGACAGAAGCCCAGGAAAAAAGAGAGGAGAGGGAAGGGTGAAAAATAAAAATAATTAAAAAAAGAATAAACTCTGAGAGGGACTTCTGCAATTTTTTGCTTCCATTTTATCGAGAAGAGAAGATTGATAACAAACATTAGTGAGACAAAATTACAGCGATTTGTATGGATTCCCAGGTGGACAAGTTTAACACGAATAAAATATTATAGCCTGCTCTGTCACAGAACTATTGTGCTGATCATAAAATAAAAGAGCTTTATATAGGCAGGGGAGTGTGTGTGCTCTTATAATATAGATGGAGGCATCTAATTTTCCACTAGGATTAAAATCCTGTATTGGGCTGGAATAGCAAAGTACTTAACTTTCTGAAAGTGCTGTGGTTGAATACTCTGGAAGGGGATACACTTGGCAGATTCTTTTTTCAGATGCCAAAGCAAACCCGTTGAATCTTGCTGAGATGACCCCTATGGTACTGGTGCCTACACCTGGCAGCTCAGGTGCCCTGTTTGTTTCTGTTGAGGTTGTCAGAAAGCTGTGCACCCCCGTGGCTCTCGTAGGTGTAGCTGTGGTGCCGCACATCAGAGTTGGCAGTTTTAGTGCTCTCTCCCTGCTGCTCTGGTGTTTGTGGTGGGAAACAAGCAAAAATGAAAAACAACTAGTAAAAATAAACATTTTGGGATGAGAATCTTTTATGTGGTATTTTTAAAGTCAGTTCCTTTGGGGTTTCTGTAGTGTTTGGTTTTACTTTATTGCAGAGGATGCTGAGTGATAGGCTGGGTAACACTGCCTTGTGCTGGCTTCTTACCAGCAGACATCTGTCACTGCTATGGTGGGAGAGGAGATGATGCTCCCTCCTGATCCTGGGACATTTTTCTGTTGATTGCTGTAGTTTACAGCAAATACCAACTGGGTTTGTGGCACTAAAATGGTAGGGGAAAAGCTGAGATTAATTTTGTCATGATGCAACATGTGCTGTCCTGGTGCATCTCTGACTTTGGCTGAATTGCCTGTCAGGGGCAGTGAATCTACTTCAAGGCTTAGCCCTCCTATGTACTTCAATGCACTCATTATTCTCCTCAACTTAGGATATTAAACTTCTCACCAATATAAAAGGGGAGGCAAATTTGTGGTGATGGTATTTAGCCAATAAATTTCTATTGACTTCATGTTTCATTACCCAGTGTTATAAACATATGTGGCATATTGGACATCTGCTTTCCTTTAAGCCATGTAGAACTGATGAATTGCTGTTTTAATTCTGTCTGGGGATTTAAAAAAATATTATTTTTTTCTTCCAATATTAAATATTTCAAAAGCTAATGCTTACTTTTTGGAAGTGAAGATACCACTACAAGATCATGTTTGTTTTGACAGTTTTGTATGTTATGTGAAATGAAGAAAACAGTTAAACACATTTTTCCTTCATTTTATTTTGGCTGAAACTCCTATATCTGGTTTCAATTTAAAAGCTGTATCATCCTAACCCCATTTTTCTTTTTTCACCTGTAGCCTTTTCCAGTTTTTCTACTGTAAATATTCAAGTAATAGAAACTGCAAAGTGGTGCCTATTCCCCTTTCTTCTCTGTGCTCTCTACATAAATTCTAAATGCTGTTTTGAAATGAAATGTAAAGAAACATCCTTTTTTCAAAGAAGGTCAAAGGAAAGCTCAGTCTAGATATCAAATAAATCAAAATTCAATCAAGAAATTTCAATAAACATTTTCAGAGAAGGATTATTTTTCTTTATGATGTGTTTTCCTGGGAAAGAAAGCTATGGGTTTTCTGACCAACTCTCATTATTAATAACAAAGCAGACTATCAGAAGGGAAAGTGATATTGATACTTCACTTAATTTCCACTTTTTTGTTTGTCCTTTGAGTCAGATGATTGTTTAAAGATTGATGCCTCCTGGGGCTGGAACTCTGGATGCTTCAGTTCAATTTCCTGTCCCATCATAGTGTTTCTGTTTGGGATCAAACAACCTAATTTCTTAAGCTGGGATATATTTTTAACCTGGGCTTATCCTGCAGCCAGCACACTGAAATTCCTTACTGTGCTTCAGGTTTTTGAATCCTATGGAGAGCAGTGCAGCATCTGGATCTGGCAGACTATATTTATCTTTTTTTGGTCCTTTCTCATAAACCAGTCTTTATTGCTTGCTGTGTGTTCTCATATGCTTTGAGTTCACTTTAATATATAGGTGCCTTTTGTCATGTGTTGTGGACCAAAGAAAGTCAACTGAGACAGGACATTGATGGACTATGTGTATGTGTACTCTTGCAGCTTTTCCTAAGCATGAGTTAGGGGTTGCAGTATTGTGAAGGTGGGGAGGGATGCTCAGTCCTGCCCATGCCCAGGATTGAGTCTTTTGAAGAGAACTGTTGGAAAGAACCTCAGTAGCAGGGGAAAATGTACACAAGCATTCAGATGTGAAACAGTAGCTCTCATTACATCCGTCTTTTTTTTTCTGTGCCAGGTAATTTCTATTCTAGCAGACCAAGTGATTATGTATTTTGAATGCCTGTATGCTGGGGGAACAGTGCTCTCTTGGATAGAAACCAAGATTGGAATTAGGGCATCTGGTTTGGTTCATAGCTTGCTGACCCTGCTGGGCAACCTCTAGCAAGCTGGTGTCTCTTTGTACTGCCAGTTCTGAGAGGCAACAGCTTTCCAGAGGATGGTTGTATTTCTTTTGGAGTCTCTGGGCCAGTGGTCTGCATGCCTGGCTGGTCAGTAGGTAAAAATACAGAGCATGTAGTAGTTCAGACTGGATGAATCTTCTGCTGACACTGATTCATGTAACATCAGTCTGGGATACCAGTCTCCAGGAGCCAGAAGTTGGGTATTGATACTTTAGATGCTGCTGTTAGGCATCTATCATCGCCAATGTTAAAGAGTGTTATCCGTGCACTTTGCTTTATACAGACCGGGCTGTGTGTGGGGGGGATAAGCCCTGTGAAGCTGTTATTTCCCCCAAGAAGTAAAGATTAATGTTTCTGCGTGGCCTCTGTTGTTATTCAGGCAGCTTTAGAAAAGCTGTGCTAAAAGAGAAACAATGGATTGTCACTTCTAAAATGCTGGTGCTGTAGAGACAGGGAAGGAAAGGAATGGCAGATGTTTATCTCCATGTTTATACCAAGTTCTAGTGCATCAATCATTTGGTGTTATCAAGACTTGTGGAGGAAAGATAATAAGATTTATTGGAGGCTATTGGGATAACCCACTCAGGGCATAAATATGCTAGTAAGACTGCAGGAAGTCTTGGCCTATCAAAATGAAATAGGCAGAAAGTAGTGCAGGCCTCCCAGCTATGGAGCAGCTGAGCTCTTTGTGGGAGGTCAGTTCTTCAATATGAATTGAACAAAGCTCCTACTGGTTTATGTCTTTTCTCCAACATTCAGTGGAGGAGGACTGAGATGCAGAAATTAAGAAACCAGAGACTTGCAGGGGAGGAAGATGTTAAGTCATCAATGTGACCATGGCAACTGGACTTGTAGCAAGCCCTGAGCTGGTGCCAGACCCCAGTCTCTGTCAAGAATCTGGGCTGTTGTTACAGGAAGCAGATCATAAACACAGCCCAGCCCCTGGCCTTGCCTATGTTATGTGTGTCCAAAGATGACATGGTCACCTGATGCAGAAGATGAGTTGCTTTGATCACTTAGCAACTTGCCAGTGTTTGAAGCACAAGTAGGGTTTAACAAAAAACAAGAGACCCGTATTAACGGGTCTGAGTGAAATGTTCCGTGCTCAGAGTCCATTCCAGTCTAGAGAGTTTTATATTCACCCTTTTTCTCCTCTTGAACAGGAAGTCTTTAAGAACACATTTGACAATCCAGGAGATGTCTCTGAGTCTGAAACCACCAGCTATTCAATGTGATTGTGTATTTGCCTCAACATAATAAGAAATTCTCCTTTGCACCCCCTTGTTATTAACATTGCTGAGAAGTGACACTGCATGTGCTTCCTTCCTTTTCTCAAACATGCTGTAGAATTCTCTCTCTGATAAGTTAAAAACTAATCTTCCCCTTAACTTCTGAATGACTGAGCTAGGTGAGGATTGGCTGCAGAGAAACCATCATCCCTCATGCTTAATTGAACTGGTGTATTAGACTGAACAAATTTCACTTCAGTGATAAAGCTCCATGTGTATGTTAACTAGAGTTTATATGACTGGACTTTTCCTACTTTGTAATTAATTTTATTAATGCTTTAATAAAAAAAAAAAAAACAATACTGAGAATGAGCTTGCTGTGTGGAGTGTTGTTTTTCCATTTTTCACCACTGTCCTGCTACAGCATTAGCAATGGGCTCTTCCCATCAGAAGGCCCCCACGTACTGTCATGGGACCATGTAATGAAGCTGCTGTGCTCTGCCATTGGGTGAGTGGACATGTCCCTAGCTACAGATCTGTATGCATGATTGGAACCCAGCAGTTCATTTCTCTGATGGGCTACAAGAAGATTTATAGTCTCAGAGAGCATGAATTTTTAAGCAGCTCAACTTAGAGCCTGTTCTCCACTGTCAGTCATTCCATCGTTTCCCTAGTCCAGCTATAGCTGACTGCACTATTAGTGACAAAATTATGCAGTCTGATAAAACCAAGTACTTATTTCTTTTTGTTTTCTGATGTTTCATCTCGTAATTTATCACACTCCTATATTTACTCATTACACAAATCCTTCCTTTTTTTTTTTTTTTTTATTCATCCCTTAGTTATTTGTATACCGTGCTATTTTCTTTGCTAAAACCATTATTTAAGCATAATGATGTTACCAGTAGTACTATTTGAATGAACAATAGATTTAGCGGCTGGAGCTATGTCCCTCTATAATTCTGATTTCTCATGGGGACTGAGATTATTCCATGCAAGAGATATCTGATGTCTTGCTTTGGTTATGCACAACCCAGCTTTCCAGCTGCTAGGAGAGGCAGATTGTGACTTAACATTTAACATATTTCATAGCACTAGGAGATGTAAAGTTAGGAATTGGAGAATCTGCTCTATTTTTTCATTCTCTTATGTTTTCTTTTTTGGTCTCAAAAGTGCTATCCACCTACCTCTGATCAGCTGGGAAGATCTGACTTCAGGTAAATTTCAGCTGTGAGTATTTTGTAGCTCAAGAAAAATCATGGAGCTGGAAATAGAAAAGAAAAACACAATTTGGCAATAAATAGACCTGACATGATAGAATTATTTAAAAGGAAAATGAAGTCCTAATTATCAGGGACAGCTGATTGAAAGATGGTCAAGCTTTTGTTACCACTTCCCTGGACATCTGCAGGAGGATCTCCATCTGCTTTGAATTTTGGGACTTCATCCAAGGCTGGACTTGTTGCCAATATTCACAGTGAGTCAGACAGGCTGGCCCTGGAGGTGGCTTTCCAGAGCCTGTGCACTGGGGTGGCTGCTGTCAGCTGCTGCCTTTGCAGTCAGAGGTGGGAGAGCAGGTTCTGCCTGCACACAGCTTAAAGCCTGGCCTAGACATGGCTGTGCTTCTTCACACAAACCCAGAGCTGAGGTACAGCTGAGCAAACTTGGTGAGACACACACAAGTCTTGTGATTGAGCCAAAGCAGGAGGAGGTTCAGGACCGGTCAGGACTTGGAATTTTATCCCAGCATGCTAACTGGCCTCTGGTGCAGGTGGGGATATCTGGATTTTGTCCTGTGAGACATTTGCTGTAAAGACCTGCAAATGTCAATCAATTGGAGTGCCTTTATTAGAGATAAAAGACCAGAAAGGCAGGACTTATAGGTTCCTGTGCTGCTCCTCCTGTGTGGTCATAGGTAACACAATTAACTGCTCAGTGTTTCAGTAGAAACCATTTGTAACACAAGCATCATGATACTTACCTGCCTCTCAGGGCCATTTACTTAATTAAATTGCTGAGTTCTTCAGGTAAAAGAGTTGAAACAGCTAGTTCCCTGTGCAGTAGAAGTAATGCAGCTTGGTTTCCAATGGCTTTGTCTTGTGGTTCATTGCCAGCTCTGATTGAAACTCTCCCTGGGCCAGGACTTCATGAGGGTTTTCATTCTCTTTCCAATTCTCTCTCCAGCATTCACAGATGTTCAATAAGTGGTAAGCTTGGCCTTTCCTGTAGAAAGGGTACTCCCAGGGGATGTTTATTGGATGTCTCTTTTCTGCCCAGCTGCCTTGTGTTTTTTAGAGGTTTTTCTGTCTTACTGCAGCTGTAAAACTTGGTCCCAGTCATCCAGTAGGTTCAGGGAGTGCAGCAGGAGAGGCTTGCAGGCACATTCACATGCACACTCGCAGGACAAGCTTGCAGCTTGCTGGCTTGGGAAAGCACGTGGAAACCAGAGAGTGTTAGTGCAGTTCTATTGCTTACAAGTGGTGGAAGAGCTGAGACAGGCAGTGAGGTTCAAGGGTCTGTCACTGTTAGAATGAGGTGTTCTGATCAAGGCTCCTAAATCACT
Source organism: Chaetura pelagica (assembly GCF_000747805.2). Classification (NCBI taxonomy): domain Eukaryota; kingdom Metazoa; phylum Chordata; class Aves; order Apodiformes; family Apodidae; genus Chaetura; species Chaetura pelagica. Next base: position 1,773,635 of record NW_009952362.1, on the reverse strand, counting down.
TGGACACTTTGATTTTCTGCTTCAGTGTGGTACTGTCATAACCCATATCCCCTTTTCCTTTTTATTAATTCCTTTTCCATCTGGACATGTTCCTGTAGGGAATGTGTGGTTTATGGATTTCCTTTAATGCTTAAGGCCAAGGAGATCCTGTCAAAACCAGTTAGCTGATCCCTGGTCTCTTGTGTTAATAGCTCTCCTGCAGCTCTTCTTGCTGTAATTCCTTCATGCTGCCAGGCTGCCCCACTGGGAAGAGATTTGTAGGGTCTTGCAGCTGTTTCAGCTTTTGTGGACGCTGCCTTCTGAGACTCCTACAAACAGGCTGGAGAGAACGAAGGTGCACCTTGGCAGCCCACTTTGCTTTAGGCTGGTGAATGGATTGGAAGTCTAGGAGGGCAGGTGGGGAATTTCTCACTGCAAAGGCTGGCTGAAGGGAGGGCTAGAGATGGGTGGGCATCAGGGAATGGGGGGCATCTCTGGTGGCTTCTATTTGAATGTGAATGTGTGTGAACACACCTATCTCTATATCCTTCACCTTTGAGGTGCTGCTCCTGCTGTGATTGAGCTTGTTATCAAGTCAACTCAGGAGTTCACACTTCCTCCTTGTTACAATCATAATCTGGGTGACACACAGTGAGGAACTCGGAGCTACATTTCTGTTCCCTTGGGTTCAGCTGAAACTGAGAATAAACTGTCTGTATTGTGTTTAAATGCAGAGTAACATCACTTACTGGTGGAGGAATCCATGGGTGCAGGAGTTACACTGCAGATGCAGAGTCTGGCTTCTGGGCTTGCAGCTGCAGAGAAAATGAGCAATGAATAGGCAGTTAATTGAAAGCTAAAGTAGCTATTTACTGACAGTATAGTCTTGCCTTTTATCCTATGTGTAATCTGTGTGAGATCACTCTAAGTCAGCCTCTTTGACCCAACTTGTTTCCAATATTTGTTTGTTTTCCCTTTTCCAGCTGAATTTATATGCCATGTTTTTAATTCTTTTTTTTTTTTTTTTTTTTTTTTTCTAATGCCAGCTCCTTGTATTGCTGATCCTCACTGTTAAACTGCTCCTATGCATCACTGGTGGAAAACTGATTCTTTCTCTGAGCCAGTTAAATTCTTCTAATCTTTGCTTAACAAATAATTGCAACGTTACAGAACAGGGCTGCAAGAAGGACTACTTGGATAAAGAAGGGTTTATTGGTCTAGGCTAAAGGAGTTTTAAAAATCTTTTGGGATACCCTGAGAAAAGATTGAGTCAGGAAACGAGATAAACGTTTGTGGGATTGCATTGATTGAACAGGGCTACTTAAGTCTGCTTAAATTCTGTGGAGGGCTGAGGGTTTCATTCCTTGAAAGAACAATGTGGTTAAAACTCAGCTCCTACTGGCTGAGTTGCTGCCTGGTAGTTTGTACCTGCTCAGCTTTTTTCCTATTTAAATATACAGTCTTATGAATGTGTCATGTCAGTGTTTTCGTTTAGAAAATCACATTGGTCAAAAGTGTAGAACAGGAAAGCATTTTACTGAGAAGATGAAGTTTTCTCATGCGGGAGATTATAGAAAACAGAACATTGACACACTAGTATTCCTATGATGTAGCTGCTGATGGCCTCTGACTCTGAAAGCTTCCTACAAGCTAATGCAGAATGTGATTACCAGAGCAGAAGCCCTGACAATTTGTGTGGGTGCAGTATTGACAATATCCTAAGCACAGCTAATATAGGGACTGTTTGGAATCAGTTGCCAGTAGAGCTGGCTGGCATTAGTTTCATAAATATTAAAAGAATCAGTAGTATGGGAAAAGTTTGGGTTTTTTTCCAAACGTTTAAAGAACTTTGGGAGAGAACTGAAATTAAATATAGGTCCCTTGCTGCTTACTTAGAAGCCTCATGTCCTATTCCCAATCTCTCTACTGGTAGATTGTGGGGCCTCAAAGAGTCTTCTGAGTTGCCAGAGGTGGAGGCAGTCAGGGCCAGCTCCACAGAAATCCATGAGTATCCTTAACAGAAAGGAGGTTGTATAGCCGAGGGGAAGAAGTTGGGCACTCTGCTTCTATCATTCTGCTTGGATTATACTTGTCAGCTTCAACAGGCAGATATTGGTTTGATTTAAACATTTATTTTTTTTTTTGTCCACCCCTGGTAGAAAATTCCATTTAGATGGAGAAGGGAGAGAAGGAAAAAGATCTGAAAATGATGTATGGAAAACTAATTTGAAGAGTGTTTCACCTGCAAATTATTCTGACACAAAATTCCCAACCAGTTAGTAATTTTCTTCATATTAGAAAAGCAGTCAATCACAGAAAGTGTCTCAGGAAAGGATTTTGCCTTAATGAGGTCTGAAGTACACAACAAGAAAGGACATAACAGCTCTTTAATTTCTTTAATTTCTTAACACTTAGACACCATGGGATGAACACTTCAGAAATGCCAGAACTACAGCATAGACTTGCATTGGTATTTACTTAAAATAAGAACCTGGTGTGGTAGATGCTAGACAGGAGTAGTTTTATGCTTGGAAGTTTCTTATGGTTGCAAGTCAAGCCATGAAGGATGCAAAGGGAAGTGAGCTGGGAGCTGATGTTGTGCTGGAAACATGGCCCTGGCTGCTGAGCATGAGGAATCCCAAATGATGCCCCAGATAAGGGGAGAGGTGAAACAAAGTGTAAAGATGCTCAAAAAATGCTGGAAACTTGACAGCTAAACAAGACAGAGATGGGCTATTAAGAGTAGTTCTAAAAATGGATCCAGGGATGTTTATGGCAGCAATTTCATTGCTTGGAAACCCGGACTTTTAATATTGAAGCTTTGTGTAAAATATGCAGTTGCATCTCCAGGGAATTAAAGCAGCAAGAATTATTTGGATTGCCTGCATGTATTTGTGTTACTGTTCAGAAGCTGAATTTCCTTTTGTATGTGGTGTTTTGATTAATTTCCTGGATTGAAGCTGCTCATGAAAAATGGTTCAAGTCATTTAAGGGGCAGGCTTTTATTTGGTAGGAGCATTTTGCAATTGGTTATTAAATTCCTGTGCTGCCATAGAGCTGAGCCTCCTTTTGGCTCTGCAGGCTGGACAGCTGGATTGGAGAGTGCCAGATTGCCCACCGAGTCTGGAAAGATGAATGGGAAAAAAAGTTTTCATTCTAAATGAACCCAGTAACTTGGCACAAAACTTTCCCTTCTGACTTGCTTGCAATGTCTCTGCCTTGGAAGCAGCAGAAACTGCTTATTGTTAATTGAATTTGGTTATACTCAGAGCAGGAATAGCTGCATTTGGCCGTGTTATTTATGTTAGAGAAGTAACCAGAAGGCTCAGAACAGGTCTCCCCTGTGCTCAGAGCTGTATGTTTACCTCACAGTTTTTTCCTCTAAATTCAGTAGCCTTTAGATTGTCTGGTTGCCTTAAGATAACAGCTGAACTCTGCTTCGTGCAGGAATCCTGGCTTGGAAATGGACATGTGAGCTGGTGGTGCTGGGGAGGAGTACCCCCAGTTTGCACTTCAGGGTGATAGTTTATCTGCAGATAATGTGATCACTGTGTTTAATCTAATTGTTCTGTGCTGGGAGTGAGATTGCTTTGAGCCCTTGTCGCAGAATAACTGTGCATTTTTACTTTGCAGGGTAGGAAGCTAGAAGAGGTCAGGTCTCTGCCTGTGACAGTGCCTGACTTGTTTTTTCTAGACAAACCAGTTTTTCCCACGTGGTAAATTCTTATCTTCCAGGTCACCTTAATCACTACAAAACAGTGTTCTAGCAGTGGGAAGCAGACATGGACTGCTATGACTCCACAAGGAATACCTTGTGGAACAGAGATTGCCCAGGCTGACTGTCTTGGTGAGGTTCAGGACAGGTTTTCCTACTTGGGTCTGCTTGCTGGGATGAGCCCTGCACTGCATCCCAGGGAGAAAAACAGCACTGAGAAGCTGGTCTAGAGCTACACTGTGTGCAGCTGTGTGTGCTACTATGCTGGGGGTCAGGAGGGAGCTTGGACTGTGCTCGGTATTTCTCATATGCTGCTTGTGAGCTTGGTCTTGCACTTGGCAAAAGTCTGGCCAACTTTCATTTTCTTTATTGTGCCACCTTGAAAGAGAGAGACTAGCATGGCTCATTCTGCCCAAGACAGAGGAAATCAAGTGCTCTGTTGTGTTATTAAAATAAGTCCTCCTGCAAGACTGAAGTGATGCAGCATTTCCTTAAGATAAGCACTTCTGGACATAGCATACAAAATAATCAAAACCTCAGCCTGTTAAATTAAAAAAAGCAATCACTAATTATTCACCAATATTCCAATAAAGAAATAAAGGTCAGTGTTGAAGAAGTCAAGACCACTTATGATAAAGTTTCTGTTGCACTGTGGTAGAAGAAATGCTCCATTCCTCAAAACCACTTTTTTTTTTCTTTCTGGAGAATATACCTTCTAGTCAGTGGCTCCAACTGGATGGAGATTTATTGTAGTGCTCAGAGGACCTGAGTTCCAGTTCTGAATGTCTGATGGCAGAAGACAAGCTGGTTTGTCTTTGTGCCTCAGTTTTCTACCTATGGCAAAAGGCCATGACCCAGTCTTGAAGTATGTTGGGGTTCACAATGAAAAGCTGTGTGTCTATCTTCAGAAGAAATTAGTATTTGTAAAAGTGCTTAGCTTGGTTAGTCTGGCCCTTTTCAGGGGTTGAATTTTTCCCTTGGGAGAGCACCACTGCTAAGATCCTGCTGGGCCAGTATTGGCCCCCATGGCCTGGCACATCAGGAAGTATCTTTATAGGTACGACCACTGTGACATTATCAGTGGGGCTAGAGGCTTACTGGAAGCTCTTGGAGGTGTGTGCTATCCAGAAGTTTGAGTATTCAGTGGCCCATCAGATGTCCATGCATAAAAGTGATCCCTGCAAGTTGGGTGAGAAGGAGGGCATGTTAAGGAAGCAGCACGTTGCATTGTCAGAGCAGCAGCCAGGCTACTTTCCTAGCCTAAAGAACTACGATTTAAGGTTTTGGTTTGAAAATCTGCCACGTCCCCTTGTGTTCCAGTGCTTCCAAATCAAAACCTTGCTCATTCAAACGAAACCTTCAAACTGTTGATCCTAAGCTGTTACAAAGCCCACCTCTGTTGATGGGGAGCTGGCTCAGCTCTGGCAGATTTGGCCTTAGTTTTGGATTCTGTTCATGCATGTGCAGTATTAGCAGCTTGAATCAATGGCATAGCTGAGGAGCACAGGTTGCCATTTCAGCTGTCTTGCAAATCTTACATCTAAAGCATGTAATGTGCTACAGCAGCATTTGTGCTTGGTTTGTTGTTGTTTTTTTTTTTTACCTGGAAAGTGCAACCTGCTTCACAAAAATGTTACCAACAAAACAACTCATAAGATTGGCCTGTAAATATCACCTACTGAATGTGACAAGGTATCTGCAGATGCTGTTTGTGATACGTACACCTTTCCGGTACAAGATGAGACTTTGCCTTGCTGCAGTTGAGCTGCTGCAGCTGTTTAAAAGGAAGGTTGGCAATAAAATGGGTGTAGTCTGTACAGAGGAAGCACAATCTCCAGCGGCTGTGGCCTGGGCGTGGGCCTGCCTTGCCATGGCCTTTGGGTTGTGAATATCACCACACAGAACCACCAGATTTTGGAACTGAAGGGATGTGTGGCCCAGGTGTGTGCAGAAAACAAGGGGATTATTAAGGGGACATATGCAGGGGGCCAATCTGCAGAAGGAAGGAGATGTTTGTGGGGGAAAGGGTCTGGAAGAATGAGCAGAGTTGGTGAAATTTCAAAGAAAAGAAGAGATACAAACCCTGAGATTTATACCAATTAATAGAGATTATTTCCACTCAAGGATTGGCTGGTAGGGTTGTTATCTCCTTGAGGGGAGTCAGGTTAGACAACTAGAACAATTCATTTAGTTGATGAAAATCCAAAGACCAGGCCTCCACCTGTCCTAGAAGGCTTGCATTCAGGTGAGACCAGGAAAAGCAGTCCAGTGGGGGGGAACTGATGTACCCAGGTTACGGGCAGAGTCCTGAGCAGCTCCTTACTTCCTGGCTCTCCCATTCTGCACACAGCCTGCCCTGCTTGTGAGGTAACTGTTTGAATTAATCACTAGCACTGCATGCTCAGCCATTTGGTAAAAAATAAAATAGAAAAAATATATTTTGCTATTTAAAAAGAAAAAAATCAGTCTTGCTTCTGAGAACTCCCTGCTTTCTTCTGTTGATTTTTTTTGGTGTGGTGTGGCTTGTGTTTTTTTTGTTTGTTTCTGTGTGTTAGGTTTTTTTGTTTGCTTTGTTTGGGTTTTTTGGGGTTTTTTTTGTGTGTGTATGGAAACTAAATAGCACTGCAGTACAAATCCAGCAGCACTTCATGGTAAGAAAAGGCAGCTCGGTGTGTGGTGCTGAATAATGTTAAAGACAGCAAATAAGTGAGCTGACAACAGAAAGCCCAGGGAATGCATCACATGTTGGATTTGTCTTACTGGGGAAGGAGTTGTTACGTGGGGAAAAGTGCAAAAAGGTGTTTGTGCACATTTTGGGAGTGCTCTCAGTAAGTGTTTTTTGAACCAGTTCTGTCTCATGATTGGAGCTGTAGGGAGCTCAGCACAGTGATGGAGGGACCCTGACTGTATGTTTGACAAAGCCATTTTTAGCTGTGCTTTGTTCTTTCAATGTATATGAAAAGTGCTAACTTTCCAATGAAAAATGCAGTGCTCAACCAAAAAAAAAAAAAAAAAAAGTGAAAAAACCCCCAACAAACAATCAAACATAACTAGAAGTAAATGCCCTTGAAATTCAAATTTTTGGCAAAAGTGGTTCAATTTGAAAGAATACCAAAATACCACTTGAGCTTTCTAGTTCTTGTGCCTCAGTGTCCCTTTTCATTAGGTCTGCAGTGCTCATCTCTGGGATGGGCTTGTAAACTGGATTAGGTCCATGTTGCACTGTACATAATTTCCACCACTTTCCACCATTACCTGGGGCTGACATTGCTGTGCCCCTTAGCTATCATACCTTATAAAGAGACCAGTATTTTGAAGTCAATTACCTCTTCTCTCACAGTGTTTATGTCAAGTGTTGCAAGCAACTGTTTTTCCACAAAGATACCTGAAGTTCAAATGAGGAACAAACATCCTTGGAAATCCAGTCCTCACTGAAGGATATATGCTTTACTTTTGATACTGATGGCAAGATGGCTTTGCCCTTGCTAGTCTGAAAGCATGACACCAAAGTAAAGTATTGTTTTTTTCAAAGAGCCTGATATCAGGCCTTCATTAGTGTTAAAAGACTGAATGAAATATTGCTGAGTCTCCTTCTCACTTGAAACTCCTTATTGAAATAAAATAGAAAGTTCTCCCCACTTCTATTTGTCAGGAAGATGGACCCAACCCAAGCTACTTCCTTAAATTTCTCATTGGCAATATATGCTGAGTTCTTGGTTGAAGGTCTCAATTACTTTTGATTATGGTAAGATTTTTTTTTCAGCTTTAATTAAATACAGATGGGAATTCTTCCTTAGCAGTTATTCCTTGGGAAAATTATTTTAAATTAGATACGTTTAATGAGAATTTTTTCTAAGGGATTCAGTCTTGGCAGAGACAGAAGTGATGGGAGCAAAGTGGGACAAAAAGTTTACCACTTGATAATAAAAAGTTTTGTCTAATTTTCAGAGTTAAACTTACCATGTTCTTAGCTGCGACTGATTAAATTGTTGAATGAAATATTCACACTAAGGACTTGGGCTTCAAGGAGCTTCTACTTCAGTCCTGGTGCACAAAGGTCCCCTATTTTGAATTTTTCTTTGCATTCCAGTAGTAGTCTGGGCCTTTTCTGGGCAAGTGCAGCTTTGCTGGCCTGGGATCTGCACATACCAGAGTTAAACGCTTTCTTCCAGGAGTGAGCAGTGTTCAAAAGTAACAATGCAACTTCATGGTGGAGTTTTATGGCAAGAAGATGAGTTTCTGCAGAGTTCTGGGTAGCCATAGCTAGACGACAATGAGCAGAAGTACAGGGAAGGTAGATGGACTAAGCTCTGACAGGAAAGCCTTGTAAATAAATAGAGAACTGAGGCAAGTTCTCCAGAGTATGTAGTCTTTCACTTAAAGCAGGACTGGCTTCTCTTCCTGTTATTTCTGTGTCTTCCATTTTTAATTTTTTTTCCCTGTCTTCTTTTCTTGCACCTATTTTAGTAATCCAACAGTAAGGGTTTTTTTTTCCTGGCTTTAAGTCTACTCTGATCAGTCACAGTTGTGTTAAATAAAGCTGCTTCTGCATTAGATTGTATTCTAATTTAGCACAAAACAGTGATCATCTTCATAGCAAAGAGCAAATAATGACTCCAAGCAGCTCCCTAAAAAGTATCAAGTAAATGTAATTCTCTATCCTCACTACATTGATCAAAAAGCTAAAGCTAGAGCATAACTTTCCAGTTGAGATAATGAGTCTTTAATATCACTCTGTGCAGTTAGGTGCTGAAGTAAGTGTTAACTTTGTAAGAGAAGTTTATTGCTAACATCAGTGGGAATTGGGAATTCTTCTCAAACTTAGCTTGTGTACCTTGACATTTCATTGACTCAACTCTTGCTGCAATGTTGATATTGCTGAATTGTCCAAGGCTGTGAGAAAGGCAAGTTGAGATCAAATCCCAAGGAGTCTGTTTCTTTATCCTGTGCTGGGGTCTTGCTCTTTCTTGGCCTCAAAAAATTTTATTGATCTTCAAATACTGTTGTTGCTAGAACAAGATGTATCCTTAGGCTTCTGTCTTCTGCTGATGTGCAGCTGGTTTTGAGTTTCATATAACGTGGGCAATGCTGGCTGAAGTAGTAATCCTGTGACAGGGAGACCTGTCACATGTAACTGTCAGATATAAATATCTAATAATGGCTCTGCAATGCGAAAGTGCTAACTTTTTTTTTTTAGTGTTTAATACCAGTCTGTATTCACTTGGGATATGCAAGACTGAGTTAGCTGCAGGTTGGACATGGAGTCTGTAACAGAAACAATGCTTGCAGACGTGTGAGAGAGCCCTTTGGAGCTGCTTGTCTGTCTGCATCAAAGGTAACGGGAATCTGCGCTATGAGCTCCGACCAGACAACGAGCACTTAGAGAGCTGAAGTGATCTCAGATGAATTCTGTCTTAAGTAATGAGCAGCATTGACTGTGGAAAATGAGTAGTGACTTCTACACTCCAAACGACCCAAGATCTAGAGACTGTATCCACACAGATCTTCCCTGAATAGCAGACTGTTACCAGTGACTCTGTTATCCCTGAACTTTTGCATGCTCTTTTGTTTGTTTCTAAATTTCAAGGGTAGGTGAGACTTACTCCTTAAAATCTGCCGACATGATTTCCCTCATGTAGATAACATTTTTCTATATGTCAGTTTGATCTGGAAACTGAGGATTGCATTGCCATCTGTGCACAAAAAGCTCATGAACACTTCAAAGGCTGTGCAGTCTGCAGGCCTAGTCGTGCCACATCTCTCTTGACAGCTAAGATGTTCTTCCTTTTGGACCAGCTGTTTCAAAGGTTTTTATTCATGTAATGGATAACTGAGGAAAATCCACTGCTTGAAAGGTAGAGTTTGACTTGACTCTTTGATCAGGAAGAGAAAGGGCCATTCAGTCACCATCATATCTAGATCCCAGGAGATCTTTCTTTAACAGAGTCCAACTTAAATCACCCATTTACATGCGAGGTTGGAAGAGAGGGGGTCATCAAAGATCTACTGCCTCACTGATGTTTTCTGTTTCTACTCCCATTATTGAGGCTTGCAGCAGTTCAGAAATAGGCTATACATCTTCAGGCTAGTGAAAGTACTTTTCCAGGTTTCCCTAACAGTGCCATGGAAAAGTAAATATTAAAGATATTTGAAATGGTGTTGGTGCTTCTTAGGAATAATAAGTTCTGCACATTTTTTAGAAGCAAATCCATACTTGAGCTGACCTGTGATAGACTTCCTTGATATTGAAACAAAAATCTTCTCTGCTGAAAAAACTCGAGTTGTCATGAACCTTGTCACAAGCATCAAAGATGTAAAAAAAAAAAAAAAGCCACACACACAAAAAACCCCAAAATAACCCAAATCTGTTTATTCTGGTTGTACATGGCTACCTAGGAAAAATGTGCACCAGGGAAGGCGACTTTTAATGACCTTAATGAATTTAATGGTTGTAATTAATGCGGCATTAATCACAGACCTAAAATGTTCCATGTTTTTTTTAAAACAAAGATTATAACTGTATAGTTGTAAAAATAAACTTATCAGTGGCATATTCTCTTTAAATAGATTTTTTTTTTTTAATTAAAAAAAAACAACAAACAAACAGCCTTCACCATCTGAAAGAAAAACAGTATCTGCTAGTCAGGACTTACATAGTAAATGGCACTGGGTCAAAAACTATCATCTTGGAGTGATATAAGTATTTCAAACTCATATTCTTTTTTTCTAGAAACAGTAATCAGAAGGCATTTGTACTAGTGTAGCATAGTTTCATAGATGTGTTGCAATGAAATATACAAGTAAAATATACCCCCGTGCTGAGATGTAATGACTTCCACTGGGAATTTCTTACTTTAGGTATATTGATTTATAAAGGTAATTATAATGAGGTATGATATGTGTAAAGGAGACTTTGGAGTGGTGTTTATGTAGCCAAGGTTATAGGGACACATCTGTCCAATCAAAAGAACTCAGATGTTGATTATTTTATATAAGTCACGTGGTAACAGTTTACAGGTGAAGGATGCACAGCCACTTGGTGAATGTGCTGCAATCTGAAAAAGCTGATCTGCTCAAACTGTGGACAGTGTGGGTGGAAATCACCTTGCGGAAGGCACATGACAAATATTTTGCCTAGAAATACTTGATGTACCAAGCAAGTGGTCCAGTGTCCAGTGTTGCTCTGTCTGCTTAGTTCCAAAGCAGAGAGGTAGATACCATGGAAGAGCTTTCAGCAGTTGTAGAGGAACCATTTCAAGCAAAGCAATATCTTTTTCCCTGCATATCAACCTCAATTCATTTTGAGTTCTTGGAAGAGCAAAATACATTCACTGTTGCTAAAATCTCCTGTAGCAAGGGTAAGGAAAGGTTTGGAGTCTTCTTATTCATGTTTGTTTTAATTGCCAAAATGTCTTCTGTACAAATCTGTTTGTGGAAGGTGAGGAAAAGATGAATGAGGTGGTGTTGTCCATGTGAATTGAGGTTCACGTTGTTGTAGCTCTTACTGTCACAACCAAAAGTTTTCTGAAAAACCAGTCAGAACCGAGGGGCCATTTCAACTCAAAGAACTTCCTGAACCTTATGATTTTTTTCTTCCATGCTTACTGGAAGACTGGTACCTTTTCTGTGCTCATAGTAAAACACTTCTAAATTATTATCACAAACAGAAGTCTTTTCACCTGAGAACTGAAAACTGCCATTTTCCCATGCTCTTCTATGACCAGGAAAAGCACTGAGTCCACCAATACTGAGTTTAGTGTAATTACTTATGTTAAGACAGTCTCCTGAGTGTGCACAAAATGTCGGAAAAGGGAGCATTGTTTTGGGAAGTTGTAACTGTTGTCTTCTAAGGTAGCATTAAAACAAGAAAGTCTGCTTTTGTCATTTCTTATTGAACTCAAGTTGCTACTGGGATTTGCTTTCAAGTACGTTTTACCAGGCTTTTCTAAAGCCTCTTCTTCTGCTTTAAAAACTGGTCCAAAGCCTTGTGTGCTGGTGTGACAGAAAGGTGACAGGTCAACAGAAAATAAAGGGTTTATCTGCTGTGGATTATGGGAGGTGAATTTCTTGGTCTATGAGGAGGAACTATATCCTTAACACACTTTCCTTTTTCACTGATAAGTCTTGGTAGCAACATAAAAGAGCTGCTGTATATTAAATGCCTGTAGCAGTATTGCACTTCTTTGCAGTACTGAGGCACAACTTTAGCTTTGTAGGCTGGGTTAGGGCGTTTGTTTTGCAAATTGAATTATGCCACCAAAATATTTACCAGGCAGAGAAATGCTGGGGGAGAGTGATTTTTCATTTTGGTTTAGAAATTGGTAGTTGCAATTTAACTTTTCAAAAGCAAAGACTGGAAGCACACAAGGAAATATCTCAGAGCTATGTGGCTTGCAGGAGATACAAATACCTATTTTATGCAAGCCTAGTCCTTTTCAGGTCTTAATGAGGTGGGTAGCCATGGTCACTGAAGTCTTCTGAATCTTGTACTATGCAAACATGGGCTTTTGTGTTGCTGAAGGTTGAGGAGACTATTCCAGTGTTTGTGTTTTGTGGGTTTTTTTGTTTTTGTTTTTTTCTTCTTTTTTTTCTTCTTCAAGACAATAAACAGCTGGAAAACAAATCAAACACTCCTGCTCATCTCAAATGAGGCAACAATGCTAACTGCATTTTGCAAAGTGTTCTTTTCTTGGAATATAGGGTCTGATTTCATACCAGTTAGCAGCAGTGTCTTTTTGGTGACACTAATATAAATAAAGCAGTACCACTAAAGCTCTTGAGATTCCAAGAGTTTGATCAGCAGAGTTGGGGGAGGAAGGGATAATGTCTGATAGACAAGGAATGGAATCAAAGTTCTTTATATTCAGATTTCCAGCCTGAAATGTACCTAGGTTTTCATAAAAGCATCAGATGCAGTGTATTTGTTATCAGAGGCAAGCCAGCTACAATGTATCATGCTCTTAGTGAGATGCTGTTAGTCAGATATCAGGGTATCAGTGTTTTCTTTCCCATCGTCTTTGACTTTCTCTGTTGTATTTTATTCTCAGCTGACAGTTCTGTCCACCAGTTCTGTAATTACTGTCTATCATTTTAAGTGATGGGCTAAGGGCCAATATCTAAGGTCAGGGCCATGAACGTCTGACTCCCCTTGAGAGTAGAACTGGTTGAGAAGGAAGAATATTGATTCACTTAGTAGATCAACCAAAAATAAGGTAATTTTTCAAATGCTTTTGACCTAATAACATTCAACCATCTCTACTTGAGGCAAGTTAATGAAAGGGTAAATCATATCTTGCATCAAAATACAAAATGAGATATTTTAGAAAAGCAGCCCAGAGGCTAGCTGCAGACAGCTGAAAGCATGTCTTAGCTTAGGGGTTAGACTAGATTTATAGAAAATTTCTGGATTTATAAAAAATGCAGAAATGACTTTGACTCCTAATTCAGAGTGAAAACTGATTCACGTCTGTGGCTACTTTACTGGATCTGCACATTAAATAGAAGCATGAAAGAGATAGCAGAATAATCAAATTCACATAAAGGGATAATGTGAAATTTATTCTTCCCTCATATGGCATATTTTAATTTAGGAAAACATTGTCATAGTGAATTTTGGTGTGTTTTTTTTCTTCTTTTTTTTTCCCCCACATATGAAACCCTGAGCAAGTTAGGCTATTGCCCAATTTTGACAAGTGGGAGAATTTTTCAATTACAAAGTATTAACAACTTCCCAAGCTACCCAAATAACATTACAGGTGATGAAAAAAAGCACCTCTTCCCTCCCCCTAAAAAACAAAACCAAAGATAGTTCATCATGGCACTCATGATTGGCATTTTAAGAAGGTCATAAGTAAGTTCAAGTGCCCATCTGGTGGAAATCCTAGTCTGGAGTCTGCTGGTGTTTGATTATCTGAAACCCTTGAGTTCTCTGTGTCCCTGGTCTGAATGAATGATGTGGAAGTGTCAAAGCAGCTTTTTGTGTGATGAACAGTAACAGGAGAGAAGCAAAATAGTGATCCAAAAAAGATCTTTAGATGGCTTGGCTTAGTTTAACTTTCTTGGCAAATCGTAGCCACAAATAACAGAAACAGCCTGCCTTGCACAAGGAAGAAAGTTCCATGTTAAGAAATGTCCTAATCTTCTGGGTTATCCAGACTGACACTTTTATCCTTGAACATGAATAATTTATGCTCAGGAAGTTGGTTTCACGGTGACAGACAAGCATTTGTTGAGAAAGCTCAGTATTGGTTCTTTCAGAGGTATCTGAGTGCTTCCTGTTGCCGTTTAAGAGAAGAAATAGATGGAAAATGGAGAAAAGCTCAGGCTTTTGTAAGGGGAGTCTAACACAATTTTTTAGATTTTTTTTTTTTAACTCTTTAGGAAGCTCATGAAATGCTGCTAACTAGCAGAATGCTATTGCTGCCCCCACTTAACTGTTTCAAGATAGATGAGAAAAAAAGACTTAGTATGGAAGGGTTGGAAATAATCACTCATCTTGTTCTTTGCATACACTGAGTAGTTTTATAATTTCCAGTTTTGTATCTCAGACGATAGGAGATAAAGAAGTACTGTTCCCTTTTCCTCACATTCATAGCACACCAAATGTTTAATGAGCTAGTGTGGAGCAGAAGAAGGGGTCCGAGGCCAAACCTTTGTCTTCAGCTTGGGTGGAAAATGGAATAATTTATAGTGAAAAGGTGATGCAGGCAGGTGCCCTGGAAATGAGGGCAAAAGGATAATGAACAAAGTAAGGGCAGTTCTGATAAGCCTCTCTAGGAAAGGCTTCTGTTAGCCAAAGTCACTTTTCCAATGTGGCATGGCATGGCTGTGCTGTCACACCACTGACTGAGGGGAATGCTCAAAAAAGTTTGAGCAAGGCTGCATCCATTTCTTTTTTCTGCTTAGGTTGGATGTTGCATGGAGAGAAATTGAGCCTATAGCTTAAAAGGCAATGTATAAAATGCTGGTTTTCTGACTCAGAGATGTAGATGAATTAGAGGGTCTGGTGCTATGTTTCACTTGTGCCCCTGGAGGATAAGTGCAATGTAAATATTTTAATATTTTGAATGGCTCCTGTTATATGGGAAGGCAGGTACAGGAGGAAGCTAGGCCATGAGTATCATGGGATTCTCAGCTGTAGGGGAAAACAGAAGTGGGCTGTGACACAAAAACTGTTGCAGGTAACATTTCCATAATTATATTGAGTCTAGGGTACCGGTCAATATCTCAAGGGCAGGGTTGCCATCCAGAGGAGGACCTAGACAAGCTGGAAGAGTGGAACAGCAGCAAACTGATAAAACTCAGCCTGAGATGGAATAAGCTCACTCCTCACAATGTCTTTGGGCAGCAGGAAGGATGTTTGGAAGAGAGGACAGACTTGTACATCTACTTCATTAGGCATGTTTCCATATCTCTCTTTCTAAGGAAGTGAAGGGGACAGGTTTAAGGGAGATGCCCAACTCCTGAAAAACTTGAAGGTTTAGACATGTTGGATTAAGACATAACCAACCGAAGGACCAATGTATCTAGCACTTACTAACCAGTCATTTCTGACTCACTGGTACGTAAAAAAGATGAGGTTATAGGTAAATCCATAAAGTAGCTTTTGTTGTGACTACAATTAGGTAAAATTCATCTCCCTAGAGCCAAAGAGTCATGATGAAATAACCCAGTTTGCATCATTATATGCTGTCAGCGTGAGTCAAAAGTTAAACTAGCCAAAGCCTTTATGGCATAGGTCTTAAAATATTTAATCTATAACATTAGAAAGCAAATGCAGAAGGACTAGCAATAAGCAAGGAAATTAACTTTTGAAAAAAGATCTAGCAATTTGCTGGCATCAGTATGTTACAGACACAACTCTGGTAAGAGCACAGCTGTCCAGCTCTTGAGGTATGCAGTGCCCAGCAGAGGTACCTGGAGGTAATGTGCCTGGCGTAGCATGAGACTGAAATTACACTAATTAACCCTGCTTCTTGAGAGGGCTAATTAGCTCAATAGTAGAGCCATGCAGAAGGGCTACATACCTTCCAGGGTCTCAGTCACCTTCCTTTCACCTGAGGCCAATTTGGACATATTGGCTAATTCAGGCAGAGTGGGTTCAGATACCTCTGTATTGTTGCATATTGCCCTTAGCAATTGTCAGCTTTCAGAAAAGGAACAAGCAGTATTTAATTAGCTTCATTTTTTTACAGGCTCGAATTTCACTGTCTGTTGCTGTAAAGTAGCTAAACAGAGTGATCTCTTGGATCTTGCCTCTTTAAATTCAGGACAGAGAGCTAGCTGCATCTTTAGTGGTAGGTGTTTTGTCCCTACCAATTATTTCCCAGTTGGAAAGAGCATCCATCAAGCAGTTACTTCTGTTCGTGTTGTGTAATATTTGGTATTAATTTTACTTTTTTTTTTTTTTTTTTTTGGGGGGGGGGAGGTAGGGGGTGCAAATGGCCTGTTTCTGCATACAGGTATGTGGTTTTCTGGGAAAAACAAAGATCATATTGGCCATTTAGGTAAATTTGAAACAAGCTTAACAGTATGACTAAGTAAGAATTAGAACAAGTTCTCTATGGATGTGGTAGACTCACTATCTCAAAGAGCCTTCATCAAAATTGGTACTTCTCTACAAGAAATTTTCCAGCCCAAAGGAACTGTTGGGATTAATGTGAGAGTCTGAAGGATGCTCTTTGATCTGCATTATAGAAAGAGGCAGATTCTGCCATTACAATAGCCTTAAAGGCTGTGGGTCTGATTAAATTGCAATGGTTCAGTAGACAGGGAGAATCTCTGCAGTCTCCTGTGTGTCCAGTGGTGGTACAACTGAGAGCTTGGCTAAGGGGCTACAGAGGTTTCTGAAACAAACAGCTCTTGTCTAAAAAAATGAAGTCATGTTAGAGGAGAGCTTAATTTTACATGTGTATTGGCAATTTATTTTTCTCTCATGCTTCTCAAAAGTAAACTCTAATGTTTTTCCATCCTTGCTATGTTGGTCTGTTTCTTCTGGGCAACTCTTCCCTGAGTGGCTCTTGCTGTCTGTGCCATTGCCACGACACAATGTTGCATTTTAACAACACCTGTGATTGTGGAAGGAAAAGGCTGAGACCTCGGGAAGCATGCAGTAGGCTAGAGAAAGAAACAGGCAGGGGAAACACTAAAGAACTGTAATAAAATACAAAGCTTCACGATGATATGTTGTTTTCTGTCTTCATATTTTGCATGTTCTTAAACTAGATGATGATCAAGTAGATGAGTTGATGGTTTTTGAGCTCTAGGACTGATAAGCAGGGAACATTTGCTTATTCCCTGTTTTTATTAACTTTTTAATTCCTTAAAACCTTACCTCATGTTTTAAATGACAGCACAAATTTATTTTGTAAAAAATCAGTTCTTCGGGGTGATGTTTTCCCCTAAGTTCATATTGGAAGCACTAACCAGAAGGAAAAATGTTATGTTGCACAAAAAATTAAGAAATATGTTTTTCAGATGTTTTATGTATGGTATAATTAAGACAAGTATCGATATTTTTATGAATGGAAACAGTGAAGAGCTCAGTATTTTGGAAAATATATGACAATTACACACTTAAATTTTTCTTCTTTAAATAATATGAAATTGTAGAAAAGTAGAGCTGAAAGAGGTCATAAGAGATCATGTATCTCATCTCTGCCTTGTGGCAAGAACAACTCAACCTGAACTGTTTCTGACAGAAGTGCATCCAGCATCTGCTTCAAGATGTCCAGGCTACTGAGAATAGATGTTCCACAGAAAGTCATAATAACCTATTCTCATGCTTCATTGCTATTGCTGTAAGGAAAGTTTATCTTCATATCTAGGTTGCTTTATTTTGGTAGGTATAGCTGGTTACAATTCCTGTTGTGCCCACCACAAACCTGGGGAGCAGTTTGTTGCCTCTTTGCAACAGCCTCACTCAAGCCTATCCTAGACAGGATTAGGATAATGCATTGAGGTGGTTCTAAGCATTGTAAACACTTTAAATGTTTGTTTGGTGTTTGTTTGTTTGTTTTTCTTGTTCTCTTTTTTTGTTTGTTTGTTGTTGTTTTTTTTTCCTGTGGTCTTAAATTCAGAATCTTAAAAATACCTAATACGGAGGAAGAAAGACAAACCACCAAGAAGTGAGCTGGCTCATGTAACTAACAGTCAAAAGTGGAGACCATCTCTCCTGACTCAAAATTTGATTCCTTGCCTGTTATACAGGTTTGTCTTCCTTACCCAAAAAGTACTAAGGCATGCATGAGGAATGCTTGTAATTTAAAGCAGCCTATTTTAGGGAGACTCCAATGGCAAGTTTTGAATCCATATGCTGGTGGTTCTGTGCAAGCCAGATTGCATGAGACTTAAGCAGGAGCTCTTTGCTGCAATAGCTGATAGCTGGGGTACGGAAGGAGGCACGTAACCTATATATGGTGAAGAGAGGCACTGAAAAGAGATGCTGCTAAAAACCTAAAAGCTCTCTCTGAAATCTCATCACTTTTTATTGCATAATTAAGCACTATTGCTGACACATCCTCCCTTATGATTCCCTTTAAGTTGGAGCATCTGGCCGGGTGTTGCACAAGAGCTCCGTTTTCTTCTCCCTATACAACAGAGTTTTGATTAATTAATCATTGCTTCTGTTTGAATAATACATTAAAGATACACTTGAATGTACTAGGAAAAAGTAAAATAATAAAAAAAATAACAGACAGAAAAGGAAATACTGCTCTGACTTGGGAAAGGATGTGCTCTTCAAATGGCAAGAAAGATAAATGTGTTACTGGTCAGCTCTGTATTTCTTTTCCTTTTGTTTATTTTATGTTAATTTGACTTGGTGGCCGTTGCTTGCATCAGCAGGCTGCTAAGTCACAAAAAGTGAACTTCAGTAAAACGATGAATGATTAATAGACTTTTTTGAGTCAGTGTTTTGCTCCATTTAAAAAAAATAAAAAAAAAAATAGAAGGAATTCTGAAACTTGCACATTGTTGGCCACTGTCTGTGATTATTGGTGGTTTCACAATACCTGCTTCATGCTGATATACCCAACAGGTTGGGTAGTTGTCCTCCTAAAAATGTCACTATGGCTTCAAAAGTGCAGGGTTTCTATTTGCTGAACACTGCATTTGCCACTTCACAGCAGCTATTTCTGGTCCCCTTCCTTGTGTAGGGACCTTAATTTTACCCTTTGCATATCCTACACAATCTGGAGACAATGTCAAGGCTTCTCAAAGCACAGGGCAAAACTACTTTGTATCTGAATGAAGACCTCATCCAGCAGTTGCTCTCATGCTGCAAGCAGTCTTTAATGTTGTTGTTGCTCAGCTCTTGAAAATTTGGATATTAACTCTTCAGTTGGGATTTTTCAGAAATGCTCAAGGCTGGCCTAAGCTTGTCTTCAAATAATTTGATTTTTCTGGTGTTACTTGGTGTTTTCTGTAGAAAGGGAAGGACCGTGGACATAATCAGGACCCAGCGCAAAACTAACAACACTTTCCCTCTGTGTCTCTTGAGTGGTGCCAGAAGAAAGATACAGCATATGGCTGTGGCCTGATTTGGATCTGCCTTCCTAGGTGACTGAGTGGAAGAGCTTTCCATCTTTGCATAGAGCCACCACTGCTGTCAGATGTGACATCTGACAAAAGCCCTGACTCTGAAAGCCAACAAAGTTTAGCCTGAATGACCACTGTGATCTCACTAAATGAAGTGGAGGCACTGCTGGGTTATACCCACAGAGGCTCTTGCAAGAACTTTCCTCCCCCTCTACCTCTTTTAATCCATTTTCAAGCCTAGCAATGCCTCATGTTTACCCAGCAGGCCCACGTGAAAAGGTCAGTTTTATTTCTCTGACCTTTTTCAGCTCAGTAAACATTGGCAGCTGGAGGTCCTTGCTATAGACATGTCAGCTGCAATGAAATGGTGTTGCAGGTAATGAAATGCATAGAGAGCATCTCTGACCCCTGATGTTGTTTGGCCATCAACACAGTAGTCTTCCCAAAATCTTACCCACTGATGTACTTTCAAAATACTTGTTGATGGGTTTTCTTTCCCTTCCCCATCAGCATTATTTAGTTTTTTTCCCCTTTTCACTTAAGATCTTAAATATTCATAATCTTAAAATTATAGGTGTACTGGTTGCCAAGAGTGTGTAGTCCTGGATTTTTATTTTATCCCTGAGGTGTTAGTGACAGTTTGTTAGGAGAAAAAGATTTTTTTTTTTTTTCTTGACAGTTTATTTCTAAACTTTCTCTGAACTAGGAGACCCTCTCTAGGACCTGCATGGACTAATATTTTGGTGAGGGTGGAGGGGAAAGAGAAAAAGAACAAGATAGCCACTGAAACTTGGATTGTGACCTTTTAACCAGTGTTAGCCAGAACCAATTATTGAAATTAATGCCATTGCCATGGAAGTACAGAGGTAGTGTGGACACCATCAGCATAGTTTGTCCCACTTCCTTTCAGAAGTTAAACTCTAGCATTGCTGGTCTCTCTTCAGACCTTACTAAGACGGAAATGGAACTGGTACCTGTTTCTCTGATGCTGAACTTCACCTGTGCCCTTGTATTGCCATCAGCTGCTGCTGCAAATCCTGTAGTCACATTAGCATGAACACTCATGGGAACTGATGAAAAGTAAGTTGTCATGTTGTGTTCAAATTGCAAGTGCTTCTAGGTAAAGTGATAGCTACACAATTCCCATTAGACACATGATGTTTTTCTATTCATCCTGTGCAAAGATGAACCTAATCAGTAACCTTTGTTACTGATGAACATTAATACCTTTACTGACTGAATTATATCCAAAGTTCAATCTGCAGAGTGTTTTTCATCTCCTTGGATGTAGCGAGGACTTTGTTTTGATAAATTTTGATAAAACTTTGAAAAATGTTATAGCTAGATTGATACCATAAAAATACAAGACCAGTGTGTCTTTGCTCTGCATAAAATTAATGATCCATTACTAAATTTTCAAAGAGCACAATAAGCTTAAAAGTATTTTCTAGGCAATGATAGGAAAACTCCTGGGTATTCTTGAAGTCCTTTTGTCCCTTGTTAATACCTCCTTTTGATGGTTGCATTTTTAATATTTGGATTAAGACAGTGACATGCTCTGATCATTTCTGTAGAATGCATGAACATCTGTTTTTTGTTGTAGTTTAGTGTTGTTTGCTGTTGGCTGGGGATGAGAGGAGAGATCAGATAGTTTGAAGTGGGCTTTTTTTGTTTGGTTTTTCAGTTTCCTTGGTTCATAAGCTACAACCCAGGAACTGAGCAGCAATTTTAATTGTGACTGACAAACAATGATAGGAAGGAGGAAAACATGAGTGATGATATGTTTGTTAGCTGTGCTAGCTCAGCAGTGATAGGAAAAAAAAAAAAGTAAAAATCTTATGATTGCTCCTTAAAATTGTCCCTGTGTTGCCTAAGGGAGAGATGAGGTTGCAAAAAACAAGGTACTGCATTATATACAATTATATATGCTGTGTGCACATTAGAGACCTGCTGCTTGCCCAGAAGCTGAAAAGTATTTGGCATCTGTAGCCTGGTGACCTGAGGCCAAGGATGTGTGTTCTCTGACCTGTGCCAGCTCAAAGTGGTAAAAAGTGAAACCCCTGTGCCTATGGGTTATTGAAACATGAACACCTGAAGTCAACATCCTTTGCACACGTTGCAGTTTGTTGGCTTCCTTCCTTGCTTCTCATCTCTTCTTTGAATATTTTGGGATTTCATATAGTAACTTAATGCTTATTACCTTGTGCTATTAAGCAATAACGTCAAGGAAAGGCTGTTTCACCCTGTGTATTTAATGATATATGTTTGAAGATGAATAGCTGGCAAGCACCAGTATCTAGGGATACCTTGGAAAGCTCAGGGTACAGAAGTGGGTCATTAAATCATCTGAAAGTATATACAGTTGATTGCTTGCTGTCTGAGTGAAGTACTTTTGCAAGCCTGATAAATACTGTTTCATGCAATGTGCTCTATGCAGCTGGCTAAAGGTTTCTTTAAATAATTTCCACATATCTCCTCCTTGTTGGAGGGATTGTGCTGTCAGCTCTGGAGAATGGAGAGATCAGTCTCTGCTACAGTTGCTCTGAACAATACCCTTTTAAATGAAAACACCTCTTCTGTGTTTAAAGTTAGGCAAGAAAAATCTGTCCTATGGTAAAAGCTAGTGCATGAGCTCCCACTGGGCAGAGAGGAGATGATACAGCTTCCAAAGGATGATCCAGAAAATGTCTTAAATGTTTTTGGAAGAGTGGGTGATTTTTCCCTCTGGGAGTGACTCTCTTACCATGGTCCAGAGAAGATGTCAGGATTACCAGCTTAAATTCCTGAAGTTTGTCTTCATTTCCAAGAGCCAAAGCCTACCCTTAGTGAATAAACACCCTTTGATCATATAATAATTTAAAAACTAGAATGAAGGAGAAGAGGTGTTACGCTACCTCCCTGAGTCTTGAAGCAAGGAATTTGTTACCACAGTCATGCCCACTGCAGAGTCTGATGTCTGAGTGCTCAATCTGCCAACCACTTCTCATCAAGGAGGTTGCTTCCATGGTCTGCTTGCTAAAAGTCACAATGGTCTTAGTTTTTTTTTTTCCCTTCTCATGCTTATGGAGTTTCTGACTTTATATTTTACAATGTGTATCTCAGCTTACTTAGGAAATTCTTAACACTAAGATGATATTTAATTTAGGTATTTACAAGAAACCCTTTTTCCACCCTGCACATGTTCTTGCACCCTCCACTGCAGAAATGATTCAGAGCAATTCCTGC
>NW_009952362.1:1748064-1750833 GCF_000747805.2 Chaetura pelagica | reverse complement strand
CTGCTGCTGAAGGAGGCAGGAGCACTCTGCATCCTGGCACAAGAAGCACAGAACCTGCAGGAAGAATGGAATAAACATACTGGTGGTGTTACCTAGGGATGAATTTAGTCTGCTTAGGCCCTCTTAAAACAAGAGGAATTTGCAGAGGCAAATAGCAGTTGCCTCAGTGGTAATATAGCCAGGGCACTGGGAATTCACATTAATGAAAAAAATGCAATAGGATGGATCTTTAATGATTCTTGGCGTTAGGACCTTGGCTTTACATCTGACCTGAAAGGTAACAATTTCTGAAGCATGACACAAGATGGCTTTCCTTCAGTATTCTATGAAAATTTACTATTCCTCTTATTTTGTAAACAGAAAGTTCTGCTAGCTGTCCCTCCACTGCTGAGAACTTGAAGGATACATGAAGTGAATTACTGCTGTACCACCTTTGACATACTCTAGTCCCAGCTGAGGGCAGGAAATATGTGGTCTTTATGCTCTGTCCTGGGCTCGTAGTTGCACTGTCCTTATGGCAATGTTCACTCGTCTGTCCATACTCAGCAGATGTAGAGATGACTTTTACCACCATATGATTAGTATGAAACTAAATTAAGTTCAACACTAGCCACAGGTTACAGAGATGTACCAGTTACATCGCACAGTGCTGGAATCCTGCTGTTGCAAGTTTCCAGTCCTCTGTGGAAGAAAAATTTGATTTTTCTCTGTGGAGAAAAATCAAACTTGCTAAGGAGCTTATTTTTCACACAGGGAAGTTCCCATTTTAATTACCTTAAGAAGGTAATGTGTAGAAAAGCCTCAGCTTCTCCAAGCATTGGACTGCAAAACGTCCTTATTGAAAGCTTCCTTGGACTTGATCAATTCATTTGTAACTTCTCTAAGCGTGAATATAAATGTTGCTCACCTGACTAGTTTGTTTTATACCACTTCAAAAGCCTTGATAAAACTGGTCAATGCAATAAATACCTAGTGAGCACTGAGCCTCCTTCCTTGGCAAATAAATAAGGCATAGCACAAGCTCTAGGTAATGCTCTCAATCAATCAGCAGAAATCTTTCTTTGTCTGCAAAAATGAAGCCTGAGATGATAAAATGCAATGGCTTTGAATGTGCTACACTAATTATATTATTTCTTTTTCCCCCACAATAAAAAGGACAAATAAAAGTAACTTTCTTTCCTTATCCAGTTTAAATGCAGTCTACTGGTAGGTTCACATCCTCTTCTAGTGTGTAGTACTTGCAGTGTTGCTATTTTAAAGGAATGGGCCTGCTGGTACTGAGTTTATTGGACTTTACCACTTTCACAAGGTACAGTCAGTGATGGATAAGTTAAGACCCCAAAAAGGAAGCCTTTTATTTGTTTGTGGTCCTGTTACTGTCCCTTAACTCTCACACCCCTACAGTTGCTTGCACAAGTATAAATTTATAAACATGTTTTTATATACACATACCTGTATAAATGCTTAGAGAAATCTAGTAATTTTGCAGGTCAAGATTCAAGTGTATCTGTCTCTAAGACAAGGAATACTGTGTAGGGTGGTTATTTTTTTGGTTTATTCTTCTGATGGCACTGAAATTAGCAGTAGGAAAAATGGTTTTGTGTGTATGCTTTACTCTTTTCCTGAAAATTCATCCTGGTTAATAGCCTGCCCTTAGACAGGATGAAACATAAGTGAAAAAGATGTTCTGTGGTTAACAGAGAAAGTAAAGGCAAAATAAAACCCTGTAACATAAGTTATAGTCTAAGGAAGAAGATGATTCTATTTACTGTACACCAGCATGTCTCTAAAAGTGTACCTTTAGGCAACCTTTCCTGCACCTGAGGCAGTCTGCTTGTCTGGGTCAGTAATGCAAAGACTGTCATTGCTTGTCCTGACTGTTTTGATGCCACTTTAAATGAGGTCTGAACTTCCCATCCCAACCCTTAAGACTGCAGTTTGAAGAGAAAACTTAATTTTAAAGCATTTATTTTATGCAGTGGTGTCTTCTTTCTTAGTTTTGTGCCAACCTTTGAAAAAACCCAGCAAACCCACAAAAAACAGACCTGTATTTGAGTAGTTGTTTCCCTGTTGCATGACACATCTTTCTTGCTAGTAGTATTATGACACCTATTATCTTTATGATTAAACCCCATGACAAATTAGAAAGCAGTGCATTGTATAAAAAGAGTAACCTTTTTCCATCACTAATGGATGTAAAAGTAGTGTCCAAATTCATTATATGGGTAATGGCTTTTGGGCCAACGTGACTTGGCCAATGTTAGAAACTTAAATCTTTTCCAACTTGGTGTTCCATACCAATGATGCATTTAAAATTTACAAGAATTAATTTTCTGGATTCACATAAGCCCCTTCTGTTGAAAGTCACCATCTGCTAGTGGCTGGATGCTCAGGGCTGTTCTTCCTTGATGGACAGACCTTTTAGTGAGGAAGACGGTTCTATTCAGGGTTTACTGTAGATTTCCTCAAAAGAACATTATAGCTGTGTTATAGCTGTGTTGGGAGATTTTTGTCATAAACTCATAACTGTGTGGTTGTTTGACCAGCTCTTGGAAGACAAGACAGATGGAGGACAACAGGTATCTGCATCACACTCCTGGAGTGTTCTGGCAGAGGTGGAGTCCTGCAACATGTGCTTTGTTGTCTGAACTCTCTGTCATGTATGTTCAGAATAAACATGTGTTTACTTCTAGTAAACAAGCAGGTCACCAGAAGGTGTTATGGTCAGCACTATGATGCTGAAAGGCTTCATGTGGGGTAGAGTTTCCT
>NW_009952362.1:1713214-1747978 GCF_000747805.2 Chaetura pelagica | reverse complement strand
TGCTGAAGAATGTGATGGAAATTTAAGGAATTGTATACCTTTAATGTTCTCACTAATAAATCAGGTTTGAGCCACAGTTCGTTTTGGATTCTGTCCTTGCGAGATATTGTCACACAGTTGCTTAGGACGGAGCATAACAATTTATGACAACAGCAACTGAAGTCCTCTCAGGGAACCAGTTCCCTGGAGATCCTAATCATACAAAGCTAACATTGCTTAGCTAGTGATAATGTCATGCTGCCAAACTGAGTTACATGGATTTCTGCAGCTAACGCCGGACTGATTAATTTTAATTCAATGTAAATAGAAATGGTGTCAAGGATCTATTGTAAATAAGAAATGTCTCTACTTTTGAAGGCATTAGTGAGGGACTGAGGAGCCAAGGTAGCATGACCACCCCATTCCTCAGTCTGACAGTATTGCTGAGGTAACGAGCAATTCACAGTTCAGCTATGAAATAGTACAGGAAGCTCTGAGAAGCCCTGGACAGAAGGGATTTCACTTTAGAGATGAGGGTGTAAAAGAATAGAGAAGCAGTGGAACAGGAATATGAAGTGATGTTCCTGAGGCT
Source organism: Chaetura pelagica (assembly GCF_000747805.2). Classification (NCBI taxonomy): domain Eukaryota; kingdom Metazoa; phylum Chordata; class Aves; order Apodiformes; family Apodidae; genus Chaetura; species Chaetura pelagica. The sequence goes on along the minus strand of NW_009952362.1, from coordinate 1,747,407 downwards.
GATGGAAAACCTTGGTGGTAGAGTCAGTGTCAGCACTGCAGGTTCTGCCTTCCTCTAGTGATTTCAGAGAGACCTCTCAGCAGCTTATATCCAGATACCACCCAGACCTAGAAAAGAATTTAGTGCATTCTGATGTAACCCATGGGGGAGCTGAGACAGGCTAAAGGGAAACGCTACCCTGAAGGAGCAGGGGGTGAAGCATCGTCTGGGCTGTTCCTGCTCTCATCCTCATAATTGAAGTGGTTCATAGTTTCTGGAGTTAGAGCCCAAGTGTGGTCTTCCTCTGCTGGGTGTACTTTTCTGCAGATACCTCACTTAGCTTCGTTTATGGGGTTTAACTCTCCTACTGAATTAACCCATCATCAACATTATATTATAGAGAGAAACAATTAGCTGCCGGTTTATATTGCTGATGAAATCAACTATCCAACTGCTCCTATTCCTGTAGCAAAGAAGTTAGGCTTGTTTACAGTTTACACACCAAAAAATGAAAAAAAAAATCAAATATATATGTAAATGAAGTGAATCACTTAAGCTTCTGTCAAGTTGCCAGTTCAAACCTACTTACTGTAGGCAGATCTCTCTTTATCATCAGAACCTGGTTGCTCACTTTGGACTCAGTCCACAGACTTTCCTTTTGGCATCTTAGTCTATACGTAAGCAGTTAATCGTATTACAGCCAATAAATGAATCCAAGATGCAGTAGGTCATAACACTTTTTTAGTAGGTTGGTTGTTTTTCTTTTTCTCCAGAGCATTCTGAGAGAAGCTCTGATGTGAATATTCATGAGAATACTAAAAGTAGGCAAGTGAGAAGATGGACCTGTTGTTTCTGTTTGAGGAAGAAACTGCAGCCTTGCTTTCATCTTACTGACCTTTAGAAATTTGCGTGGTGGACAGGAATAATTTAATTACATGGATAATGTGAAGAAAAGGATGGCTCTCTGGCTAGAGTGTTGGGTTGGAATTGTGAGTGCTCTCTGTGCTGTACACCTTGTTTGACCTGGGCAAGTCATTCTCCTTTAGTTTTTCCACTTCTGCTAAATGGGCATAGGAATTACCCACTTCCCAGAAGAGGGCATGTGGCTGAAATAAATATTTATAATGTACTTGGTTTCCCTGATCAGGTTTGTAGCTCCATTGCTGTTTACAATTATTTCTGGGTTTTGGCTTCTGTGTATGCATGTGACAGATGAAGGCTGGCTCCAACAAAAAAGGTAGCAAGATGCACTCTTAAGAGTAAAATTCCTTGACCCTTATATAAATGCAATTAATCACTAAAGATTTTAAAGCATTAATGCAGCTTCTACTGGCTTTGCTACGGAAATGTAACTGTTCTGTGGAAAGCAAGAAGGTAAATAACACAAGACAGAAGATGTATGCTGTTTTTTAATGCAACGTTAAGGGGTATAAAAGTATTTGCTCTTGAGGGCAACCCTTAAAGGAAAGACATCTTTAGGACCCTGAACACAGCTCATCTGGAACCCTGTGTATATTAGTGGCTGAAAAATCCAGTCACTTGGTACAATCCAGTGCTAATTTGTTGGAAGATTGATCCTGATCAAGCCTCAAATGCTTATTCTACAGTATGTTAGTAAGTGGTAGATGTTATAAAACATACAGGTATGCTATAAGTCATATCAATAGATATATAACAAATACTTAACACATCTTAGTTTAATGCCCAGAGGAAGTTTTTTTTTTCAGCTGAATTTCTGTCCCACCTGCAATCTCTGCCAAATTATTTTCTATGAATTACACAAATCAGGTGAAACCTAATAAAATGTTCCAGCCTTCAAAATATTTGCTGGAAAACAAATTTATGCAAATCTGCTCAAGAGTGAGGTCTTGGTAAAAACATTGTGGTAAATGAGTTGCCTTACAAGGCTAAACAAATTCTGGGTGTGAGGGACCCACTGATAACAAACCTGAATAAGCAGTTGTGCATTGCAACCAGCAATACTCCATTTTAGCAGCAAGTTAAGTTAAGAAGAGGTTTAAAGCTGGTCAGTGCCAGGGAAATTGCCCTCAGAATTAAGCATGTTTTTATGCAGTTTGCCAGATTGGGATGATATCAAGGAGATGTTAAATGTAAATAATGCCTTTAAGTGCTTTGCTGAATCCAGGCCATAATGGCCAAGATCTTCACCTTTCCCTGATATGATGGGTAGCATCTACCAGGTGAATTCCTCCCCTTCTGCTTCAAACACTGAGATTTTGAGCCAGCCTTAACTGCAACAGAGATTTTCAGATGGATACTCTAGCATTTTCCATAGAGTCCCTTTGATGCTGTCAGTGAATCCTGCTTAATTTATCTACCCAAGCAGGCCTCCAGAGAACTCTTGCTTTCTCATCTTGGAGTGGGCTTTTATTTTCTAATAAACTTCTCCCTGAATTTTGACTCCTGATTAGCAGTGTGCCTGCGTTTTAATAAGTGTTCTTAAAGAGCTCCCTTCCGTCTTCCCCAGCACTTAATTACAATGTGTAAATATGCACACAACCCTATTACTGATGTTAATTCTAAGGCTGATAAAGCTGTATAGGAGAGAATAGAAATGAATTGGTTTAAGGATAAGCACAGGTCTTTCATTAGCCCAACTAAAAGTAATCACAGATCTCTTGCTGGTAATATACATCTTCCAGATAGAGTACTAATTACTTCTGGCAGTGAGGTGCTACATCACAGAGATAAGTTTATTATAACCCTGTGGTGATCTAATGCTTTCACATACCAGTTGCTGTTTTTCCCCATTTCTCTCCTTGATAATGTGACCTTATAGATTTCAAACCTTCAAACTATACCTTGTACTGTCAAGCCTAAGGAAATTTAAAAAGGTGTTTGTTGTTTGTTGTTTTTTTTTTTCCCCCTCAATTTTCCTCCAATATTTGCCATAAAGTTGTACAGAATTCAGGGAAATAAACTTGTACATTACAGTGCCAGGATAATGTTTTATATAGCATCCAATATGGTTGCAAATGTGTCATTGATAGATAAATCATCAGCTCCTTTCTACTTGAGAAACCTGAAGTGCAGTACCTAAAATTAATCTCTTGTATCCAACTTTAGGACCAGATTTTCATCCCCTGAGTTCTTTTCAAGGGATACTAAACTCCAGAAATAAAACTGTTATGTACTTCTAATTAGTGCAGTCAAATTATGTTTGAAATTATTAAGAGAGCTGCTGTGATGTGGCCCATGGGAACCTCTGGAAATGTCTGGGTTTTGTGCTGTGGGTTTTTTGTGTGTTTTTTTGCTTGTTTAGTTGTTGTGTTTTTAAAAGCAGTGGCGGTTACACCTAAAGGTGTAGGTGTATGGCTGTCTGATATTTTTGTTTAGTCATATTAAAGACAGACACTAGGGAGAAGGGTATTGTCTGTATTGATGGAGGAAGACGATTGGCAATATTAAAATGCTGATGTGTCCTTGCCTCAAAATATTTGATATCCAGTTAAATTGTTCAAGTTGGATCACCAGACTCAGCATCAAGTGATCATTATCATGTTAATTAGCAAAACTGAAGGAGCTTTCAAGCCAAAGAAGCAATTTTTTGTTATCATCAACATACACCATTTACATGGAACCCCTTCTACATTTTTGATGGTTGTTGAATAAAAAAAGAACAAACAGTTCCACTGAAAATAGATCAATGAATTAAATTCTTGTCACTTCATGTTTGATCCAAAAACTATTGTCAGTGAAAACAGTTGCCAGCTTGCACTGCCAGCCTAGTTGAGTCCCTTAGAATACACCTCTCAGGCAGCACAAGCTTAGAAATACCAGAGGTAGCCAGGTGAGCAGTTGTAGCTCTATGAGCTGTAAGTCATGTGGATCAGCTCATCCTGCTAACGTTGTGTGTTTGCCTCATTCCCTCACCTCCAGCTCGTCACCTTCAAATTACACCCATTTATGACTAATGAGATATTGTGGACTTTGAGAATGTGAACTGTCCTTTTGACTTTGAAGGTGTTGTATTGAGGGATGTGCCAAATCCAGTCAGCGCAGGAATTTGCCACTTTCTCCCTGAGGAACACTTGTGATCGTGTCATTTTTCCTTCTCGAGATGTTATTTCCAACCTCTGTGCTAAAGCAGTTGTTTACGCTGCTACTGAGAAACACTGTCATTTTGAGTAACATATTTTTGCCTGCAGATAAAAGCCCCTTCTGTGTGTTTGTGTGACTGATTTTTGTAAGTACTTGTGTGTGTGCAGATGAAGGAAGTTGCTACAACAGGAGGCTGAAGAGCATGTGCTGAGATGTAGCATGTGAAAATCACCCAGAGACTGACAAGGTCCAGAGATGAGGGGTCTGTTTGCATTTACAGCTTAATAAAAGGTGTTGAAGTAAATACTGGTCGTGATTTGGTGTCCCAGCTTCATGCTGTATTGAGGAAAAAAAGAATTTGTCTGTAACAGCTTGATTTTTTTTTTTTTTTCCTGTGTCTGTGACTTGTTTAGTCTTTCTTCCTGTGTGAATATGGTCTTGTGTGCTTATATTAGACTCTCACCATTTTGTGGTCCTGTCATTCTTCTCTGGCTGCAACAAAATACATACTTGTGGTTTCCTGAAAGCTCAGCAGGGCTTGGTTGTGTGACTACTCCTTGGTCATAACACCACAGTGAATCTTGGCTGATTGCTTTAAAGAAAATGGTGCCTCATATTTTATTCTTGTTCCAAATCAAATGAAGCAAATTGGAGGAATTTGTGTCAAGTCTGTAAATAAGTTACTTTAATTAGTTTATCACAGTACACTGGAATTTATGAATTATTATTATTAAAGAATGAATTATTAAAGATGCCAGTCTTGTTCTATGATAAACATGAACTCATAAATATAAATAACTGAAAAAAAAAATCATAATAGCTGCCTTGTACTTTAATTAATACAAATAATTTCAAATTATGTCCCTGCAGTTAATTTCTGTATAGTGGTTGCAAAAACTCAGTCCAGAGGGAGTATGTGTAATTATATGCAATTTTTACTTATTTACATAACACCATATTAAAATTTCAAGAAACTATTCCAGTTCTAATTTAAAACTTCAGGACTTTTCACACAAGGCACTTACAAACTGTTGCTTCTTTTTGGGTAAGGATGATGATAACATCAGTAGGTAAGGTGGGAGAAACAGATGTGTAGAAAATAAGAAGCTGGTTACTAAGAGATATGTGTCCAACAGAGCTATGTAACTACAGAAATGTCATTTTCTGATGTGAGACCCTGGAAAAATTTGGCTGTGAGGCTGGGGGTTGGAACGTGTGGCCTGAGGTTTCTGGTTCTCATTGGAGCTTCTGACCTGCTTAGTATTGGCAAGTCAATTATGCCCAGTAGCTAAGGGCAGTTAGATCATGTGCTACCTTGCACTATGGTGTTTAAAAGAAAACGGAGCAGATGGCAAACCTGCCTGTCATGCAAGCAGTGGGTTGAGTAGGCAGCTCTATGGTATTCCCTCCTGTTTCTTTTCATGCCAAGCAGCACCCCAAACCAGCTTCACTTCCACACACCTTTTATATGAAGTAGCCAAAGGTTATAGGAGACTTTCTCATGCTCCGGTGCATGTAAAACTATAGCTCATGAAGTAGGACCCAAGCTAAGGGCTGCTCTTGAGTACATGGAAATATACTCAGCCATAAAGGTGAAACAGACTAGGTCTGTGTGTTCTTTCTCTGAGACTATGAAAGTTTAAAGCCTCTTCTGTGAACCACAGGCTTGCCTTTTAACCACTACTGCATTTCAAACTAAGGATTCAGCAGTCTCCCACATGAGACTCATGATGCTTTGCTGGCTAATGGAAATAATTCATTTATCCATCTTAATGTGCATATGATGAGGCTCAGGTAATGACAGCATCCTGTTCCAAGAGGATGAAGGAAACTGGGGATCTGAAGTGCAAATTTATGGTGTGATCATTGATTTTGTATGGCTAATTTTTATTTCTTTGTTTAGATTTTAGAATATAAGGCTGCTTTAAAATTACGTTCTTGTGTTATATTACTCCAGCAACCCAGGAATGATGCTACAGGTCTGAAGATTGTTTCCTACAGACAGTTACATTCTCAAAACTTGCTTTTGGAAGAATAGGGGGCTCTGACACTGCTATGCAGATTCTGAGGTGATTTCAGTCTAAACGAGGAAGAAAAAATGCTTTAGATATCTGAATTTAGGACTGTGATAAGTCTTGTGTCTGCTATAAAGTCCTAGAGCTAATAAATGTCAGTGTTACAGCCACTGAAAATATCATGAAAATGAAACACAAAGAAGCAGTCCACAAATACAGTTTAATCTTCTGTTTGATGTTGCTGCCCCCTGTTTTCCTTCAACACCAGCACTAAGAAACTCTTCATCTCACCTAATTTTTTGCATGATGTCTGAAGAGCTCAGAGTCACCTAGGAGATATGATATGCAGATGTTAATTTTTACATGAACATCTCTATCCTTTTGTTTCCAGATACCTAAAACTATATCGCTTCCAGAGGGACAGAGGGAAGTGTGTTTGACTAGGTTTGATTTTTCTAATTTGTTTCCTTTGAGAAACAAATTCAGGGACCTCATTCCTTTGTTCCTGTAGAAAGACAACAGCTGGCAATAGAAGGTGACTCATAGTGTAACTGAAAGGCTCACAGGAGCTAGATTCAGATAGAAAAAAAATTGACAGTCTTACAGTCGGAATGAAAGGTGAACCTATTTTTTTCTGTGCAGATTGCTTTATTTCCTTAGCACCTGCATAAAATGAGATGGCTTGTCCTATAAGTAGAAGACAAAGGATTTCTGATTTAACACACCAGGGCAAGGTGAAAAAACTCAGTTCTTCAGTCACAAATGTTTTTAGTTGCCTAATTCACTGCTGAGAAAGAGGGATTGAAAACCTATGGAAGGGCTGGGTCTCTGTTACTGTGCTGGCTGCAATAACTAATGGATACGTTGGAACAGACGACTCTTTGAAATGTTAAGAATAAAACAGCTTGTAGGAGAATCCCTTGCTGTAGGGATTTTTGCTGTTTTTCATGTTTTGTTGGTTTGGGGTTTTATCTGAGGGGAAGGAGGGAAGGACGGAACAGTACTAAAAAAAATGGATTTTTAAAGCTGTTGAATAATTCAATTTTATTTTCTTTGGGAATAGTGAATGAGACTGTGCCTTTTTAATGTAAAAATAGACAAGTTCAGTTGAGATTGAACAGTGCACTTGAAGGGAGTTTAGATTGCTTATTTCTATTCTAGCCAAATCATCAGCATTTAAAAGCAATTTAAGAACCTACAGTCATAATAGTCTATTTACTTAAGGAAAAAAAAAATTAAATATGGCATTTTGTTTAGTAAGTAGAAAGCATTTTATTTAATTGCAGAGCAGTTGCCCTCAATCTAGAAACTGCTGAGAAGGGTACTCACATAACTGAGGTTGTAAGTCTATGCTAAAAGTTCTTTGCATATGTAGATAGATTTACATGTTGTACTGGTAAGGTACTGTCTAAAGATGTAGGGCTGTGTTGACAACATGAGGATTTGTGCTGCTGTCTCAGAGGTAGTGCTGCTGACCCCTGACCAGCTTTGACCAACACAAGCCATAGAGCTGTTAAGTGCTTCTTTGGAGACCTCTGTCGATGTAAGGTCACATCGTTGGTCAGTGTAGGCAGGAAAACATAAACACGTCTGACACTCTGGAGTAGATCTGAACTATGCTGAGCAAAATATCTTTTCACTGTTATTTTTTCCATCAAAATTCAGAAGATGTAAATGGCTTGATTTGCACCTAAAATCCCCAACAAGCTCTCAGTTTTGAATGGTGATGCTTGAATTTTGAAAGCTTTTCCCCTGCCTGTTGTGTGTGGCAGTTTGTTTTTTTTTATTTTTGTTTGTTTGTTTATTTTCCTGTAGGGGCTCTCCTTCTTCACCCTACTCCACTTTTCTACATTTACTCTTTTCTACCATGTAATATAGGAAAGACTTTTAAAAGGGCAAAGCACAGCAAATTTATTTATTTTTTTCTCTTTCTTTTAAGTGGTGAGACTCATTTGCTAGGAGATAAAGACTTTTATTTCATACCATCTTGATCTTCTGCTGCTCCCTTCAAACAAAAAAGCCCAACCAAAACCCAATCATAACCCAAGCAGCCCAAAACCACCTGAAATCTCTATGTGAATGGTTATTTGTACATATGGAAGGAGCTACTGTATTTATAAGCTTCTCTAGTCACCTAGAATCAAAGCTTCTGTACTAATGAAAAGTGTTACCCCAAAGTTAGATCCCATCGCAATCCATACACTGATTTTCTCAAAGTACTTGGAGGCAGAAATGAGAGCTTTGGTATTTGGGAATTGAAAAAGAAGAAAGTGGATTTATTATCTAGCAAAACAGTCTTATCTCTAGGAAATAAACATACATCCAGAAAACCCAGGCTCTCTGCCCTTCCCACCTACTAGTCTTTCGATATCAGCCAGTAAAAGATTTATGGCCAGATTAAAAACTATTATTACTATTATTACTATAATTGGAAATGCAGATCACTGCATAAACAACGTGCTCATGCGGTGCCATGTCTAATTTGTGCATGGAATTAGTGTAATTGCCAGTGCAAGCTAGGTAATTGGGTGTGGAAATTCTGACCATGATTCCCTCATCCATGCAAGCTGCGATGAAAATCAGTTGCAGTGGCCTCTACCACAGCCGCTTTTCCTTCAGTGCAGATGAACACAGTGGGACCAGTCACTCTTTTCAGTGGAAACATGTGGCTTCAGAAGTCCAAGGACAGTGAGCATACTAGGTCTGGAGAAGACAATTGTATATTGGAGAGTTTTTCCCCTGAACAGTCAGTGTTGTTCCATCAGGTGCCATTCTTTTCACTCCTAATTTTTAGCATGCATTCTCCCAATTAAGGAAGAGAAAGGTATTTTCTTGAGTAACTCCAGCCTGTGTGACTTTTGACCTGTGAATGATGTTGGCATTTTAATACTTTCTGTTGAACAAGGATGAAGACAAACATCAGTGTTGCTGCTCTCTCACCTGGCAGTTCTTATAGGAACTAGCCTTCTTAGGAGAAGGAAAGCTGGGGTTGGCAGAGGCACTGGGGTGACTATGGGGGGATTTGCTGGGTGCAGTGGCATCAGGCTGTCATTTGTGCCATCTGGTGTCTCCGGCACTGCTGTGGCTGGACGGGCCGAGCTCTGCTTTGTGCAGCTGACAACAAGGACTGCATTCCATTTGTGCCCTTCTCTGGGCCAGGCGTGGAGTTCCTTGTCATTGTACTAGTTTGACAGGAGCAATCACTTTGCTCTCTGCATGCTGAAGGTGGAAGGAATAGGGAAAACTGGGAGGAAGCAAACAACAAAAGACTTTAGCTCTGTGTTTGACTCTGGGGTGTCTGTCTTTTCCTAGTGGGATTGGTATGAGTGAACCAGAGTTACTGTCTCTTTGTTTCTTCTCAAGCAAAGTGTTCTGGTTCACTTTGGGCTGGCATTTTCTGCACTTTTTTAAACTGTGCTAGAAATTTAACATGAAGCTAACACTAAATAGCATGTTTCCTCTATGAAGAAAAACAGTCAAAGGACCTGAGTTTTTTGGGAACTAATGCAGCATTTTCTTTTTCAGCCTGTTTTTGCTTTAATAATCTTCTAAAATGCTTAATTTTTTATTTTTTTCCTGTTGAAGAAGAAAGTGATTTAAAAAGAATAAGGATAAGGCAGTTTTAATGGGGAGATTCTACTGGCTTAATGACATGTCAGTCAGTTACAGCTGAGTAGTCTTTAATCTTTAGATGCATTTGTGCAGTGATAATCTCTTAAAAGGATAGGGAGCTCATTACTTACAGCTGGGTTTTATTTTGGGTTGTCACGAGTAAATCGGTAGAGCTGATACCTTTTTACACTGGCTGTAACTTATCCCAGAAAAAGGAGGAGCCACTGTCTGGTAATGCTGTGTCTTGGTATAACATTTTCACTACTGAAAAAAATCGTAATGACAGCTTTTACATTCATGAGACTTTTTCCAGATGAATGATGTTTATGTTTGCCTCTGCTTCGTGAGATTTTTTTATTTTTTAAAAAAGTCATAGTTTCTATCGTTTTTGCAAATGGGAAAGCAAACTATTTTTATTTTAAAAAATTGCACATAAGCCCCTGCTGTGGTATCAAGCAACTCTATGGAGTACAGCAGAAATTGTAAGACCCAGGATAAAACTGAGGGAGATCTTTCAGTGAAGGCCCATGCAGTGTTTTTTCCTCAGTTCCCCCTCCATTATCAGGTATGTGTTTTCTGTGAGCATGATGCAAACAGCACTAGTGCTGTCTTTGCAAATGAGGATGTAGATTTCTGTTGTTTTTTTTAAAGAGTCTGATTTTTACCAAGTTCAGTACTAAAATAATTTTTCTGGTTTTTTTTTTTTTGTTTTTGTTTTTTTTCAGATTGGGGTGTAGCCTTCAAATGTATACTTTAAACTTTCTCTGCAGTGGAAAATAAAAAAGGAAAAGCCCTTGGAGAGCTGAGCTTCCTGCAGTTTAAAAACTGTTTCCAGATCTCCTGGGCTTAGTGCAGTTTGTGAGGTGGAACAGTGCAGCCCTTGGGTACATAATCTCTTGCATTTGGGCTTTCCCAGTTGTGTGTGCATCTCAGTGAGACAAATCTTTCAGAGAAGGGAATTGAAAGCAATAATTTATGATGGTCTGCTGCTTTGCACTGGCTGAAGATCTGGTCCTCAGAGTGCATACCCTGGTTGTAGGAATTTCTCAGAATGTCTTGCCTTCCCTGAATGATATCCCCAACTGGTAGAAATTATCAGTGCTCCACTGGAAACCTATAGAGTGATACCAGTTTGTCTCCAACCTCTTTAATCTCTTTGGGGAATATACACTGTTCTTATGGTACAAGACTGAGCTGCTTGATTAACAGCAAGCCAAGGATAAAGGCTAATAATCTACTTCCCTTACAGTGCTTTATGGCAGGCAGCTGAGGATAAAGGTGGTAGGTGACATGATGAGAATATTTTTCTTCTGTAAGACCTATTTATTCAGTTTCTTGGGTAGCTCAAAGGCAGAAATACAGAAATAACTATTCTCCCTGAGAACAGGTGTTAAGCAAGCAGAAGAGATGGTGGGAAAAAATTGTGTGTGCTTCCCTTGGAGGCACATGTGTCAAATGTAAAACATAAGTCAAAAGGAATGGAATATAAAGCTTTATTCCATACCTATGTCTTGATGAATGGCTGAGTGTAAGACAAATTAGTTTTATAGATGGGTCAGGGAACTGGTGGCAGAGCTGAAAGTTTCTGTTAGATATAATTCAGGAGAGTTCTCTGCTATAACAAATTAATTAATTTTTTCTAGTGTTTTGGTGAGTAAAGGCTTGCAGGTGAAAGAGATATGGAAGCAATATCCAGTGTTGAGGCACAATTCAGATCTCAGGAACACTTCTTAGTTGAGGCCAATGGCAGATTGGCTTGCTAGAGGACAAAGTTTAATTAAGGATTAAGTGTGAAGATCAGTGGCATAGAATTTGGTAATGCAATGCTGGAAAATCAGAAATGTGGTGTAAGTAGGAGAGAGATACTTGGCTGTGGGTTTGCATTCAGAAACAAATTGTTTCTTTTGTGGGAAAGGATTATCTGAGGGTGAATTTCCTTAGAGTTTGGAACTTCAGTAGTTCTGCATTTGTAGGAAGGAACTTGGATGGTGTCAACATACTATGGAAAAACACCTAGAAATCCTGAAGACCTGAAGCTTTCGGTTTTAAGATTTATATTACAGAATCTGAACTTCTCAGAAGAGCTCAAAATGTTTCCTTGAGCTTTCACTGTTGCATTGATACAGCTGAAGAAACAGCACACTTTCTGTGATATGTTGAGAGGAATGGGTCATTTTTCTATGCTACACCCTTCAGGCAGGGTGGGTAATCTTGTTGATAAGCACTAATAATATATATTTTTTTTAATTTACAGGAAATTAGCTTCCTGATAAAATGTGTGCTGGGGGAAAGAGGAGATGTGAGGTGCAAGTTACTATCCTCCCCTTTTATTTAAAGACATGAACATCTGCAGGAGATATGCATGTGCTTTTATTTTTATTTTATAACTAGAAGGCAGCAAAAATCTAGCAAGTTCTCTTGCTGACAGATAGGAAGTACCCCAGGTCAGAATGTCTTGTAATTACAAATTCTTGATTGTTTTGTCCTTTTATTCTGTTTTATCCTTCTTTTATCTACCTCATCCTTCCTTATCTTGAAGAGTCCTGAAGGGATGGGTGCATTTCCTATCCCTCATTGCCTGGTGGAAAACCTCCACCTGTTCCAGCAGATCCAATCTCTCCCTCTTTCCCCCTCAAGCATGGCTAAAAAGTAAAGCAAAAGAATCATGAGACTAGAGTTTTCAGGGAAGGGAAAGGTTTAGAGGGCAATGAGGGCCTCTTTAAACAATAAAAAAGTTGGATTAATTAATTAATTATTTTTTTTAAAACCTGAGGAGGCTGTCAGTTTGGCCACAGTTTGGCTGAAAGTATCTCAGACCTAATATGCTCCCTAAAGATATTTAGCATTAATCTATCTTGACTTCTATACTAGTTATAAATAGTACAGCCCATTAAAAGACCAAATCATTTGTTTCTGTCAGACTCCTTCCCAAATGCTTGGGAGTGTGAGCTGAATGTACTTTGAGTCCTGTGGAGATATAAATATCTGATACACTCTGTATATGTAGTTTAATACAAATGTTTGTCTTTGCACTTCAGTCAGTGGTGAGTCTGCAGCTGGTGCAGCTGAGTCGTGAACAGATGATATGGTCTGGAGGCTCAGTAACAGGTTTTCTGTCCTGCATAGTTCTGTCTGTTTTCTAGTCCTGCTGCACTCTTCAGTTTTTTTTATGTGTTTGTGGCTGTGCTCTGAATAAGATCAAGAGAATGAGGATGATCTAACAGTTCTGTCTGGAGGAATGGTCCCTAATCAGGTGGATATATCTCCCCATCACAATACCAATTCTAGGCTTTTTAGGTGATGGAGTATGAATTCTGTCTTATGATCAGTGACACATTATTCTGACATATTAGACGCAATTTAAATCTTCCTATGGGGATATGACAGTACAGCTCCACTTGAAGGTTTGTGTACTCTGCTCCTTGAGGAGGTTCACATCAGTGCTGCAGATCATCAGATGTTCTCGGTTTCCTAAAGTATTGTTTTGCCAACACTTATTTCCATTATCTGGAGGGGGCCTGCAAGAAAGCTGGAGAGGGACTTTTTGCAAGGGCATGTAATGATAGGATGAGGGGTAGAGGTTTTAAGCTGAAATAAGGTAGGTTGCATTTTTAGAAAGATATTCTTGACTGAGAGGGTGGTGAGACACTAGAACAGGTTGCCCAGGGAAGTTTCTGTGTGTCCCATCCCTGGAAGTGTTCAAGGCCAGGTTGGATGGGGTTCTGAGGAGCCTGATCTAGTGTGAGGTGACCCTGCCCATGCAGGGTGGTTGGAATTAAGTGATCTTTAAGGCCTCTCCCAACCCTAACCATTGCATGATTCTATTTCTTGGGATTCCTAGGTGGGAATGCAGCAAGAGGTCCCACTCAGTGGGTGCATCTTTCCAAAGTGCAAAATTTATGTACTGTTGTTACATCAATGCTTGTACTAGGATTGCCACAACTGGCTGTTAGAGTGGGAGCTGGTTGATCTTTAGCTGGTGGCTGTAAATAGGTTTTTGGGGAAAAAAGGAACAATCTGCAATTCATATTCCAATGACAGGGTGTTTAGTTTTTTTTCCCCCATAAGAACTGCGGAAAGGATGTTACTCTGAATATAGCTCATTTCCTTTAACAAGTGTTTTTAACAAAGTCCGACTCTCTTTGCTAAAATACAACAGTTTTCATTCTGACAGCATCAACTTGTTCTATAGAATATAGAGCCCCCATGAGAATAGACCTTAACAGGAATTTATATCCCAAGTCTGAAATGTGCACTTTATATCTGTTATTACCCCTCGGTGCCTGTTGAGGGATTACTTACACCTCACCATCCTAAGTTTCTTTCCATAAACAAATGAAACCTTTGAGTCTGAAGTTCGAGGAATATGCTCAGATGAAACATAGATTAAAAGCTCTCTGGGGAGAAAGGGATAAGGTGGAAAAGTGAAGAGTTGATGACCTATTAACTGTTTCAATTTCCAACCTTGAATTATTGACAACATGTAACATTACAACCTTACAAATTACCATCTATAAACAGCTCCGAAAATATGACCTTTGCATTACAATTGGTCTCAAGATGCCTTCCAGCTTATAAAAAACAGCTGCTGCTGGCATATTTTGTTGCAGCTGGAGTGAGTGAAGAGTGCAAGAAACAGAATAACTTGTATAATCAGACAAATCTCAGAGTACAAAATGTACTGGGTGATGACTAAAATATCTCTTTTTGAGACTGGGCTAACTCTTCTGGAATTTTCAGGTCATCTAATTTTCACTAATAAAGACATCCAATTAGTTAAGGTTAGTTGTCCTTATGTTCTGCCTTTTCTCTTTCTAAAGCAAGTGGTGATTCTGTTCATAGATGCTAGAAAGCCTTATGTTACTCTAATTCCTCCCACTTCCTTGACGGTGGTGACCAGCAAATGCAAGCTGAATGGGTGGTTTGTCTCATTTGTTTATGGCAAAGCAAGTGCACTAAATTCTTGCTTTGTTTTGTTGTTCATGTGATTTAACACACAAACTAAAATAAGTGCTGTGCTGAATTTGGCCCTGAGATTTCTGCTGATTTGAGAGGAGCTGAGAACACAAGGTCTTGATCTTGCATCTTTTCTTCTTAGCATTATTGAGGAGTAACAAGTGACCAAATTATTGTTGGCAGCCAGAGAGCTCACAAGGCACTTTCTCAATCCTAGGCTCAAGGCAAATAGATTTCTAATTTAACTCCACAAACAAAGGGTTGCCATAAGATGGCAACTACCATCCATGTATGTCTCAGGAATGATGCTTTTTATTGTAATTTGTTAGAGTAAGATGTGTTGGAAGTGCTGGAAGTGTGTTTTTGGTGGAACTGGTATTTGGAAGAATAGATGTCCTCAGCACAGTGAAACAAAAGACTGTGCTGAATGTAAATAATCTTTGCATGAAGCTTGTTTGTTTTCCTTTCTGGGAAAACTACCTTGTGTGTGTTAGTATAGTGTTGTTCATCACTGAAGATCAGCTGAAAAAATACGTTTCCAACTGTGTTGATGCAAAAAGACTGTAGGGTTACGGGAAAGGGAATAGAAACCTTGAGTTTGACTCATGCCCTGCTAGAGCTAATCAGCGTGGAAGCTGTGATTTAAAATTAGAACAGGTCAGGACCTTATCACATCCACCTCTCCATGCATTAGAAGATGGGGAAGAAAGACTTCCAAGAGTGAAGACCCACGAGTTCATTGGAATAAGTATGCCCTCTCTGCCTTCTGTAACAAACTCTCTGAAACTCTGCATGCTTGATGTGTGTAATAAAACCAGCCTATATCACAGACCTGTTGTTAAAAGTGATCAATTAGTGTTTTCAGGGCACTATTGGGACTTAAAGATGAACGGCACTTAAGGTCATAAGTTTCACTACCTCTACTGCCCCAGGATGAAAGTTTTACTTTAAAGATTCAGTTTTGAGTGAAACAGTCAATTATTCAAGAACATAATCCTTATCTGTATTGTAGTTGCCTTGTGGCTATGCAACATCACTCAATAATTCTGTCAAGTAGTATCTTTTGCTTGTGACAGAGTGCTAAACAGTGATTTATTGCTTGAATACACATTGCTTTCATGAAAGTGATTTGTTTAAACAACAGTAAAGTGCTATAATAAATTATTCATTGCATGCTAATTTTTAACTTTTATATTCTGTAGTGATCTCCAGAATATGCAACGTGGGTATTGTCTGTACCTCATGAATCCCAGTTTTTTTGGTTGTGTGTTGTCCCTCAGCCCCAGTCTTCTCTCAGCACACAGTTCCTGTTCCAGGCAAAGACCTCTAGTTTCAGCCTTTCTCAACTTTGTTGCCTATTCTGGTATTTTCCTCTTCATTCTTTCTTCAGACAGAGTTGGGTGAATTATATTCAAGTGGAGGCTTGGATTACTGGTTTGGGAAATACTGTGTGTGTTTGGAGTTCGAGTATTTCTAAACCCTTCAGAAACTTCTGAATCTTAATCAGGAAGGCACTACCATAAATATAGCCTAAATATAGCTTACGAAGTAGGATCCTAAGGGCTGAGTGGCATGTTTTCATAAAGTTTTTTTCTTGCATGCACTCTGTTTTCCTGCTGCTGTCTTAGCTGCTACTGGCTATGCTTGGAGCAAGAATTTGCATGTAAGATCATGTGTCTGAAAAACTTCTCAGAAGCAAGATTTTACTTGTAGATGTGCAAGCTTTCCAAATTTGCTTTAGAAATGCCTTCTCAGCACTTAAAATCTTTGTCCCTTGGCAAAGCCCACAGCCTCCTGAATGTCTCTGAGTGTTTCAATAGCAAGCCTGAGAGCAGGCCAGGCACAGAACAGCTTAGTGCTTTTCTCCAGTTTACCCTTTCACCCTTTCTGGGTGTCCACTCTAAACCACTGGCAGTAACTGTGTGTTTAATCAAGATTGATTGCTTGAGCGGATTGACAACAAATATAATGGGGCATAAGAGATGAAATTTCCCTCCAAATAGTTTAGGGCTTCACCCTTCCCTGGTCTTAATTCTGAAATAATCCTCCAAAGGCCTGTGTGGGGGTATTCAGTAAAAAGAATAAACTCAAGACTGATTTTGTCTCTTGAGACATGCACAGAGCTGTCACGCTAATGGCTTTTAAGCGTCAATGCAATTATAGAGTATAATCGATTCTCTCTACACCAAGTTTTGAGTTTTGTCTTCTGAAATAAACCCATGTCTCTCTCTTAAATATTTGCCTTTGTATTAAAACAGTTCACAATGATAGGCAGATTTCCCTTTGTTTTTGTCCTCCCAGTCCTCTTTTGTGGCTACTTCTGTCACTTGGGAAAGTCTATTATTACACGTACTTTTGGAACCTGAATATCTCTGCTTTCTACCTACAGTAATTTACTTTCTGGAATTTCCTTTTACTCCTTTCAGTGTATCGAGTTGGGGGGGGGGATTTAGTTAATTAATCACATGTGAAGATGTTCAGAAATATTTCCATGAAACAGATTCTTATTGAATGAATTTGTGAAAATAAATGTCAATGTTGGAAAATAGGGCTCAAAGTAGGGAATTAATCCCTGTCTATAATTCAGCATGTCATTGGCTAAGGTGTTCTTCTGGAATGTGGTGGGCCTTGGTCTGGTTCCCTTTTGGTGCCAGGACAAGCAGTAACTCAGTGTCTTGACCTTTGGGCCTTAGATATTACACAAACACAATTTACTTCTCTCTGCTTTGGTGGTGATGGTATTTTAAGTTCTTTTTAGACCATAACAAACTTCTGTTTCATTCTGATGACAAGCATGAAGACTGGGGCGATCTTTAAAAGAGTTGAGGGAGAGAGATGCCTTGTTTTGCCTCTCTTTACAATAATTTGTATTGTTGTCTCCTCTGAGAGCTGTCACTGTGCCAGAGACCCCTGTAAGCTGAGTATAATAGAAACTGCCATACATCTTGCTCTACTGATTGAATTATACACGGCTAAGAAAGGAAATACTAGTATCCATGTTTGGCAAACAATTAATTTCTTGCCTACAGGTGTTTTTTTTATAGATGCCAAAAATATGAATAGCTGTAAATAGATTTAGATAAATTCACGAGGGCTAAAGCTACCTATGTTAGCCAGAAGAACAAAAGAATTGCAATACTTGGCCATATTCCCTCTCCAACAGTGGCTAAAATTGTGTGCCTGGGAAAACTGACACAAATGTGTTTGATATATTTTTATTTAGCTTACTTCAGTACACATCTCATCCCTGAACTTCTGTCTCACCTTGAACTGACATTAAATCTGAATTATCCACAAAATACAGTGAAAAGGAATTTCCCAACTCATGTATATGTAGTATTTTAAACCTCCCAGTTTCCCTTGTTGTCTTAGGTCTTGTGTACTGAAGAATGAATAATCAATTCAGGACAACCATGACTTTACAGATGTCTTTCATATCTCCTTTCTTGGATCTAGAGTTGGAGTAATTTCTCAATTAAACAAAGGCCAATCCACATCTTAAATCATTGTTTCTTGCTTTCTCTGATCCTTTTATTATTAGGCATAGTAAATAGTTACAAGTTAATAAGGGGAATAATTACCCTCTGCATGGACCATTTTTAATGTTTTCTTTGCTTTCTTTCTAAAATTCTCCTGTCACCTCCTGTCACTTATTGGGTAGTGGGCAATATCAGATCATTTTTCTGTCTATTGAAGGATGTGAAAAATGAAAGGAGTTTTTACTTTACAGTTTCTTCCCTAACAAAGGCTGTGTTGAAATGGGGAGTTTGTAGTCTGGCTGTGTAACCATGTGACTGTCCTCTGTCATTACACTTTTCCCCTCTTCTTTTGACAGCCGATGGTTTTTTATAATGAAGCTTGTTGATCTGCAATCCAGGTGGAAAGCAAAGAATAGTCTTCATGTCTTCATAGTTCTTGGTATTTACATAGTTATTAGAGACCCTGAGCCTTGCTGACTAGTATGAAATTGCTAAATAATAAGACAGTGAACAAGATTTGTACCAGTAATTTGCCCCCAATAATGAGTTCTATAGAGTTTCTTTTTTTATTCATGAGGAGGCTGTAAAATTCTCAGTTGTGAATTATTCAGACTTATTTGTGAATTTATTTTAAAATGCTTCCTCGTGTATTTGCCTCACCAAAGAGATCACTGAGAATATTACAAAATTGTCAAGGTTGGAATAGACGTTCTGGATCATCAAGTCCAACCATCTGCCCTACAACCCCTAACTGCTAAAACATCTCCTGAAATATCACATCCACCCATTTTTTTAACGCCTTCAGGGACAATGCGTCCACCACCTCCCTGGGCAGCCCGTTCCAATGCCTCACCACTCTTTCTGTGAAGAAATTTTTCCTAACATCCAATCTGAATGTCCCTTGGCACTGTGTGCTGGTTGCATTCCCCCCCCGTACCCCTCCCCCCCCCCCCTTTTTTTTTTTTTTTTTTTTTAAGTCCTAAAGCTGTGTGCTGTGTTAAGATGCTGGAGTTGAAGAAGGGAACAGCTAGGAGTTGCTCAGTTATTTCCAGTCTTTGCTTGAATGGTGCACACTCTCAAACACTGCAGTCTAGCCTGAGGAACATGGTTTATTAACACACAATGCATAAGAAAGCTTCGAATCCTTTAGCTTCCTGCTCAATTCTAGCAGACCAACAAGCTTATGAAAACTGAATTTGTTGCTTCTTTGTAATTGACTTATGTTCCTCCTAAGAAGGCAGTGGAAAGGATCATGGGAGTTTAATAAGGGATTCATGGATTGCTGCACATTGAGGTGTGCTTAAACGGTCTTGATTGTGGATGGATATTTGTGTTCTGAATTAGAAGACAGTGTAGCAGTTTAATCAGGAGAGTCTTGTAAAGGATAGTTACACCACTATCATTTTTATATAGCGGTATGTATTACAACACTTTATAAACAAAATATTGTTGTATTGAAGATTGTCTTCTGTGCCAGTGTGAGACAGTCCCTATGCCTCAACCTTTGCAGCTCAACAACAGAGCAATCCAACTGCACATGGCATTCTGATTCCTAAAAGCTCTGGATGGGTTGCATGCTCCTTGTATGGGTAGAGAGCACCACAGGGGAGAGAAAACTATTGGGACTGCTCTTTTCTTAAATTGGGGCACATCCTGAAGATCAGATCATAGTGTGTGGCAGTCACATGACTGAAACTAGGAGCTTTCTATCAGGTTATTAGTTCTAATAAGGACTACTAGGACTAACATTTGAGTTCATTAAGACCTGTGTCAATTATCCTAGGTTGGAAATTAGTATGTTTCTAAGGCTGTGGTGGTAGACAGAAAAATTAGCCGTGTTAGACAGTAAGTCAGGGTAGAATAGTATGCTGAAGGCTTTCACTGGGTTGTGGGGGTGGCAGGGATGGCACATTCCTTTTCCCATCCTTTTTTTTTTTCTGGGACTTTGCTCAAAAAGAGATGCCTGATTACTGCAGTAACAGTTTCCAGAAGAAACAGATTCTCAAACTGATTCACAAAGCTGCTTAAGTGGTTTGTATTAGAAATGTTTAAAAGTGACACCAATGGTATATTTGATAAAATTATTTTAACAAGATGTTGAGTAAGAAGCAGTCTGTACACAAGTAATACAGAGGGCGTGCAAGTCAGGGAAGTGGACAATTGACTAAATGTCTTTTAGTTCTGTGGTTTATCCTGGGACAGCTGCAGTCTTGACTGAAACAGATGCAAATATTCATGCAAAACATGGTAGTCTGGAAACATTAAAGCAGATGTACTTGTTTTGCCTTCAAAGTAAAGGCCTGTTGCATTTTTGAAAGCAGCACTTGACTTCTGTAGGTCCAATCTTTCTGGTACAGTTTCAGTTCAGTTTAGAGGTAACATTGGAAAAATTGGAGCCTGAGAAGTTATAGCAAACACCTTTAAAAATTTGATTGTGTTCTTCTGTTTGAAAAATTTCTATCACTATGGAGCTATAAAAGTTGTTTGTTTGTATTCAGTACTTGTTGTGCTATATAAAGTGACAATCATTTGCAGGGAGGACCTGGGGGTAATGATGAGAATACATCTGATAAAATTTATCCAAGATGAGAGTGCTGTGTTATAAATGGGATTGAGTTGGAACATCACAGGGCACATTGTGCAGTGGAGCCTCAACAATAGTGATAAAACCTTGAACACCACAATTGTTCCAGTCAATGTTCTTGTTTAGCCTAGCTTGACTAAGTATGGCCACATTTTAACATAGTGCTCATGTACCGTTCCCAGGAGTAAATGTGCAATTGTCAGAGACTAGTATGAAAGTGACAGATCCCTGACCTAGTGTGCTGTTAGCTGCCTCGTGTTGGTTTCTGTGTAGCTGTGGCAGAAGATAGCTCAGTATGGACTTGCTTGCTTTTTGGACACACACCATTAGCAGCAGACGAGTTACAAAGCCACAGAGTGTAGCCTGTCTCTTCCCTTCCAGTGTGTTATGAACCTGATCAGCAGCTGTGTGTGGACTTTCATTCAGTACCTTCCTGGTCAGCTAGCTCAGCACTGTTTGATGAAAGTATTTTTTGCCAGGTGATAAAAGTTAGGCTAATCCTAGCATTACATTTTGAACTGGTGCTGTAGTAAAGGACGAGCTTTGGCCAGTAGCCTGTGGGACCCTTGCTAGATGTATTTGTAGAGCAACTGAAAACAAGACCAAGATAAAGATTTAAGCCAGTACTGGGTCAGAAGTGAAAGGAAGGATGTGGTGAGACAGTGTGGACCAGTTGAACATGAGCCAAGGTAGGTCTAGGAAAAATTTAGCCATACTTAACCTAGAATTTCTCCCAAGATAGCAAAGAGCCTTCAAGAGCCTAAACTGGCAAGTTCACAGACCTATTGCTTCTGTCCAGCCACTGTTTTTCATCTTGAAAGCTACAGATGGGCCTGCAGATCGCAAGTTTTAAAAAGCAATCACAGGTCAGGAATGATGAACAAAGTGTGTTTGCCTTGAAAAGAGAAAAACATAATGGTATCCAGGGTGCAAATACCTTGTCCTTCCTAAAATAGACACTGGGAAATGATTCCTTTTGGGAGACCAGTGAGCCAGGTTTAAGTGTATCTTTTGTCAGTCTGTCTTTTCCCAGATTAGTGTGTTAACCCAACAAGCCTTCTTTCTGTTTCCTGTCTGCTGGGCCTTTTCCGTTGAGTATAAGTAAGGCAAAAACATTTTTTAGGGCTATAACTCATGGTTAGTGCACTCACTGAGGATGTGGTAAACGCAGGATCAAGTATCTTTTGCTGTGAGCTGTCAATGCAATGGCAGAATAACCCACTTCAACTGCCTATCCTAATGAAGAACAGAGTTTCTGAAGCCTTGCATTTCTATGCAATAGAATTATCTATATTCACTGCAGAGCAAGCATAAGACTGGATTTTCAGCTATTTTTCATTTTATCTCCAGTTTACTTGTTCTTTTCTTCTTGCCCTTGTTAGCTTGCATTGATTAGTGGTAAAGAAGGATAAAAAACACTGTTCCAGAAAACAAAAACAAAGGAAGAAGTAAAACAAAAGGTGAGACTATTTTTCATTTCATTACTGTGCTTCATAGCCCCTGTTCTGACATTTAGAACAATATAATATGCATGTCTCTGTTCACTAACTTCCTCAGTACTACATAGTGACAGCCACCAAGAAAAAAAAAAGAAAAGAAAAAAAAAAAAAAGAGAAAAAGAAACAAACTTAAACCTGAAGTAACCTTTGCAGGCTAAATAAAAAAGAAATGAGAACAGCAAGGGAGAAATATGTATTCTAAAAAAAAATAAATATAACCAAAATCAGGGCCTTGCATAGGTTATTTAAATATCATTATGAAGGGAAAAAAGATAATATTGAGCTCTAAGGCAGAAAGAACTAATTTTCAGCCCAATTACTTGTTTGTTTTACATATGTGTTTGAGCAGATCTGTTGCTAGTGTTTGAACTGCAGTTAAGTGACACAAGGAGACTGCTGAGACTAGATATGCTTAAAGATATTCAGGAACTGATACAAGTCCATGAAAATGTGAAAGATTCTTGTGGGAAAGCTTTTATGTATTTTGGAAATAGGATATCTGCACCAAGTAGAGATATCTAAACTATTACCCAACAAACTGGTGCATATATATGCTGCAGTATGGTGTCAAATGGAAGTACTAGCTTGGAAATGTTAAATGTTAAGATTTTGTCCTAAATTTGTGAAGAAGCAGGATATGGCAATATTGTTTAGGGTTCTAGGTGTAGCCAGTCTGTAACTCACATGCATATTTTGATGTGTCCTGGGATTCATCTGCAGAAGGATTTAGTGCTGTATCAGAAATGTATGACAGAATGCAAGATAAGTTTGTTTTTGTCCCATCAATTCCGAGAGATATTCAGCACTCTAAGGATGTGTGGGTTTTACTGAAATTTCTGGGGGAAGAAAAGAGAACAAAAGAGACATTACAGCTCTCAGGAAGTGAAACATTTTAATTTCTCATATAGCACTTCTAATTTTTTGTAATTTCATATTCTTTTTGGGCTGTCATCTTCCCCCCCCCCCCCGAAAATTCTCAATGGAGTTTTCTTGCATGAAAGTTTTTAGATTTGTGAATTTGCCTCAGTTGGAAAAAAGTAAAATCAGAGTAATTTGTGAAAAATAATCATTGGTCTATTTAACACCAGTAATTACAAGCTGCTAATCACAGTACTCCACAAAAATTAGCTTGATTATAATTTTGGGGTTTTACAGGTGGGGAAAGTGTTTTCAGGTGGGAAGGTAACTTTGTTGATTCTTTTATGATCTTCCTCAAGATTGCATCAACTAGTAGCAAAGAATTTGGGGGGGGGAACCCACTATTTTTCCTATTTACTCTTCTCAGTTTCTTTGCCTGTTATCTTCAGGTCTGCTTCTAAAACTACCAGATGTCAAAATATTCATTAGGGGAAATATTCATTAGTCATTTACATCTCTGGTTCTTCTGGCAAGCAGAGAAAGAGAAGGCCAAGACAAGACAAGAAAGCCTGGAAAAAGATGTAAGCAAGTGTCCAGCTGCTTTGCAGATACAAAGGAGGCTGGAAGCTGAGTACATGCATAACTCCCATGTCATATGGGCATAGCACTGAACCTCACTGAGTTCACTACTACCTTTCATCAGGAGAGCAGTTATTCAGGCTTTATGTGCACACCTCTTCCACTCCCCTTTTCTTCCCCCTTAATTTTTATTTATTTGTTAAGAAGGGGATTCACAGACCCGTTCAGAGGATGCTGTGAGGGATAGCAGCACCACACTTCTGTATCTGGAGGAGACGGCTGCCCTGCTGTCACTGATAAGCATTCCTGGGAGGGTGGGGATTGAAATTTAGCAGTTATTAAGCCCTAATTGGCACAAGTATTCATGAATCATATGTGCCCACAGGAGCTCTGCCATCTGATGCCTCAGCAGGCGGCTGATGCTCTGCACGTTGGCTGCCTCTTCAAAGAGGAGCTCAGAGTGAGACCCCTCCTGGGTGGCATTGGGGGGGTGTTTTGGGGGGATGGAGGGAATAGCCATGTCAGGGTGCTCTGGGGAGCAGAGGAGGGGTCATGGTGGTTGCGTGAACTGTCCCATTTTTAGGGGGTCGTGTATTGTTCTCTGGGCCAAAGCAGGAGTCACTGTGGGGCTATTTCAGGGGCACACGCCACTCAGTGAGCTGAAGTCAGCGTGGATTGGTCCCCAGCTGGCATAGTCTGGGTGTTGCTGGGGGACACAGTGAGGTCTGGGGTTGGTGGTCAGGACACTTGGAGACACCTGGGTTGCTGCTAAGGGGCTATGGGGCACGGCTAGCAGGGGAAAATATGAGGGGGAAGCCACTGAGGAAATCGGGATCCGGAGACGGACTGGGGTGTCGCACAGAAGTTCAGGGCTGAGCTGGGCCTGGGCCTGAGGGGAAGCTTGGAGCAGGGTCGGGGCACCTCCGGGCTGCCCTCTGCCCCACCATGGCCATGTGCACCTCCGGGTGAGGGGCAGCACAGGCTGGTAGCTCCCCCAGGGGCTGGCAGGGCTGGCCCTTGCGCCCTGGGCATCAGGCACCTCCCTGGGGTTATGTTGCAGCCCAGTTCTCCACAGGATGCTTTTCCACAGACTTTTTATCTCTGTGAAGCCACCTGGGGAGTGTCACTGAGATACAAACACTGGGGTGTCTTCCCCCTCACCTTGTCTTCTGTCTGATGGGGTTTGTATTTTAATGGTCTGAGTTTGTAGCCAGTTATTTATGGGTAGATAAGGGTTTTCTTCTGGAGGATGTTTGGTGGTAGTTGGGCCTGGTAACCCACTGTTATTTCAGGTTCCTCTCCTGTCTCCCTCATCAGCTGCACATGACTTGCATTCATGCAGACAGGTCATTCTTTGGGCAGCCTCTCTCTATGCTGTAGGGGATTTAGCAGAGTTGTGCTGTAGAAAAAGGCATTTGTCAGGTGTCTGTGCTCTGTCCCCTATACCTTTCTCTACTGCAGTAACTCCGTGGTCACTTATGCCCTCAGCTCCCACATTGCTGTGCTTTTTCTGGCCTGCCACATGTTGAGTGTATTGGAAAGAGGCCAGTTCTGGTGTGGCTGTTTCAAGGTTGTGGGTGTGTAAGAGGTAGGACAGCTTTTACCTTCAGAAATGGCAGTGGCGAGGTCTGTTCCCCTCCTCCAGTGCAGGTAGCCAAGTGGCTATTCCTCCACCACGCAGTTACCAGGTGGCACAGAACTTAGAGGGGACTGCGTTTCCTTCACTCCTTTGCTTCTCTGCCAAATTCATTGAAGTTGGCAATGTTATCAAGGAATCAGGGGAATGTGTATTTGTGAGCCTCATTTCTTAGGAACCTAGGCTGAAAATAATAATGTAGAGGTGTATAGATCAGGGTTTTAGTCAGATAGGAAGTGTTGTGCCTCTTTAATTTACTACCGCTTTAATGGGATAGAGAGGAGGATAAGATATACAACAGCCTGGCAGGGAGAAATGCAAAATAAATTAGTAGTAAAAGTAATGGTCTAGTAGTTTATATCACACATATAGATCTTTTTAAAGGAGCCCATAATCTTCAAAGTCAGTAATTTTGGGGGGTTTTGTGTGGTGACTTTTTTGTTTGTTTGTTTGTTTTTAAGATACTATCAAAAGAGTAGGCTGAAATGTTTTGCTGGAAATTCTTTTGGATAAAATTGCTTTCCTCCCCCTGGTAAGATAATTTTATTCTAGAAGTGTCTGTTTTGACAGGAGGGAAAAACTGTTTATCAAAAGAGCTAATAAAACTCCTAAACCTGGAAACACATCCATTCTGGCTAAATCTAAAGCTTTTCACTGAAGTAATAGAACAGTTGGTTGTTAGAGACATCTGGAGGTTCCTAGTTCAACCTTTTACTCAAAGCAGGGTTATCAGCTATAGATCATGTCAGCCATTACTTTGTCTAGCCAGGTCTTTGAAAACTTGAAGGATGAAGGCTTTGCAGATGTTCTGCATAGCCTGTTCTGGTGTTGAGCTATTTTCCGTATGGAGATTTCTTTCCTGATGTCTAGTCTGAGTCTCTCAGGGCAAAACTAGTGACCATTTGCTTGTTTTATATCATGTGCTACAACCAAAACCAGTTTGACTGATGCCAGGCCAGTGGGTTATCTATGCACTATAGCTGTGAAAAAGACGAGCAGTTTCAGTGGTAGTGAAACAGAGCGGAAAGTAATCACTATTTGTACTGCATACAGTAGATGTCATCTTGTACCCTGAAACATTATGTCTAGCATGTCAGCTCCTTCCCACTGCAATCTGCCTCCTGGGGTTAAGGGAATAACCTGTTGGTGATACTATGCAGAGGAGCTGAGGAGAATAGGTCTGATTGGCCTGACATACATCTCTGCAAATACTTCCCATGTCAGTTTAGGCAAATGCTTTTAACAATTCATTCAATTATCTTAAGCACCCATTAAAGGAATCCTAAAACCTCCCTGGGGTCATTTCAGTTCTATGCGATTGTAGTTGCTTGAGACTAACCATGATTTCTTCTTTTGCCTTCAGGTGATTCTAATTCTGACAAAGCTGTATGACTACAACCTGGGAAGCATCACAGAGAGCTCTCTTTGGAGGTATGGAGATAAATGGAGTTAATAATTACTACCCTACTTAAATAGGAAGAGCCTGATACAGTTATTTTATTGAATTTAATTGGATTTTTTTTAATGTGCTGGAAGGTTTGTAGCTAAACCCTCTCTCTCTCTCCTTTCATACTCAAGGACAAAGAGGCTGAAGTCCGATTGTCTTGCTTCAGCTAGATAATATGCTTTATGGAAGTACTATCATTTGATCTCCCCTTTACCCTCTTATTCAGAATCAAATCAGAAAATTGGTTTGTTTTTTTAGGAGAACTCAGCAGCCTGAAATCCTTTTTTATAATGAAGGACCTCATGGCATTCTACTGCCTGAGTGATGCTTATGAAAAGTCCGTGCTGCTGAGATGGGGGAATACCTGTGAGCAAGTATTCAATAACTGTTTATTCAGAACTGGTAGTATCAGTACTAGATAATTGATTTCCACTTGTGTGATGTTGACTACTAGACTGATTTGTAGGAATGCCTTGACACTTTCAGGATTTCAAAGCATCTCATGCACTCTGTGAACCATAGCTGGACCATAGCCTTTTTCTTAAGGCTATTCTTTGGATTCAATGAGAGCAGATGGTGCCTGGTTTTGCTTCTGAAAAATGGATCTAAAGGGTGTTTACTTCATGTGTCCCTAGTGGTACTTTTGTGACCTGCAAAGGATGAAAGAGGAGGGGTTTTTTGTGGTTCAGTCTCTGAAACTTTGGTGGGAAGTCTAGGGGTTTTGTATGCAGGTCATTGATGGAGGTGGGCAGGCTACTGTTTTTTTTCAAGAAAACTTTATGTATTTGAAACTAAAACTTTTTGTTAGACTGAACTTGTTTTCATAAACTTGTTGATGAAAGCTTTTTGTTTCCAAGGAAGAATTTTGGGTCAGAAGTAGAAAAAAACAACCTTTCTGTTCAAGGAACTGAGCAGGATTTTAAGAGAATGATGGAGAGATTTGACTTGGAGTAAACAAATAAATAAATGTTAAAAAAAATAACAAAAAACCTGGGAAATGCTGAAGAAATGAACCTGCTTATCTTTACAGTGCTCCATTATTCTTGGTCAGCTCTTCAGTGCTCATGTCTGCTCTGAAAGTTGTAAGTGCACTTCATTGTCATTCCTCAGTCCTGTTGTCTTACATAAACCTTGGTTGGTTATGTTATGCTCTGTCCTGAGTCTGTCTCTGCTGTTAGATCCCCAGTCATCATGCAGACATTCCTTCAGGTCACTAATAAATATCCCTGTGAAGATCCCAGGACAGCTTCTCTTTTCCTAGTGTGATGGAAAAAAATGACAAGATGGGCATATCTTATTATTTAATGCACCTGACAGAGAAGTTACTAGCTTTTGTTCCTTCTGGATGATTAAGTGACATGTTAATTTAAATCTCCCTGCTTGTTTAAAAAGGGCAGGAAAAAAAAAATAAATAAATGAGAGAATGGGAGACAGACTTTAATCCATTACATGCCACTAAGTTGATACTAGGGAATGGAAGAAAGCATGATCTCAAGTCTGGTTTAATTTCTGATGTCAAGAGTTCCGTTTCTGAAGAACAGAGACGGAAGATAGGTAGTTCTGCAGGTAACCACAACCAAAGAGGAATTTCTGCCTTGAATGTATGACAAAGAAATACCACTCTTGCCTCCTGCACTGAGTGCATTCTCAAAAGGTTGATGAATGATGAGGGGCTGTTTAGAAGCATGTAACAGACACAAGTCACTTATGCTGTAGCTGGTTATAAGTACATCTGTTGTTTGAAGGTGCAGTTGGATGATTTAAGCAGTTTGTGACTTATGGGACTGTAACCATCTATAACACAACTATGCCATCACCTACAAGATACGAATCTGTCTTCTTTATAAACATACTACTACTGGCTAGGGTGGCATTGCTGTGTAGTTTTTCAGCCAGTTTTTAACTACAGCTGGCTGCAGCACTAATAGATGGAGATTTCCCTTCTAAAACTACTGATTAATTAAGAGACCACTGGTGACAGACATGAAGGGATGAAGTGAAAAGAGATAGGGATCTTACAGAGTGCTAAGGCTCTATGGTCACTGAGCTTTGGATGGCATGTGAGCTGCTGTTTCTGTACACCGTAAATGAGATATTATATCAGGCTGGGCCTGACTTTGATTATGCTGTTAGGCTCTCAGAAGACTTTTTCCACAGTTTTAGTTGAAGGTTTTTTATTTACTTTTCATTATTCTTTTTATAGAAGAGGAGGAAAATAGAGGAGAAAAGATTATCTGTCACTGAGCAATTAACTGACTGTATTGGATTTATTTATCTTCTTCTCCTAGATATCTCTCAGATCCCAAAGAGGATTAAGCTGTGAGAGTTAGGAGAAGATGTTTTTTACTACTGGAGTAAAATAAGCTTATGTTTCAAATAAATAGTAATGTCAGAATAGTGAGTGTGGTATCCATGAACTGCAGAGGAGGACTGATAATTTTTTTTTTCCTGTTTGTGTAAATGTGATGCTCAGAGAAGATGTGCATGCAAGACACTGTGTCAGGGCCATGAGAAGCTGACGAGTGCCATTCACCTCTTTGCCTGCTTGTAGCTCTCTGTTCAGCCAGAAATGAGTGATTTCATGAAATTTGCTGAAAAATAGCAGTAACTGAACTTTGATTTTTCAGCCAAAAAGTAGAAGTTGTAGAGTTTGCTTCATTTGATAGCATTTGTGTTCTGAACAGAGACCTGTTGCTCTGATAGTTCTGGAGTTTATTTGCAATACTGCTATGCTCCAACATTGTTCCTGAACTCTGAGCTTTCCAATTCAGGAGTGCTTAGCACTTCCAACCTGTCCTCCACTGCTCCTGGTTTCTGTGGTATGTGTTCTTATTATCTTCTGCTCTACTGCAGAGGAGGACTCATAATTTTTTTTTTTCCTGTTTGTGTAAATGTGATGCTCAGAGAAGATGTGCATGCAAGACACTGTGTCAGGGCCATGAGAAGCTGACGAGTGCCATTCACCTCTTTGCCTGCTTGTAGCTCTCTGTTCAGCCAGAAATGAGTGATTTCATGAAATTTGCTGAAAAATAGCAGTAACTGAACTTTGATTTTTCAGCCAAAAAGTAGAAGTTGTAGAGTTTGCTTCATTTGATAGCATTTGTGTTCTGAACAGAGACCTGTTGCTCTGATAGTTCTGGAGTTTATTTGCAATACTGCTATGCTCCAACATTGTTCCTGAACTCTGAGCTTTCCAATTCAGGAGTGCTTAGCACTTCCAACCTGTCCTCCACTGCTCCTGGTTTCTGTGGTATGTGTTCTTATTATCTTCTGCTCTCAGCCACTGCTGGAGATTAGATATTGGGCTAAAGACCAAGGTACTTGGTACTAAGATCTAAGTACCATTGTGTTTTGGCCATTTGTTGGGTAGTCCCATGATCATCATTATGCATGGGAGTGTTTTGATGAAAACACTTGTTGTTGGAGATGGGTTTGCATTAGTGTGTTAGATAAAGAAAAGGAGCAATGGAGCAGTTGCTCTAGGAATAGAAGCCCCAGGGAGAGAGTAGTTGTAGATTGAAGTTTATGTACAAATACCATCTTGCAGTATTAGCTGGATGATCTCTGTCTGCTTTGAATCCTGTTTTTTGAAGTATCTTGGCTGTGAGTTGACCCCAGCTATGTGGTTATAAATTCTAGATGTTTCTGCATGCAACTTTCTGGCTCCTTCTGTGTAAGAGTCGTCTCTCTACAGATCAGAGGTATAGCCACCCATGTACTCTTCTGTACTGTTGATGTGTTTGCGAAGATTGTCTTCTCTAGCCTGGAGACTTCTTGCAACAAGAGACTTGAAATATTGTCAGTAATTGCTTGCTTCTTTTGGGGGGAATTTCCAGGATATTTCTGTTGCTGTATTCATCATTCTCCTGCCCATTTAATGCTGGTTCTTTACTTCTGTTTTGCAGGTGGGCTGTTCTCAACTCACATTTATTTTCTCCCTGCTGAGCCACATTAATAAAGCCATAACTTGTGGGTTAGTTGCACACTGTGCTCTGCAACAGCCGATTAGGGTCTTTCAGCTGAAGTAGATAGGAGAAAAAAATCCAAATGAGGGGAACTGACAAAGTGAGAGAAAGGAAAGTCTCATTAAGTACATTTTAACCAGAAGTTTTGTGGGAAAGGGGAACCTGAAAAGGCCTATTTGAAATGCTTTTATCTATAAATATGGTGGTTCAGTTGCTCACCGTGAGCAAATCACTTTTCTGACCTGAATATCAGAGCTTAATAAATGCTACAACATTATCTCCCATGGGCATTTAGTGAAAATGTAACAATGAAATTTCTTTGTCTTTTATTTTTTTTCATTTTTGGTTTTGCAAACATATGAAGCACTGGCTGCTCTGTGTGTAGATGCTGGAGGGCATCTGGGAAGGAGGGAAGAAGGAGTTTGCACACTCAGCTGTTTGTGAAGGAAGCAGTGTCTTTTTACGGTTTGATGGCAGCAGGAGATCTGCTTGCACTGGAAGTAGGTTTAGAACATGGTTTTTGTGCATGGACTGAGGCTGGAGCTGGAGCCTTTTTCCTGTAGCATGGGATTCAGCCATCAGGACCCCAAGGGACTTACCAGTTTCTATAGCTTTCAATATTTTTATGTGAGAGGGCTCATTTTACTCTTCTGACTAAGAGTAATACACTTCTAGTGCATTTAACTCTTCTGTTTGGCTGCCAAAGTGTCCTGGGATGTATTGCCTATCAGAAAGAGCTCCAATAAAGCTGGAGAGAGGGAGGAAAACCAGCCAACTGATCAAACAAAAAACCCACCCCAAAACCAAATAAAGACCTACTTAGGAAACAACCCACAGCAAATGCTTAAATACATCCTGGTTTAGCAGGAAACTTAAAACCTACTGAATTTTACCTCAAATAAGGGCCAGTATAAGCTCTGCATTTTGTAAAAAAATGTGTGTTAAATCTATGTCAAATAATTTTTGCCTTGACATAGTTTGAAGAATAGTACCCTGATATTTTGAAGGATCAGATTTGGTTGAGAATTTAGTGATGTCCTCCTCACTGCCTGGTCTGTGTGGATAAAATATTCAATATTAATGACAATGCAAATGTATAAAGCATATTAAAAACATGTTCTCTGTTGCAGCGAGTAATGAAATGTAGGAGTGTTATCAAGTAAATAAAAAAGAAACCCAATCTATTTTCTGCATGAAAAAACATGTAAATCAAGATAATGAATATTAATACTGACATATATTATCAATATACATATGTACATTGTTCATGCCACGTTATAGACATACAGTGTGTAAATTCACTATGTCATTCTTGTTCTGCAAATTAGAAAATGTACTTGCAAATCTGTTTCCTAGACTGTACCTGTTTACACAAATTATATTGGTAAAACAGAACTGTATCTGGCTCCATTCCATGGGGTTCATCTATCTGTTGTGACTGTGGAATAACTGTAGACAAACTAGACTGGAGCTGGTATGTAAGAGGAAAGACAAACAACACAGTAATGACTAGTTCATAAATAGAAAACAAAACACCCTTTATGTTCTGATATTTCCATCCCTTTCATATCTATGCAGTCACTCTTCCTTTTGCAAAGCTGGAAATGTTGTAAATTACACTTACTTTTCAGAGGTCTATATCCTCCACTAACCACAAAAAAGAAAGAGCATTTGGGGCTGAGCTTGGGTCAGCAAACACAACTCCAGTGGAATAAGTTATACTGCTTTGAGAGCTGAAGTCTAAGGTCTTCAGATCCATGTCACAAATATTTCTGCACCTTGGGAAATATCCAGGCAAACATTTAAGGTTTATTATTACTATAGAAGGAGCCAGATGTGTGTTAATAGGTCTCTCTTGAAGAACTCAGTAAAACACCTGGAAACGATGTGCTGTAAAAATGCATATTTAAATATATATCAGTGGTATGTCAGTGCAGCATAAACTGACAACTGTTTACACTGAAACACAGTGGCTTGCCTGGTAGAGTCCTTTTTTTCTGATTTCTCTAACCTACCAAATAATAATTGGACAAAACAGAAAAACAGAAATCAAGTGCACAATTAGTCACTTTGTCTCTTCAATAGTGATAGCAAAGCCAGCTTTTCTGTGTGAACCTGCCAGCAGCTCCTGTGCCTCCGAGCACACGTAGTTCTCAGCAGCAGTGGGCTTTTCTTTTGTGTGTCGGAAACTTACTGTGGGGGACAAGTAGTAGAATATCAATGCATGAGCTGTTTGCTAGGGAGGTCTAAAGTCCTTAAGGAAAGCCTGCAGCCACTAAGTGAGAACCAGATCTGTATGTGTGCACTAGTATTTTTAATGAATACAGTGCTTTGCAGGGAGCTGGAGCAATTAGGGCAAGGAAACGTTCATTTTTCCTCTTGTCATTAGGATGTACCTTTAAGGGCTCATGTGTACTCACTGCTGAGATGATTTGTGCTTGTATGACAGGGATAACTTGAGACTTAAATCCTGGTGAACAAGGAATTAGTCTGCAGCTTGACTTCCCCTTATGAAGACCTAAGTGAAGCATGTGGGGCTTCAGGAACTTTTCTAACCTGGCTTGCAGCTTCCCCAGCAATTGTACTGAGCCATATCACTGGTGAGATGTATTAAGTGGTGGGTGAAGATGTGTCCTGACAGTTATGAATATCAATTGTAGTGCACTCTAAAGCAATACAGTGCTTTGCCAACGTAAGGGAAAAAGCCTTCCTTCTCTTTTACCCATTATTTCCCCCTACCTGACCAAATGAGTATCTTCTGTGTAAGGAAGTTATATGAATTTCCCTAGCATGCATTTTGCAGTGTGCTGTGTAGTTGAGTGTGAAGATAAAACCTCTTTTCAATGACCTTGTAATCTACATAGATGATTTATCTGTGAAAGACAGTGAGTTGAAAAGTAATGGAAGTTCAGAGACACCATATGTACTGTGCATTAAATGACTTCATAAGGAGAGATGGAGAGAGGCTAATACCCAGTCTTCCTCAAGGCAAAATTCTTGTTGTTCTTTCTACTAATTTGCTTTTGCTGATATATTTCCAGACTTTACATACATAGCTGTTTAAGTGTTCTTATTGATTTCCTTGTGTTTTTCCTTCAAGCCTGAGCTCCTGGAGTCAAGTGACTGCTCACAATCTCAGCTTTTCTATGGTGGGAGAAAGCCCCGTGTCCTTTCAGACAATGAAGAGAAAATTGACAGGCTCCAACTGCTATAAATTTGAAAACCCAAAGATAGATTTTTCATAATCTGTTCCTGTGAACTTTTTTCTTCATTGCTCGATGTATCATGGCTGGAAAGACAAATCAGGATGGGATGGAAGGGGAATCAGAGTGGGGTGGATTCCTCTGTATACTGGATGTATAGATGCTGCTTAGTCATACCAAAAGCTGAGGTTCAGATCACAGCTGAGCAGGTCAAGCAGAACACTGAGTCTGGCTTTCCTGCAAACCAGCTGAGTATTGATTGTTGTCTTACGCAATTACACTGTCCAGCAACTTAAAAAAAAAAAAAAAAAAAAAAAAA
>NW_009952362.1:1708585-1712758 GCF_000747805.2 Chaetura pelagica | reverse complement strand
AAAAAAAAAAAAAAAAAATTTAAAAAAATCTTTGTTCTGGTGAGCAAAAGCAAATTTTTTTCACTTGTGATAAAAGTGGACATTTTTTCTGTTTAACAGCAGTGATATTACAAAATTGCTCTCTCGCTCCTGAGGGAGAACCGAAGGAGAGGGAGACACCCTGTTAGGGTTATAGGGAACTGGGTATTTCCCATATATAAGGGAGAGACACCGTTGGTTGGAAAGAACAGGGACCCTGGAAGGCAGTCTCAGGAGATGGCAGATTCCTTGTCACTGATTAAAACCTGCCAGTCTTCCCTGAAAGACTGTGGCTGCTGGTCATGAGTCCCTGAGAGATTGTTATTAAGCTGTAGGACTGAGGGGCAGTCTGATGAGCACTGTAACTTCTGGGGAAAATGGGACTCCAACCAAAATCAGCTCAGCATTGGCCTTTTATAATTGAATACAAAACCTTTGTAAAATAAGCTAAAAGGATACTGTGTGGTAAATAACCCTTCTGTAAGACAGGAGGATAAAATGAAGCTGTAGACAGGTCTAAGCTCCTATTGAGCTGTACCAAGAAGTCATTATGTTAGTAGTGATATTTCTGGTGTGTTTATGTTGTCCCAGGCTATCTCAGCACCAAAGGATTAATCTAGGAGGCTGAAACCCCCATATTTTTTATTTCCTCTATTTATTTCTGCTCTTACTTTTAGGAAGCAACATATTTTAAAGCTATGGAATGAGAACCATAGCTGTGAATCCTAGCCTTCCAACATACAGCTTTAGGCAAGATTCTTCACCATTGCATGTGTGGATAATGGAGTTATGCTACCTGTCCATCTGCAGTAAATGAGCTGAGAGTTTTGGATGAAACTGTCTAATAAAGGAAGGGTTAGAGCAGAAACACAGCTGCATAAGCCCACAGTCTCCATCCACAACTAAAGGCTATTAGAGATTTGGCCTATGTTTTAACAAGCCAAACTTAATGGTACTTTCTCATCCAATATCTAACACCTATCGTTGTAGGTGAGGTGGACTGTCATGTTTGGGTCAATTTAGAACATCTTTAGTTTGGATTTTGCCTGAACAGAGGCTTATCCTTGCAAAAGAGTAAGAAATGAGATTGAAACAAAATTTTTTTTAATTATGTTTTTTTTAATAGTCAGGTCTCTTTTCAGTGAAGTAAAATTGACACAGAAGATGTTTTATGACCAGGGACTGTGTATTATTTGTGGGAAGAACTACTAAATGGGAGAAACACTAGAGGTAGCACCATAATTAAATCTTTATGAACTTCACTTGTAATAGTTATTTATTTAGAAAGATATGGAACAACTTTTTTTTTCCAGTTCTGTTTGTAACTTCTCAGCTCCTCTGTTGTTGTGTTTTTTGGGAGGTAAAACTGGTTTACAGTCTATTTTCCTTGTTACTCAATGGTAGCACTGCCTAAGTGAAAGCAACACCTTTCCATACTGTGGACTAGGTAAGAGTGTAAAGTTTTTGCACAGTACTTCCCTAAAATGAGTTTTCCTTGCTAGAGTCTTCAAGAGGTGGTCTACTTTTTATTCTATCCTGCCTCGAGAAGTGCCCAAGAAACGACAGTTAGTATTAAACTCTCAAGAATAAACCTACAACCTTTGGGATAATTTTTCTTTCTTGCCCTGCTAAAGAAATCAGCTGATGCCCTGAAACGTAAGTTTTGATGGCTTGCCATATTAACATTATACCTAGTTAAAAATGTGACTTATGTATATTATATACTATTAAATTATTGGCCCTTTCCAGTAAGGACATCCATGGTTTGCGAATCTCTGACCTCCTTTTGCTGTGAGCAGCATGCACTGACTACAAGCATTGTGGAAATATAATTTCACTTCCCCTGCCAATACTCTGGAGTGACGATGTGCTCTCTTCTTATGAGGCAGCATAAAATTTAGAGGCTAGTCACGATGAAGGTAGTAAGAAAGAAACTTAAAGACCTCAGTAAATTTCCCTTCTAAGTGTTCCTTTTTCAAAGCTAAATGGTCTTATTCTTTGTAATCTCTCTTTGTATGTTAACAGCTTTCACAATGCTAACTCTTTTGTAAGAAGAGCACATTACAATCCTGGTCTGCTTTATCTCTGGTACAGGAGCCAAAGGAGGGAGAAGCCAATATATTTTTTTCCTTAAAGTCTGCCACATACTCAGCACACATGTACTGTAAATTCAAGATGTGGATGTTACTCAAAGAAGCAAGTGTGGTGTCACAAGTGTTTTAATAGCCTTTGATTTATTTCTGTAAGTGCTTTATTAAGATGATGCACAGTAGTGTTTGGAAGCCAAATGCAGTCTTAGGAGAGACGTGGAGGAGTTATTTTCTACCTCCTGAGTTTTCTTCCTAAACGCAGTAATTTGTTTGATTGGGGCAGAAGAGCTGTGTATTTGGAACAGGGATTCTCCTCCTTAATTAGTATTTCTTTGTGACTTAATCAGTCCATTTTGTGATCTGAGTGAGTAGGAAGGAGTATGAATGCACCTACTGTGATATAAGAGCTGCATGATTCAGGGAACAGGATACTGTCTGGT
Source organism: Chaetura pelagica (assembly GCF_000747805.2). Classification (NCBI taxonomy): domain Eukaryota; kingdom Metazoa; phylum Chordata; class Aves; order Apodiformes; family Apodidae; genus Chaetura; species Chaetura pelagica. The sequence continues at coordinate 1,710,210 of NW_009952362.1, read as the reverse complement.
GTTGGGAGATTTGTGTTCTGTCACTGTATGCGTGTGTGGCTATTAGATGGTGAAATATTTGGTTAGGCATAATCAAGAATCAGCAAACTCACGTGTATCAAAACTCAGCTGCAAGGAATCCTCTCCTGGTAAGGTATTGTAAATGACATTCTGCAAGGTTACTTCTAGGGTGCAGTGATATAGGGCATTTTTGCCATTAGTCTGGTAATAAATCTGGTGTAACTTCCAAGTTTTAAGACAAGCAGGGTAGTGAATCATAAAGAGACCTAAGGTAGTCACAGTGAACAAATGATTACTTAGTAAGCTGAGCTCCCTTGGAGAAATGTGTTTTAGTCAAACAAAACGTAATAGTAGGACAAAGGCTGAAGGTTGTACTTACAGTACTCTATACTGTTTGTGTACAGTGTGGTGGGAAGCTGTGATCAGACAGTGTGTAGGAACTAGAACAAGCAGAGAACTGAACATTGTGTCCTGTTGTAAACAGGCCAAAATGGACTGCTTTGATCAATGGCTATGTCAGCTAAGGAGCCAGGAACTGAATTTGTAAAGAAATTTAAACTGAAAAACATCTATTTTAAGACACTGATTTGGCATGAACTTTCAGTGACAACATACAATTTTCCACAAAACTCTGCATTCAGGGTGGGATTTCTGGGCAGAACTGAAAGTGAAGTGGAAAGGGCAGCAGAGTGCGTTTGACTGTTTAGGATACTTCTGTGCTTCAGAAACAGTCTTAATATGCCTACAAACGATGCCATCTGTGGCCTAGAAAGTCACAGAATCCCAACTGTTAAGAGACTGGGAGAATATTTAAAGGAAATGGGAATTCATGTTTCATGTCTTACGCAGGTATCTGTTGTTAACTAGCATCAGAGATAGGATACTGAGCTAACTGAAGTTCTGTGTTTACATGAGATGCCCACCCTGATGCCGTGATAACACAGAACTCTGTAGAGGTACATTTGCTCAATGGAAGTGTTGCTCTTGTGATGTAGATGCATCATATAGCTAAAATGGCTCATTTTGATTTTGCTAACATAATTATTTTACATTAATTCAGTCCAAATTACCCAAAACAGCAGAAGGCTAATTTGGCAAAATGTTGACTGGAATTAAAGAAAAAACATAAAATTAAACTGAACTTAAACATCTCCCTATGGTCATGCATTTAGCAAATGCCTGAAGAGAAGTGGGGGAGGAAACCTAGTTTTTGGAGCAAAGAAGGTTAGACATGGTTAAAATTTAGAGGGGTTGCATGAGGAATCAGTTCTCCTTCTTGTAGAAACTGCTATTAATTCCCTGACCTGAGTCAAACTGCACAGCTTTCCCCTGGCTGTTGATCTGCTCCAGAAATAACTTCTGGCCACTGATATAAAAGCAGCATCACCATTCTTGTATGGCTTTTCTTCTTACTGTTGATATGATTTTGGTAGCTGTTATTACCACTTGGCTTTTTAGCATTATCAGAATGCAAAGTAAACAGAAAAGGTGGTTGGAAATACAGTAAGTGTAGCCATAAAGTTTATTATGTCTGTGTCCCATTAGAAAATAATGGTCAGTATTGTAGTAAATATAAATTCATTGTTCAGCCCCTGTATTAATGTAATTAAAAAGGCATTGGGTTC
>NW_009952362.1:1704460-1708436 GCF_000747805.2 Chaetura pelagica | reverse complement strand
AGCAGTTGGCTTCTCTTTGTTTCAGTTGCTCTTTATTGTTTAAGAAGAAACCTGCTGACTCAAATGGTTTAGCAGGAAGATGGAATAAACCTCTCAAAGTAAAAAAGGCTAGTTAATTTGCAAAATTTCTGTTGAAATTGCTTGAACAAAACTTGAATAAAGATATACTAGCCTAGTTTTGTGTATGTGGATTATCTCTGATGTGCAGTAACTCCTGGAGGGCTGGTTAATGCTGTGAAAAAAAAGGTGACAAAAATGTTTTGATTTTTTTGTTAGTTGATATGGGAGAAAAGAAAAGTGCTAGAATTATTCATTAAATGGATTCCAGTTACAGAGGAGCTGCATGTTACAACTTTCTTCCAAGCCAAATACAAAATCTAAGCGTGTCTCATTTAGCTGAAGGAAGGTCTAAGGCTATTTACTCATGTTATTACAGCTACTATTCTATTATTTTTTAAGTAATCCCATGAAATCAGTAAGAATTGATCATTGAATAAGAGAGGTCTGCTTCAGTTGCACAAAGGGCTAATTTGGATCAAATCAAAGATCTGCTTGACTCAGTACCTGGTCTTGAATGTAGACCTGCAGCAGATAAAGAACAAAGGGTATAAGAACACAGCCAAACGTGTGATATTTTCCTGATGTAGCCTTCCAGCTAATAATGACTTTTGGCTCTAAGACTTTATAAAACAGCAGAAGTGTTTAATAGAGGTATTTATTAGCCCTTGGCAGGTGTGTTTGTGTGGCAATTATTTTTCCTTCTCAGAATGTATCCATTAGCTGAACCAGCACAAACTTCTAGCATCTAGAAGAGTGGACAGTTGAAAAGCACCAGGTGTTTGTTGGCCTGTGTCAACTGCTGTGAGACCTGAATTAATGCTTCAGAAGTGAGGAGTTTTCTGTGCCTGTAGTCAGCCAGTTTCTCTTCTCTGCACCTCTTTATATATGTGAAGTCCTGCTGTGTGATGAAAGCAAATTCACCCAGCTGTAATTCATCTTATAAAATGAACCTGCCACTTCCCATGTTGGATGGAGTGCCCTTCAAAAATGAAGAAGAAGTAAACGACAGAAAATCCAACTTGTGTGTAACCTTTAGTGCAAGGAGCTCCATATGGCAGATCGAGAACAGAGGGTTTCTTCAGTTGTATTGATTGCTCTCTTAAGCATTGCCTTATCCTTTTAATGAATGGAGAAAGTAAAAGGGACGGTTTTGGAAAGCTCCATTAAGCAGTAAGGAAAAATTCTGGTCTCTTAGTAAACTCGTGCTATACAGATTTGTACCATGCTGCTTACTAGAAAATGCAAGCGTCGAAGAATAAAGTGGTGGTGGTCGTGACTGATCGATCTTCAGCTCTGTATTGTTTCCAGGCTCTCTGTTGTTCCTACGACCTCCAAAATATTTTTCACCTCAGGGAGGTGGCAATGACCTTTGCTGTGAAGACCCAGCCCTGAGACATGTGACTCCACATATCAGTGATTTCTATTTAATTAGTGTGCCTAAATCTACAGTGGGGACCTTACTGGTTCGTTGGTTGGTTTGTGAATGAACCTAGTGATGATTGCACTGCCCTCTTCTGGTTAAATGTGGTGTAGAGAATTGAATCTACCTCCTCAGTCCCTGTGTCATGGATCGACTTCCTATGAAAAAGTGTTTGCAGAAATCTTGGTCAGAAAGGAAAAAGCAGAGCGAATTAAAATTCTAGAAAGCTAGAACGCTGCTTCTCTGGCTTCCCAGCTTCTTTTCTTTCCTTTGTTAGTTTTGCAAAGTTTTGTCTTGCTCTGAAGGCTGCATAATACACTTATATTTTCTTCGGGAACATCACAGAAAAGCCCAGAATTTTGCTGAATGTAGATGCCATAAACATTTGTCTAACAGGCATTTATGTAATTATATAAGACAATTATACAGACTCTTGGGTAAACTGTCAGTAAATCTCTGGAAAGGCTTGTATGAATTTCAGTAAGCTTTGGATCAGGCTTATTACCAGTTTTTCCTATCCAAAGAGACAGAATGTTGTTTTCTGCTTTGATTTGTCTTTTCCGTGCCATCCATACATACAAGAGGTTCTTATAAATTGAATTTGTATTTGTAAAATAGTATGCTCCTTTCTGTCTTTTGGGCACCTATCAATAACGTGCCTCTTATGAAAGCAGCCCTTGCACTAGCATTGTTGTAGTTTAGTATCTGGCATGTCAGGTGGATACAGCAGACAGGTGAGTCCAATGCGATGAAGGAGGAAGTGTTGCTGGCATATCAGGCAATTCCCTCTTATGCTCAGCTTGCTCCCCTGCTTCTTGGAGGAGTTCATACCATCTTCTGTAGGTATTTCTTTCCTAGAAGAGATTTGAAGTGTGTGAATAAGGGCTGAAGTTAATAACAGAAGAATCAGATTCAGTTGCCTCAATAGTATGAACAGGCTTATTGTCCAAGGGTTTGAAGATGCTAAGGCAGAGGTGAATTCTAAGGAAGATTTTTAATGAGACTAAAGGACTCTTTTTCTTTTTTATCTGATTGGTAGTTGCTGTGCTGTGTCAGGGAAATTAAGTGGGTGCAGGTTTGATCAGTGGCCAGCTAAGCCTGTTGTCCTTGCTGATGTGTTATTGGGATCACTGTGCCCTCTCTGGGAGACAAAAAGGAAAAAAACAAACCATCAAGCATCCCACAGTAACTATTAGACTTTCCTGACCAAGCCTGGTTCCTGTTTCTCTGCAACAGGGTGTCATGGCCTCTCTCTTGTTCTGTGGATCTGTGTAGTGGCTGCAGGTGGTTGCTCTGAATTTTTAAGTAATCAGCTGTGCCTGGTACATGGCTGTAACATTGCTGTGCAGCTGTGGCAAAGACCTGTGGGAGATGAATCTCATCTGCTCAGATCAGGAGCTGGCAGTAGTCCTACTAAAAGGCCCTAGTTTGCTGCTGCTAATTCAATGAGCTCACAGAACAGTTTCCTCAGAAGCTCAGCTTATCCAGTATCTTAAATATCACTTTATAATGTGTGAATGAAAAAAAATTAAAGATAGGATAAACTGCCAAGAAGCCTAGATTCTTTGTGGGAACAAGGCTGGCAGCATAATTTTACTCCTGACAGAGTCCTTGCAAAAATGAGGTAGTTACACTCAGGGAGCTGAACTTGCTGGCCTCTGAATCAGGCATGACTTGTCAACACTGTCAGCTGGTCGAATGCCCAGTGGTACAGTAAGGAAGATGCACCATTAGTGTTGCCTTTCTGCCAGAGTCACAGAGTAGACAAATAATAATGTCTTCAGCATAAAAGGACTGTTCCATTAGTTGAAATAATAGACTAGGAGTGGATTTGTCTGGACTTAGAGAACAGAGATGTAGTCCTAGTCCCCAGGCAGGGATGTATGTGATTTACTTACTGTTTGTATTCTAGTGCTGTCATTTGCTGCACTCCAGGCTGACTATTAATAATTTATTATGCTTAGTTACCAATACTTCCCCTAAGGTAGACACTTACTACTGAGTTGTTCACCAGCACTGCTGAGCAGATGGTCTATCAATTGCCACAAGAAACACTTCTTCCTGTCTTTACTCCTAATTTTCTAAAGCAAACTTTACTCTTAGCTGCTGCTTTATTTCCTCCATCTTTTTTGCACTTGCAGCCAAAGACTTACTCAAGCAGGTCCCAAAGGTGTGGTTTTAATTCCTTGGTTCATTTTGAAATAAACCCCCAGCTGGTACCAATCACTGGGATTAATGTAGGTGTGCTGGTTAGCTGCTATGACAACTATGTCTAATTAACTGAGCTGGTATCTCCCTTTCAGAATACCCAAAGGAGGTGTTTTATTTGAAGGTTTTGTTTAGATGAGCTAGGAGTTCATCATTATTCACAAGTCCAGTGGTTGAAGACAGCTGATCTAGCTCAATAGCTTTAATTCAGAGGCAAAAGACAGCTTGTGTTTCAGGGGTGACACTACAATACTAGAGTTTTCCATTTGTCCCCCCCTATTTCCCTAC
>NW_009952362.1:1661466-1704259 GCF_000747805.2 Chaetura pelagica | reverse complement strand
AAGATTCCCTTTCCTGCTCACCTTGCCATAGCCCTTAGAAGATACATTTGAGGTCCTTTGCCGTGACTGTTCATCTCCTTTGGATAGTTGGGCCACATCATATTTGGAAATGGTGACATAAATTAAACATCTCCTTCCCTCTGAGAGGAAACTCAGTAGAGCAGAACCAGGGACCTAATCCATAGGAATTTCCTGAAGGACTGTAAATGTCTGGATTGTACAGGTGGGAATGTAAGAGTTTCATAGTGCCAAGACTAGTACCTTCCTGGCCAATACAGGGCTCCTGGCACTGATGGCTACATCTATCCTGCAGAATTCAATTATCTTTCTGAGTCTTGACTTAAATACAGTTTGTGTTCTTTTCTTCATGCTCTTTTGTTCTGTTGTTTGTAAACCACTGGTGAATACCAAGGTAAGCTTCCTCAAACTGAAGTTTTTCTGTTTAAATTCTAAAAGAGAATGTTTAGGAAGAGTTTTGTGAATCTCAAAGTGATGATAAGATGTCTGGCATATTCAGTGATAAAGTAGTTCTGGGCAGTTTTTTTGTAGCAATGCTTTGTTTGTTTTTATCTGGTGTTGTAGTGAGAAATTTTGGAGTGTGTAATTTCTCTCTCATCCTCAGGTTCCCTCTTATGCTCTGCTATGTCTGTGGCCAAGCCATAAAGCCAGTCTTGGGACAGTAGTGCCCTCTTTGGTATTTTTTTTCAGTGTTCAGAAATGTTTGTTGCACTTCCTGAGGGATTTTCAGGGTGATTTGAACGAGTTTGGATTGTAACACAGTTCTTCTGCAGACACAATTGTTCCTTCACCCTGGGGTCAAAGCCCTTCCTCTATCTGCATCTGTCCAATGTCCCTTAATTATCCTTAAGTGTCAATTACCGAGGTAGCTTTTCTCCTTATTTCCTCCATTCTCTTAACCAGCATCTCCCCTCTTAAATACCACTAGTCTGTTCTTGTAGCAAACACTCCATAAATAAGCCAGAATAAAATATTACAGAACAGCTCTACATCTATCACATCTCCTATACAAAATTTTGAAATGTCCTTTATTGAAATTATTAGCAGCTCAGGAATCCAATAAAACCTGTAGATTTTTAGCCATTAATATATTTAGGATTTTTTCCATTAAGTCTTAACATGGAATAATAAAAAAAAAAATCACAGGAGTTTTATCTCATTTTCTCCAACAGTTATGTTCTTCTCTCATGTATAAAACATTCTGACAAAAATACACTTAATTTAATATATTCTCACACCCAGCATTAGTTTCTTGACTCTGAGCAATCTCAAACACTGTTGATAACTTCAAGGGACCACTGTTGTGTGTGGATGAGTCAGCTTTCAATTTTCAAAGTAGCTTTACTTTTTTCTTGAACCCACACATTATTTAAGCAAAGCATAGCTCAATTTCTGAGGTTCTGAGTTAGCACCATTGCTACAAGAAAACCTAGCATCTTCAGTTACTGTTTACAGCCACCTGACTGAAATGGTTCTACAGGTACAACAGCTTTCTTTGCAGAACTTCATTGCAGATTTTATTTGCTGATCCTCTGCAGTGAAGCTAGAATAGCCAGTCCAGTCTGAGCTGCACCCTAGAACTGATTTTTATTCTCTGTATCGTGCTGATATTTGAGATTATCCAGGCCATTCCCTTTCTTTCCTTTTTACGGACCAGTAAATCCTTTTTTGTTACACTGGAAATGTGCAGAGTTTAATTTTTGTTTTAATTAACTGCTGCCGGGAGAGTCCTTCCCTTTTTGAACCCAATCACTTTGTCAGCTTGGTTAGTCAAATTGCTGGTGAATCTCCTTCATAATCATGACTGTGGTTGCATTATTAAGCATCTCTTTCTAGCCTACATGCAAGCAGGGTTCAAAGGGTAGAAGAGTGTCACCTAACAGTAGTAAGAGGCCAAGATAACTCTTTTCAGATGGATGAGGCTCTCAAACTGAAGTTTTGTATCACTTGAAAACGACTGAATCAGCATTTGCCTTGCTGTAAAAGGAAGAATTGATTGAAACCGATTATTGGTGTTGCTGCAATAACAGCCCCAGCTGTTGTTTAATGCTTAGATAGCTACACATACATCAGTACTTTAGTTGACTACTTTGCTATAGGCTTTCCTCTGCTTCCACCTTTCACGGCTCAGGTGGGTGTCCTCCCAGAACTAGCTTATCTGTTACTTCTAATGTTCTGTCAGGAAATTCCATTCAGGAACTTTTCTGAGAAGTTTTGCTTTGGAAGGTTAGCATTTTCTAAAGTGAAAAATGTGTCTGAAACATTTCCAAGTGACCCTGCAGCTGAACTGAATTTCAGTTTTGTATGTGAACTTCCAATGTGTGTGAGGTTTTCTGTTTTGTTTTGTTTGCTTTTTTTTTTTTTTTTTTTTTTCCAACCACCCCTTCTAGGCAGAAGCAAAGCCTCTGAAATAATGAAGATTGTTCAGGCAGTAACAGTACAGATGTCAAAGATACCCTTTGAAACCTCTCCAGGACTCCTGGGGAGCTTGTAGTTGAGATGGGAAATGTATACCACGATTAACCTATTTAGCTGGCCGGAAAAATAGAATTTCTGTTTTATGAGGAATTTGGTATTTCTGAAACTATAGTAAAAAAGATGGTGAAACTTGTCACTAAAGGCATGATGTCATTCAGCCAGCCAACTGACTAGGAAAGTTGGATACATGCCTGGAGGATGGTTTGATTCTATCCAGAAACTGTTACTTGACGTAAAACATCCTTATGGAAAACGTTATTTTCAATTTAAAAGTCTACTGGGACACACTGCATTTTTGTATGGGTGGGACAATAACAGAAGGTCTTAATCTCAGTGATTGTTAAAAATGGAAAACTCATTAGCAGTGTAGAGATACTACAAGATAGCCAAACCGGACATCCATAAGTCAATGGGCCTGGATTTCTATGGTGTGGTGGTCTTGCTGCATTTCAGACCCAATCCTGGAATAGTGGGGCAGGAACATATTGGTTCTGCCCACGTGTCTGAGCAGCCTGTGGGCTGACTGTGTATAGAGGTGTCAGTGAACCTTCTACCTTGGACACACCTGACACTTTTCTCTTTTGATTGACATACCTCCATTGAAGCCAGTTTGCACTTGAATCAAGTGGAGCAAATTCTAATTTGTCTGGAATGGGCCCTCCTGTTAAATGTTAAACTGACCTTTTCAAGAGAAATTTACTTGATAGCTCTAAGTGAAGCTCTGCTTTTAAGCTAAACCTGTCACTACAACATGATTAAATTCACTTAAATGTACATCAGTCGCACATATTATTAATGGAAATTGAAATTGGCCTAAATGGTAACCATAAATTTTAAAACACGGGGAGAAGGATGGAGATAGAAAGAACCACACATGATATAAAGGTTAAAGTGCCTTATTCACCCAGAGATTAGGTGGGCTAAATAGTGAACTTTATTCTGAAGCAGTGAAAAATCACTGAATACTATTTTGCATATCTACAGAATTGCACCAATTTTAATCCACTGAAGAAGGGAGATTCAGTGCATTTTTTGCAGGTGCTTGGTCTATGAAGACCTAGAAGAATTGGTCACAGTTGTCTGGTCTTATTTCATCTGCAATTTGACCTTTAAGCAACAAATAATCAGATTTCTGGCAGCCTGTTTGATAGATGGTGGAGGCACATATGTGCATAGATAGTGCTGAAAAGTGGGTTCCTGAGCACACCTGTGCTATAGGAATGGCTGCCCCCCCAGTTGAACTGCACATTTAAAATCTTTCACCTGTTCCTGCCTCCTTCCCTTGCTCACTATACAGAATAACAGTTCCATTGCTTGGCTATTGTGATGACTGTTACTTAAGGTGTCTATTCTAATTGGGCCCTAATAAATCAAAATTAAATTGAAAACATCCCACTTGTGGACGTTTATCAGTGACTTTCCATCAAGCAGGAGGACGGGACTTGGCAAGCATCTCCCAGACAAATATCCAGGGACTCATGAAGGTTCTTTTTGAAGGTGTTATCTTTATGTAGCTGTGTGAACTTTGTGATTCAAAGTGGAAATTTGAATCTTTTGTAATTAATGTCTTGTTCTATCAGACTTGGCTTCCTCACAGATGAAACTTTCCAGCTGTTTTGGGATATAGAGTATTTTCATGTGGCACTAAATAATACTCCATACATATAGCCAGATAAGTGCTTCTTTTGGCTAGGAGCTAAGTAGGCTGCATTGCCCACAACCTGGAAGTAAATACTAAGATCTTGTCTGTCTAATGTGTGATGGATCATTTTCCTTTCCAGTAGTGCTCTGACAGAAATATAAGTGGGCACGTATAATGTATAGCCTCAGCTGCCCACTGCCCTGAAGGGGATGCTTATTGCAGCCTGATTGAGTCCATTGCACTAGTAGTTACATGACTGAGTTACTACAGAGCAGTAATATACCTGAAAGTGATGATCTATGTTGGAGGCAGGATGTGGCATTACACAAATTTGGAAATTTATGTAGCTCTTGAGGTCACATGTGATTTGTGTATCAGTGAAGCTGAAATTTTCTGACTTTCTGAGCACACTGGAAGACAACACCTTTTTTAAAGCAAGTGGTGCTGGCTGAGAATGATGGTAAGAAGGTAGAAGGACTTCTTAGATACTTGGCTGAGTTCCTGTTGATAGCCTTATTTTAATGACTGGATTGTTTAACTAATGTCTTTATGCAGTCACAGCTTTAGAAGGACCTTTCTTATAATTTTAATTAGAAATAAATTAAGAACAGATGGCCTGGGGAGAGAAATCTTCTTGTCAAATGTAGTGTTTTTTGTTTTTTTTTTTAAAGGCACTTCATTATTGTTTTTGTATGTAATGGACGAATATGGCCCATCAGTAAGGATTTTAGTATCAAGGGAACGTTTCAAGATGCTTCGATCTGCAGTCCTTTTCTCACAAACAGGAAATATAATTAATACAAGAAGCTTTCTGAAGCAAAGCAAAATGGTAACTTGATCTTGTGCAAGGTATTTTTGATATGGAATTTACAGACTAGCTTTAACTGTGGTTTTTTTTTTTTTTTTTTATCATTTACCAGGAACATAAAAGCAAGATGCCATTTTCTATGTAGCTTGTACTGGTTGACAGATGGCTTTCAGAATTTAAGAACTTAAAGAGCTGAGTTCATTTCTAGACTACCACCCTACAGTTCCTCTGCACTTAAATGCCAGTGCATCAGTTTGCTAATAGGCTGTTTGAACACCTCACCTTGACCACATCTTGCTTTATTCTTAATACGTAGCACATGCTCCTGACCACTTTTGCTGTAGAGTGGTGGGAGCATGCATTCTCCTCAGGCCTAGGAAATGGTATTAATCTTCTGCTGTGTACTTTCATTTCATATCCTGTAAAAATCCATCTTCTGCTAGGGGAGTTGACCTAAGGTTAGATGTCAAAGTAACAAATTACTGTCACTTGCTGGATACCCCAAGAATAGCTATAAATAGCAAGCCTTATAACCCCACTGATCCTTGAGAATACATAGTGATAAATATGCTTCTGTGAACCAGGAGGAAAAAAATAAAAGCTGTGTGGCTCTGGTTGATGCATATTATTTGTAACTGACACAAATGGTACAGCTGCATCATCATTCAAACAGTTTTGAAAAGAATGTAACACTTGTATTTACCTGCTTAAAAGCATTAATTAGTGATTCTTGGGTACCATAATCCAAGTAATCCACTAGTACAGCTTTTAAATCCAACAAAACCAAATTCTTTTTTAGAATTTTAGGTCATGTGGTAGAGTAAAAGTCCAGCTAACAATTTATCATGTTCACTTCTAGGACTTAAGAGAACTAATTGAAATGTTTTCAGTGGAACAATTTTCTGCTGGGAAATACAGCGTTAGTCAGATAAATCTTTTGCATTCTTTTAAAAATGAAATCTTGACAGAAAATGTTGGAATTATTTTAAACTGAAAGTGGGTTTAGTTTTGGTTTTCTCCTTGTTTCATTTGACCTTTTTTCCTGTGGAGTGACAGGCAGACTGTATTATAAAACATTCAGTTGAATGGATAATAATAATGCTGGTACTAGTGGGATAAAATAGTCTGAAATTATTATTATTCTTTTATACTTAAGCTCTTTTTTCCCCCCCTTGTATTTTAATTCTATCTAGATTTTTGAAATCATAGTTTAAAACGGGGCAAAACGGTTTGGTTAGAATTGCCTAAGGGATGGGAATTCCATCTTCCAACTAATTTTAATATAGATTAGTGCATGAAGCACGTTTTTAGCAGGTTTTAAAATGCTACTGGTTGAGAGTTACTCCATTATAACAACTAAGAGGCTTGGACAGCAATTTTTAAGATAATATCTTGGGCTGCCTGGGTCTTTTAAGCTTTCTAGCTGTTGATTTGCCCTGGCAGGAGAGAATGAAGATTGCATATTGTGTTGCAAATGCTCGGATGGTGCTAGCTGGAAAGCCTCTTCTGCAGGGCATGTACTAAAAGCCAGAAAAAAGCTGCAACATTTTTATGACACAATAAAACTCCTTCTTGCTCTTAATTAGAGATGGGCAAAAGCAGTTTTCTGGATGTATAAGGTGACTATGAATGCTAACACAGCTCTGCTGGGCCAGTGTATCAAACCTTGTCACTGAACTTAGCCTGCCGCAGCGATGTTTTGCATGGCAACACCCACCTTTTCAACAAAGCTAAAATGACCTCAGTGTTATGCTGGGGTGGGGAGTATAGGACGTGTATGGTTGTCTCATCTCACTGATTAATGGAAAAGCTTCCGATTGTGCTGCCCTCAAGCTACAAAATCCATTAACCACCCCTTGGGGTGCCTGAAATTTATTCTGGCCATTACCATCAATTAGAAAGTTAATAGCGTGATGATTACTGGGCTACCGCCCTAGATGTTTGTGTGATTTACACCAGACTGGGGTGGAAATAGGAAGATGCAAGACTCAAAGAGCCACTTAATAAGTGAGAATTTGGCACTAAGGGTGCAGTGATGTCAGTGTGCCCCATGCAAACGTACATCAACAAGAATCATTAGTCATTCTCAATTCTTCTACTTAGAAGGCATTTTAATTTAAATGTAAAGAAGAAAAACTTTAATATATGTCACAGCAAAAATGAGATTTATTTTTTTGTTGTTGATGGATTAAACACTAAAGTTTGATCAGAAATACCTTATCCTATACCTAGTTCAGTAAGATGAGAGGATCTGAAGACATGCTATGCAATGAGATACACGCATCACCAGAGCTGAGGAAGAGGAGGCTAGGGAAAGCATAAAGTTATAGTATGGCTGGTCCCAAGCTGCAGAAAGGCCTTTAGCAGATGGTAGTGTATCAGGGACATACATCAGTTCAGTGTTGAAAGGCCTGGGCTGCTCAGTAGGATACAGTAGTTTTAAATAAAAATTCTATGTTCTGTGTTATAAAAAGTCCACAGGAAAAATTCCGCAAGACTTTCCACTATCATTACCTGTGAGACTAAATGTGATAGAGCAGCAGATAGGCATCTGGAAGTGATTTAATACAAAGGAATGGTCACTCTGACCTCTGAGTCAGAGGGGCAGGGAGCACCTATAGCCATTCAGAGTGTCACTGCAGGAGAGACACTTGTATGAATGAGGGCAATGTCTGTCTCTGCTGCGTGGAAAGGACACAGGATTCACTGTGTTTACATCTTGCAATTGCTCTTCAAAATGGAGATGTAAAACTTCCCTCAAAATGTATCAGTCTTTGTGAGCTAGGCAAATAGTTCCCATGGCGTGTCAAAAGTCAATGAGAAACTTTAGTACTTGGCTCTAAAACCATTTAAAAAAAAAAAAAAAAAGTTTTCAGTTTAAGTGGTGAGGGAATAGGACCTCAGCCTAGAAAGATCAGCAGAAAGAAAAAATGCAAAAATCAACAATTCCTCAACAGAGTTTACAAACTGGCTTAAACCATTGCACACAGGAATACAAATGTGCTTCAGAATTACCAGGTCCAGTATTTTTCACATTCAGACATGTAAGATCATGTTTAATGTCTTAACTATTTCTTTATTCAAAAACTTGTTCAGTGAAAAGCTTTGGTAAGAGCAGCCTGTGAGTTCACAGTCTGTGTTCTGAAAGACTTCTCTCCAAAGATCTGCTCATGTAGAGATTAGTATGATAGCAACTGGCAAATCTTGTGCTCAACTGGCCAGTCCCTTTGGAGAAAAAACAGGTGGCAAATACAGTTAGGCAGGAGATTAGAACAGATGATCTAATAGTTGCTGCTGTTTCTTTCTTAAAATACCTGTCTTCTGCCAGGGATGAATTAATGTGCACAAGGAGAAACAGGCTAGAAGCCTCCTTCACATTGTTCCTGGTCAGGACAGGCTGCCCTGCCCTGCTCTGCTGCTCCCTAACTACATTGCAGATGTCTCTGGTCCTGCCGCCCAGGGCTGGCTGCCACTTGGACAGCAGTTAGAGCAGCAAATTAAACTGAGGAGGAAGGAAATTGAGGACACAATACACAGACAATCTTCTCATGGTGAGGGAAGCAGTCATATTAATATATGAAAACCAGGAATAACTGGTGGGAAAAGAAAAAAAAAATAGTGAATGGTGCCAATTAAAGTGATTGTGCCTTAATTTGTGTTATGACAAGGACCTTCATGTATTTCATATGTTAAGCATATGTCTTTCATGGGAAGAAAGCACCCCAATAAGCAGGATACATGGTGTAAGGGAACTTAAAGTCTGCATGTAATGCTTTTCTTTTTTCTTATGGAGTTTTCCAGAAAGATCTTGTAGCAAAACAAACCTTAACCAAACAAACAACTGGTTGATTCTTTAAGTCTTCAGCAGTTTATGCAAAATAAGTACAGACAACCTTAAATTTGTAACACAGGAGAGTAAACAGCAACTTGCTAGGGAATTTATTTAATCTATATATTCAAACTGACAGTCCTCTGAATTTCAGTCTGTGCTTCTTTAGAAAGAAGAAAATTTCCATAGGGTTCGTGTTAGTGGTTGATTCAGAATGCCTATTATAATTGTGAAATATTGGTAGGAATGGATTGTGATATATTCATGACAGTAGGTGGACTAATGGAATTCAGTGACTTTATTTAAAATGTGCAGGAGTTTATTACAATACTGTAATAGAAATGTCATTTACCCTGACAGGAGGAGAGGGAAAAGCCCTGTCAATGAATAATAATGAAGTTATTTAAATGTCAACTTTCTTGCAAATAGTTTGCAAAATATAAATTATTCTACGTGTTTCTAGTTTTGTTTTAATTTAGTACTCAGGGAAGTCAGAGCTTCAGTCCCACAGTTATGGTATTTTTTATGCAGTCAAATGAACTCATAATAATTAAAATGTTTATCTTGAATATTTGCAGAAATCATTCTGTTTTACTGAAAAACTAGGGAGTGTGATTCTGAACAGTGACATTTTCAGATAGATTTAATGGCAGCAATTAGTTAAAATGGTGGGACAGGTTTAAAGTTCAGAATTTATTCTAAATATTCTGTTTCTGTTTATTTATTTATTTTTTTTACTAAGTATCATCTGCATTTCAGTAATGTAAGTCCACAGTGTCCTAACATATCTATTTTTTCCACATTTAGTTAGACTTGCACGTACTTGAAATCTCTCTGCAGACCTTCATATTTCAGAGAGATCTGGACTTATTTTGACTTAATCTATCACTGTAACTCTACCAAGCCAAGTCAAGCCAAAATGAAACAATTTATTCAGGGATTTAAATTAATTTGATGGAACATGTATAAAGACCCTCCCTCCCCAAAAGAATTTGAGAAACCATTGCAACATGCATGTCTACACAAGAGCTAGTAAAACAGAGCTTACTGTTCATATGGTTGTTTCCGGAGCTGTTGCTTTTCAGCAGATGGTTCAGAAGGTAGAGAGTTTAATTTTTGTGTTTTCAGCTCTGCAGGTCCTGGATTTAGCCCTTTCAGATCTAGCCAGGTTTTTCTTGCTCTGCTCATGTTGCACAGATGCACAGAGTTTTCTCTGCAGAGCTTCAGAAGCAGCCTACCACACAAAATGTGGAAGATGTTGGTTGATACATCTGTTTCCGTTCAGATAACAGGGATTGAATTGTACACTGTCATTGCTGCCTACACTCAGCTGAGGTGCATCTGGCTTTTGCAAAACTTCCAGTTTAGGCTGACTTCCTGGATCACCAAATGGTTGTTATATTTTCATGACTTAGGAGTCTCATGCTGCTTTATACACCCATTTAATAAGACAAATTAAGAGCTTGTTATCCAGGCTGCTAATGAATGCCTGCTTGTACATACATATATTTATAAAAATAATAAAATTAATGCAGGTTGGCAATACCCCAGCTTTAGATTCATCAGAGGCTTCATATGTATGCCATGTTTCATTCAATACAATTCTTTTGTCCCACTGCTCTGTGTGTGCCTCACAGTTTCTTTGTGTCAAAGCACTTGTAGGGGCCTATCTGTTGTTGTGTAACATTTACCTCCCTGTTAACAGTAATTGTAAAATGCTGTAACTGGTGAAGTAGAAGAACTGACTATTGCAAATTTAGCACATGATAATGAGTGTGAGGTCTTCTAGTAGCTCATTGTTCGCTTGTATATTTGTTCATCTGCAAAAAATGTTGGGTTTTTTTAAGCTTTCAATCTTTCAGTTGCTTTTATGGATGTTGCCAGAAGCGTATACTTCCATCTGCATGTGATTTTACCTGTAAATAAAGCTATGAATGCAAAACAATTGGCTAGAGATTTGAAATAAGAAATGGCTGGCAATTCTAGTTAAGACTGCCATTTGCACGAGGTTTTCAACATCTGTTTGCCTGTGCTGTGGCAGGAGGACTGTCTGTTTTTCTTTAACAATTTCAAAGCAAGTTTTGTGTGCCAGGTTTTCTTCACTCCTATTGCCTTTTGAAAGCTTGCATTTTGAACTAATTGTCACTGGTATGAAGAAGAGCTGCATTACTTCATTAATATATATCTGCCTAATTCAGAAAGTCAGATTTAGTCCTTACATTCTTTACATGTCTTTTTAAACCCAAACTTCACAAAGGATAGGTTTGTTGTTGGTTTTTTTTTTTTAGACTGCGACAGAAAAATTGATTTCTGAGAAAGCTGGGTGGTGAGGTGGATGGGGTAGCTGAAGTAAACCAGCAATCCTTGGCAGTGCTGTGTTTCAGCATCCTGCTCCCTTCAACATTCAGGCTCCCTTCACCTTAATGTTGGAACATCTCTGAAATAGTCAGTAACATAAATAACCATAACAGTATCCTCCTTCTCAGTCCTCTGAGGAAATAGCTCTGTTAGTTTATATGTGCTTCTGAATGAGATGACCTTATAAAGGGAAAGATCAATCAGTAGATGAGAACTTGCCGTTCATGTTGTAAACAACAAAGGTCATATATGCTCAGAGGAATGCCTATGTTCATTGGGGAATGGGAGGGAAAGAAAATGCTATGGTCATAGACCATAGGTCAGTTGTTATATGACCAAGACAGATACATGTAAATGTTTTGATCAAGTTCCTGAATAGAAAGGTTCAACTTTAATGCAAATCCTCATTTTAGTGCAAATAGAAACCCAAGCTGCTACCTTCTTGTTTTATTAATGTACTTGTTGCAAAATCTGAAATTCCACAAGCTGTAGTATGAATGTAGGTGTGGAACCTGATCCGGAAGCCTCCACACCCTGAAAAAGAAAATGAAAAAATAAAATAAAATTAAAAAGGTAGGCATTAAGTGAATAGCTTTGTCAATTTAGCCACTCTCCCAGACAGGAGAGAGCTTGGAAATAAAAAGTGCCTAGGGTTTACTTTAGAAGGACTGGGTTTCGAATGATTAGCAGAAAGGAAAATGTATGTTATTGCTTGCAGGTGAAGTTCTGTATGGACTCATTTGTAAATCTCCATCTTGTCTTTAAAATGTATTACCTGCAAGGATAGGTTATATTTTTAAATGTCTCTGTTACCTAGATACATGTCACTTTTCTACAGTTAGTGGATACCAGCTGTACTGGTTTGGGTCAATTATCTAAATCTCCAGGATATTAGGACATAATTCAGGAAAGCATGAGCTGCATAGTGAACAAAACCTCTGCTGATAATTGTTCTTGGTTCCAGTCACATGTCAGATGTAGATGACACAGGAACTCTGCACGATTTTGTTTGTTCACTTGTTTTGTTCTTCCCCAAGACATGTAGTCACTGTCTCTATGTGCAGCCCTCATATCAGAAATACATTATTTTCTCTACTAAATAGTGGCTCTTAAAGCAAGAGTAAAGCACATGTCCATACTCTCTGCTAGTCCATATGAAGAACAAAAAAAGACTGAACTGTGCAACTTGCAGGTGTAACACTAAAGGTTTCCAGAAGGATACCAGTGGTTGTCACAGAAAACTGGACTCCAATTTCACTGAAAAATCAACTGGAGCAGCTACACTGGAACATGCTAAGACTCTTATCTTAAAAACTAGAGGAAGCTTGGAGTATACAATTAATTGATAACTTTAGTCTCTTGCTGTCTGCTGTTTGGCATTTCTGACAATCATTATCTTCTTTTATATTCAGAATTTACCATTTCTTATTACACATGTTTATTTTAAAGTGCTTTGGGAAGGTGCTGGTTTAATTTTTCTTAATCTAATTTAAATGCAAATTATAAGCACTCATGTGATGCTCTGTGTATATAATTAGGTGCCATTATATACTACATGAATCATTCAAAAACCTCTAGAGAGCCATTCTGCAATGTAAACCATGACTTATACTGAAAAGCTGCCAAGTGACTTGTGGTTGTGTGATTAAGTGTTTGTACTTATGAAATCTCTCTTTGAATTGTAGGTCAACAGATTATGGGACAACGTATGAGAAACTGAATGATAAAGTTGGCCTGAAGACTATTTTGAGCTACTTGTATGTTTCTCCAACAAACAAACGGAAGGTAGGTGATAATGTGGTTGGCTCATTTTGACTCTACCATGCAATTTTTGCCTTGGTGATCTATCCCAGTTTTCTCCCTATCTGTTACTATTTAAATGGCTGGAAACTATCTCTTTCTGTTTCCCTCCTCTTGAAAAAACACATAGCTTTAGCAAAATATAATCCATCTTGTGTCACTATGATTACCTACCAGTGTACTTTAGGGAATATACATTACCAGAAGATGGCCATTAAATGGATAGGCGTAATAGTTATCTTGTGTTTAATTGTTTGCTTACCTTCTAGATGGTGATGATTTTGTTGTTTGAAAGTGAGAGAAACTCATTAAAACGACAGAAATGCATCTACAGTGGCCAGATTGTGTGTAACATTATTTGTCTTTCAAGTGCTCCCAATAGTGAACCAAACAGAATTTGACAAATTCCTACAGAGAAAATGCCTTTCAAAGCCCAGAAGGCTTTAATCATGCAAGCACCCTACTGACTAACAATTTACTAAGAATTTGTAACTCTGACATGTTCATAGAAAGAATCTGATGCTACCTGTGAGATAAGTATTTGACAAAATGTTTGTGATTTGGAAGTATGTAATAGGAAGTGACAAAGCACAGTTCTTAATGATGAAGGAAGACTTGAGTTATCACATATGTTAGCATATGGATATGCTGGTAAACAATATCATGTTTAAAGACTGTCCTTTGCATGCTGTTTAAAAAAAGGTTTAACTCCTGTATTTGGTGATAGGCAATTATTGCTACTGATGTTTTAATGTGGAAACTGAAAAGTAGGTTAAACCATCCTGAAATTATTAGCAGTTTCATTTCATATTTCCTCCTATGTTGTTCCAGAAAAAAAAAAAAAAAAGTGATTAAATAATGGCAGTGGTGCCACCATTGTCCTCTTGACTTACTAGCTGTGAGGCTACAGTGCACATGCAGTGGGTGGAATGCCCAACTCCAGCTCTTTCTTCTACCAGAGGGAAATATGAACCTGCTGGAGTATTTATTTTTCTCCTTGCTTTCTGTCTTAGTGGATAATACAAGTTATTCCAGGCAAGACTGAATTGCATCAGCAGAAAGTGCTAGTGAAGTCTCCTCTCTGAAGGAGGCTTTGTATATTTAGGCAGCTGAGGTCACTCTAATGCTGTTTTCATTATATTGAATAATTTATGTATTCTTTAAGACAGTGTGGAAGGAAGAGGGAGCTGTCCTAACTAGAGAGGCCAATGCTTAGCTTTGTTCTCTTGTAGTTCATGTTCAACTCTGTGTTTGAAAGAAACAGGTACTTCTAGACATGAGTCATCTGACCCATTAAGAAATTAGTCCTAGTGATATGAATCATGTCCTAATGCCACCTGTTTTTTTTCCAGTTCACTGTTGGTGAAAGTCTTTACCACCAGTTGAAGTGTAGGCATGTGTCAGGGTATACTTGATCCCATCCTCTTCTCCACTGGAGCCTGTGAACAAATGTTCTGTTCATAATCAAGATATCTTTGACTGATATTGAAGGACTTTCTTTCTTCTCCTGGTAAAACAGTGTTTGCAAGCACTGGAAGATACAGCTAGAGTGGAGGTTTAGGATCATACATTCTACTTCCTTGCTACAGGCAGCCATCTCATAGGGTCTGACAAGACAGCTATCAAGTCCTCTATTAATGATATTCAGATTAATGGATTGTAGCTGTGGAATTCCAGTCCTTACCTATTCTGATAAATTTAGGTTTGCTGGGAGACTCAGAAAAAAAGAAGTTGGCTACCACTTATCTTTGTAATGCCACCTGATTGATTCTTTATACCTGCTTATATTGCTATGATTATACAAGACAAAGAAAGGTGTAGAGATGGAGAGATAAATGATCTCAAAACAAAAAAGCGTGTGTTGAAGTCTCCTGATAGAAGTCAAGACTGGGATTAAAATGTCTCAAATTAGGAGACAGATGTTGTTTTATTGCAGCTGACCCCTGAAGAAGATATGAAGATTGTCACTAAAAGCTAAAGAATGAAATTATCAGATCATTCAAATGTCTTTCAGGTTTGAGGTTTGAAAGGTTTGTTTCCTGACATAGAAATTCTGGTGTGGAGGGCATATATATATATCATCATGCCTGATGTTTGTTGTAGCATAATAATAGCATTCTCTAGAACTAATAAGAATTTTAGCTGGGTAAAATCTGCATGATCCTTTAACTATTGTGCAGAGAAACCTAAGTGTTTTGCAAGCATGTTAAGCCAATTTACATCCAGACTGGCTCTGAAAATCCTTCACCATCTCTGCTGCACCTTCCTGCTCTGTCCCTGGCCCTGCCACCCTTGATTGTGTAGCCATCTGGTGAGCTGGATCAAGGACTAATTTGCCTCAAAGCTAATCCCCTTTCCAGCTCAAAAAACAAATGGATGAAAGGAAAAAGCTTTCAGGTGGAGTGGTAGAGCTGCCCATTCTGGCAGTAAACTGCACTGAAGTTGGCCTATAATCAATATGGGATGGTGCCAGAGGCTGCAACACCTGGGATGAAAGGACAGATATAAAGGTCTAAGATTGAATTTTCCAAAACTGATTTCAGCAGGAGCTGGATTAGGTCTGCAGGGAGAACTTTTGGAGGCCCTATTATGCTATTTTTGTAGAACATGAAGCTTTTTCTCCAATGAAAGTTCAACTTTAAGCACCTAGCTAGTCCCCCGTGATTAAGAGAGCATGAAGAACAGAGTGGAGAGATGTATTATACTTCTACACTAAAAATACTTTTGCAGTGAAAGCGAAGATACTAGAGCTCAGAGTCTTTATCATACCTACTAAAGAATAGAAAGCAGAAGGAAACATTCACAAATTTTGCCTTCAAGAACATATTGAGCAAAAATTTATGGATCCTGAGACCTGATTCCTGTGTTCCCCATCCCCCATTTTTCCCCCCTACACTTTCCCACCCCTCCACAAAATTCTTATGGCACTGAGAGAAACTCTCGATACTCTAAAAATTGCATCTAATGTAGGCTGAGTGGGTACCTGCAGACATTTTATTTTAAATGTAGCACTCAATTACTCTAAAATCCATGAATTTGGATTGA
The DNA here is from genome assembly GCF_000747805.2 of Chaetura pelagica. Classification (NCBI taxonomy): domain Eukaryota; kingdom Metazoa; phylum Chordata; class Aves; order Apodiformes; family Apodidae; genus Chaetura; species Chaetura pelagica. The sequence continues at coordinate 1,688,281 of NW_009952362.1, read as the reverse complement.
ATCTGGTTTGTGTGAAGGGTTTATACACTGATGTAGTTGATACTGGGCAAATGTGAACAGTGTGTTTTCCCTAAATATTTGTTGTATGTGGTAAGTGATCTTTTTGGCTGCACCTGCAGCATTCAGTGTTCTTTGTTCTGCAAGGCATTCCTTGGCAGAGAGAGAAGTCTTCTTCAGTAGTGGAAAATAATTATGCAATTTTTATCTTGAAGCTATTGGAGGAGAAACCTTGCTACGACAGTGATTCAATAGTGTGGCCAGCAGGTAGTCAATATACTGAAGATTATTTCATAAGAAATGAAAAAAACAAACCCACATCCTTTTAGCACATACTTAACTGTTAGGAACAGTCCCATTGAAACAGTGAATATTGAACTTTGCTGGCTTGAGACTGATTGCTTCTAATGAAAAAAACTAAGTGCATCCTGTACGTTGTCTTGTCTGTTCCTTGCAAAGCAGAGCAGTTGGAATAATGAGCTGTAGAATGCATGTAATTTGATTTAGTAAAATAATTAATAGATTTGTTAATGAATTTGTGATGATTTTCACTTTCTGGAAAAGAACAAACAGCAGCGTGTTGAATAAATTGTTATAATTTGTTTGCTATTCTCCATCTAGAATAAAAATATATATCTATAAATAAACAGGATTTGCACAGCTTCCCACAGTCTCTGAATGCCAGTTTATTTCTAAAAGCCTTTGACTTCCAATTCTTGTCTCTTTATTGAACAAAATTAAATCCTTTAAGCAGACATTGCAGGCAGTGTCTTATTACAAAAGGGTGCTTTGAAAATAAAAATTAGAACAAATTCAACCATTATTTACAATTTAAACTAATGACTTCTTGCTGTTGCTTGGTATTTTTCTGAATTACAGTATTTTCTTAAAGAAACTACAGAGAATGGTGAGTAACATAATGAAGGTTAAGCCCTAGCAGTAAGAGAAGTGGAAGCTCTGGTTTTCCACTAATCTCTCTGTTCATGGAATTAGTGTACTACCTGGTCATATGATTGATGACACTGATCAGAGGCGGAAAAAGTTATAACACATGGATCTTGCCAAACACACAGAACCTGTCTGAGTATTTCTCAACAAGTCTTCAGAACAAGTCTCCAATGTGCAATAAATGCCCAAGCTTAGGTAAATCAACATTGGTTTATTTGTTAGGTGCATAAAGAATTTTGTTGGGGGAAATAAAATTATTTAAATGCTTCCACATAAAGAAAAATGTTTGGGAATAATGCACTGGTGGTTTAAAAACTAAACTAAGATAGAAATCCAAGTCAATATCTTGAAAATATATTTTACAAAAGTTTGTCATTAACTTTCCTTGACACCCACATACACTTAATTTTTATGGTCTTTCTTTATAAAAGCCTTTCAGATGGGTTGCTTTTAAGCATTTCATGGAAGATCATAACATATAAATAAAAAACTAATTAATGGTAGTGGTGACTCTACAATTGGTTTAACTAGAGGTTTTCATTAACTCACAAAGTGCTATTGCCTGATTTAGACACTGCATCCTTGTACACAGCACAGTGTTCTTTGCAAAGAGCCAGTTTGTGCAGACCATTCCTTCTTTGTGCTTTCAAACCTCTCGTATCTGTGTTTCTCCAGTTAATACAATGCTGGGTGATAGTATCTGCCAGCAACTTCTATGTTATTTAAAGGATTAGTGCATCTGTGGGTTTGAATTTTTTAATTTTTGTTTTGTTTTCTCTCCCACTTTCTTTCTGTAGGCTTGCCTTGAGTTTTACCTTTATCACTCCAACTGTTCAGATTTAAATTGCTGTATAGTACAGTGTCCTCTATTCCTTCTCTCTGAAGAATTATAGATGCCTTTCTCTTCTTTTTTATTTGGTGTTCACCATTACCAGCTTTCTCACAGTGTGTTAAACATGGTACTGTTGTGTGTGTACATCCAAGATAACAGGTATTTATTGTAAATGTAATTGTGTGGATTTCAATGCTGGCTAGATCTCTAACTACTTCAAATTAATTTCTTTTAATGAGTTTTAGATGAAAGGAAATTAAAGAAATGGTGGTCCAGCCTTGTTCTCTTTCTCACATTGAGTAGTGGTGGTACAGAGAGTATTTGAAATATGTTTCTGTCAGTTCAGACTGAAGATTTACCCTTACTAGCTGAAATAGGAATGATTGAGTGAGACTTTGTGTCCTGTAGTATTAGAGGAGCTCATTTGCTCCAGGAGTTTCTGGTTTTGGAATGTAAACTGCCCAGTTATATAAAGGGTAAGACCCAGAACTGTGTGCTTTGCAATGGCCTTTGCATCTGCTCTTCCTGAGAGGTGGAGAAAATGTCTGTAGAGATGAACAATTCCACCTGACATCGCAGTTTGTCTTGAAGCTGCTACCCTCAGTCACTGAAATCAGATTGGGAAGACTTGTAAAAATCCTTTTTCTGACCTGTCTCACCATGGAAGGTTTCAAGAAGCCAGATGTGATAGCAGGTATCAATTTTTTCACTCACAGAAAAGTGATTTCCAGTGGTGTCCTTGTAGGCCTCTATAAATCTTAGTGTGAAGAGTAACAGTTTATATTAGATGTTAGAACTCGGCACAGCTCTAAGCACACCTCAGTGCAGACTGAACCAGATCCTGTGGCTGTCATGGGATGGCATCCTTAGCAAATTAGGCACAGTAGGACACCAAGGGTCTACAGTTGATCAGTCATGCCAATAGCCCAAAGTGGTATTGTTGTCCATTCTTGCAGAGGTAAAATAAATTATTCTGTTGCTGTTCTCTTTTCATTTGGGAGGATAGTCCTTGTTAGCTGTAGGCTGTGAGTGCAGCCTTGAAAGAGACAGGCATAAGGGACCAAAAAGGCATTGTCTTAAAGATGTGAATGGCTGAGGATTTTTAGTGGTGGTGGTGTTGTGTTTTTTTGGGGGGTAGGGGTTTGTTTGTTTGGTGTGATTTTGGTGTTTTTTTTTGTTTGTTTGTTTTATTTTTTTCTTTAACTAAGTACTACCTAGTAGATTTCAAAAAGGTATTTAATGCAATTGTTTCTTACTTTTTGAAAGAGAGGAACCACCTTCAACTGAAGTGTTTTGCAGATAAAAATTTAGTGAAACATAAATTTACTCAGAGGAAAATCTGTTTTGATTAAACCCTTTATAATTTAGGAAGGTCTATGAAGAAGCCCCCAGATTTGTTTTAAATGTCTCCTATGTTGTGACCACTGGTAATGATTCTTCGTAGTCATATCTTTTACTTCAGATAGAATATTTTGGAGAGAGGAAGCCATGAGAATGTGAGATAGGATTCATACACTGATTTTGCTAATCTGATAGGTAGCTTCGGGTAGATACCACTACATGTCTTTTCTGCAATGGTCTTTCAGTAAGGCAATACAGGGCTTTGTCCTCACTTTTCTTTAAATTTAGTGGCCTGCATCTGTTTCAGTGAGCAGTTTTGGCCTAAGGTTTCATTTGATCAAAAAAGAGCTGAAAACCTAAACCTACGAGGATCAGAATTATTATCTTGGACTGCAGGGGGCCTATATCCCTCATATCCTGTAGTATATATATTCTTCTAGTTTTCATTTCTGCTTGTATTATCTTTTAGATTCAAGCCTAATGCTTCTACTTGTGCACCAGGTAATCAAATATAGACTCAATTTCCATTTCAGAAGACTGCCTATTCTGCCTCCCACCTCATATGAAAGCAAAGAGTAAGCCTTTTTTTTAACTTAGTTTAGAAAGGTAAATCTTTCCTCCTACCTTTTGGATATGAACTCACACAGCTGCAGTTCGGTAGAGTTTCTCTCAAGTCAAGACCTGTAAAGTGGCAGTGACTGAAGAGCTGGTGCTGTGGTGTTAGTTTCTAATACTGAGTTAATGGGAAACCAATAATTAACAAGCATTTAGTCCATGTTAACAAAGTGAAGGCAGAGCCTTATCTTTCAAAGTGAATATTTTGACTTTTGAGGTGTCAGCATTCACTACCAAACTTTCTGGTTCATGGCTATAGTATATGACAGCTCTCACAATAGCCATTACAGGCAAAGCTCTTGCCATTATTCAACATCCATATCTCTTCTTGGATGTGAAGTGAAATCAAAGAGCCTATTTATTCTGCTGCTACTCCTGTAAGGCTATCAAAAATAGTTGCAGTTTTGACATCTTCCCACTCAAGGTAGTACTACAGTATGCTGTTGTGTGCCATCACAGAAGTCTCCAAGGGCACAATGAGGGTTGAAACTAATGATAGGGAAGTATGAGCCATGGAATTCAGCTTTAGAGCTGAGATTCACCCAGGATGAGGAGGGTTTCAAAGATATTATTTCCACTCTGTCCCCTGTTTTCTACAAACTGGAAAGTTAAAATTTATGCAAGATAATATCTTCTTTAATGTCCTTTAATTTTTTTATCACTTTTTAATTCATCAATGATTTTCCAAATACCTTGGAACACAGGATATCCCTTTTGGTAAGGGAGGAATATGCCAGCAGCCTAGAAACCAGAGGAATGATGTGTTGCTAGTTCCAGGCCAAATACAGGTAGCTGGGATTGATGGTGTTGAAAGAATGTGTCTAGTGACACAGCAAACCTATCTTACTGTCAAACTTGTAGCTTCAGCCATTTCCACAAGACAGGTTGTTTAAACCAGAAAAAAAAGCCAGTTGACATAATATTGATTTTATTTATTTTTTTTCTGTCAAACTAGCCCCAAGCATTTGAAAATCAGCTTGTTCAGGGTCCCAAAAAGTTGGATGAAAAATATTTTCAGCAGCCTTGTTTTCAGGATTTGAGCCATTAAAGGTACACACCTGAATCTCATTTTTATGTCATTTCACTTCTGTGTCGTGGAAGGAACATAATTCTTTGATCATGACATGTGGAAATTATCTGGTTACTATATGACTTGAGAAGTTGATCTTGAAGGGGAAAATAGCATGATACTGCAGCATAACCAAATGATAGCTGATTTGTTGGGGTTTGGAACTGATAACATAAAACAATAATGAATGTATGAATATTGACCACAGGAGCTCTGAACTCAACCCACCCCTGCCAAGCCTGCAAGAGTCATATGTAGTACTTGCTAATTAGCAGGTAGTGTAATCTGTAGGGTTCTGTGTAGCAGCAGATTGCAATTGCCCACTCCTTCTGTAGTCCTGATATGTTATTATGAATAAATGAATGACTAAATGACAGCATATTTGAGTGTTGTACCTTCTGTCTAGCTGTACTTGGAGTACAAGGAGAAGAAAGTGAAAGAAATAAGAAAAATACTGTTAATTTTGAAACTTCTAATTGGTAAATGCAGAGAAAGGGAAGTGATGGCAAAAACTAATGGATATAGATAGAAAGTTTCATAGTGCTAAGAAAATGCAGAATTTGACTTGTATGCAGATAGCATGGGAATTAGAGAACAACAGGTGTTGACTGGTATTATATTGAGAGCAACAGCTTATTTGGGAAGCAACCAAGCTTCTTGGAGAAAATGGAAATAATTCTATGTCTGGTATGGAAAAAATACTGCAAAAACTGCAGGTGAGCTTTCTCCTTTTAGTGTCTAAATGAAAGTTTTAGGTTTCTTGCTGCAGGGACAGAAAGAAGTTGATCAGACCGTGCTGAATATTTAGGGCACACTAGAACCTTTACAATGTTTTTGCGTACATTTGCTAAGAAGGATGTGTGAGGATTTGGTAGTAAATTTTGACTGTGGCCAACTGTTCCTCTATGTTTGGGAGCTGATACATTGTTCTGTTGCTTTTTCTTAAACTGTCAGTGCAGTGAAAAGACTGGATTGTGCTGGTGGAATATTCTCAAAAGATAAGAAATGTTTAAATTAAAATCTTATTTGACAAAACCTCCTCAAATTTACAAGGTGTTCTATTGCATATGCAATGTTACGAATAATGGATTTTGTTATTTAGAGAAAAAATATTGTTTGAAAGCACTTATTCCTATTCAAGCCACCATTTTTATTTCTTTTTTCTGCTGAGGTCATCCAAGGCTTTTCTGCCTTGAAGAGATTAAAGTTAAATTGACAACCTTTAGGGGGTAAAAACCTAAAGTAGTTTTGTTTTGAAAAGTTTCCACTTTTAAATTCTTGAGATTTACCAAGATAAATCCTACTGAAAACAATGGAACTTAATATTGATACTTAAATTACATTCTTAATTGCTTTGGTGATTCTTGTTAAAAGTCTGCCTTTAACAATTTCAAAACAGTAAAACATGGAATTATTTTCTGCACATGTATATATAGGTCTCTGTAGGCCTCTGTGTAAAAATAAAACCTCTTCACAGTCTCAATTTCCATGTACTTAATTCCTTCATCAGAGGAAACAAGGAGGATTAGAAAGGAATTCAGCAGACAGCAAATGGCAATGAAAAAAAAAAAAAAAAAAAGAGGACAGAATTATATTAGAAGTTTAAGTAATTTACATTAGCTGAACAATTTAGATGTAGCAAAAACTTTCAGACCTTAGTTCCTTGGGGGGACACTCTTCAGGAATACACACAAAGAAACATGAGAATAACTGTGGTCTGGCCCTTGCATCCCAAAGTCCCTATGTGTAGGAATTCTCAGGGTTTTGTCTCTCCTGCTGTTTTTTATGCTTATGTATTTGTATGAATATTTTTTTTTTCAGCACAGACAGACCAAAGAAACAGATATATTTGCTGTGAATCTGAACAGTTAACAACAGAAACTGCCTCAATTTTTGATGACTAATCTTCCTCCAAAATTAGCAGGTGTATGTTCAGCAGACAAGATTAAAAAAAAAAAAAAAAAAAAAAAAAAAAAGAAAATCACCTTTGTCTGTTCTAGGGCTCCTTTGCACAGCAAATTGCACAAAGTTGAAACATTTTTTTATTTTTTTTTTTTTTTACAGCCAGAATAGGTTTTAGAGCATGAGGGAATTTAGCCTTGAGGTTGCTGGTCTCTCTTTGTTTGCTCATAGGTTCAACAGTTTCCATGAACTCTCCTCACCTCTTGACCTTGCCTACTCCAGATGTAGGTTTCTGGTGAACATGGTCCACTAGAAGTAGTTCCTTAATAATAGGCGTGGCAATAGGTTTACAGCTGTTTCTGGACATTATGCAGGACAGAGAACTTAATATCACATTACTGTGACTCATCCTTCTGCATCAAACCTAAGCTGCTTCTGTCCTATTTCTAAATTAAGAACTTTGAAAGTAGAGGGTTTTTTTATCCATCTTTGAACAGGATTTGTTCTTTGGGTTCTGATGCATAACTTGTCTCTCATTTATTACTATAACTAATGGTAAATAATTAATACAATAGCATAACATACCTGTGAGACAGCAGTTGGTTCTTAGTTTTTGGCACTTAGGGAGGAAATACAAACATATTCATATGTTCCCCCCAATGTTATGTGTTTTAGCTCCCAAAAGGTAAAGAACAATTGCAGATGAACCAAAGACAACCAGACAGTATCAAGTGGGGGAAGAGAATATAACGGCTTCTTTGCCTACATATTAAGATCCTCAGTCATTTATAGACTCTCTGTTAATAGGTACTTGAGAAGAAATATTGTCAGTGCTAGTTTATGAATGAGATAAAATACACATTTTGCTGGTCAGAATATAATCAGCTGCAAGGACAAGAACACAGGATTTGGGATGAATGCCTAGCCACAAAATAATTTCTCCTAATTCATGTAAGTCTGGAAGATCTGATCTCTTTTATGCCATTTCTTTCTGGTAGGAAATCGCAAACTGCATCCCATCCATGCAAGTTTGAACCCTTCACTTTTCTTGCTAAAAAAAAGAAAATCTTTTCACCACCAGCAAAAAAAACAAAAACAAAACCAACAAAACTGCCTGGGAGAAGAGTAGCATGAGGCCATTGCAGAGGGATAGAGGGAGCTTCAGTCAGTCCAGAGTAGCAGCAAAGTTCACAAAGCATCTGCTGCTCCAGACCCCTGTGTTTCTAACACCAGCATGCACTGCAATATTCCTTTTTTTACCTTGAAATTAAGTTTCTCCCACACATTTTGAAATATGTCTGGTATTTCGAACCTTAGAGCTGAGAGCTGTCTTCCAGGTCATGTCCCTAGTTAAAGTGTTTCACCATTCTCTTTTTATAATACCTCTACCAGCAGAACTCTTCCATATGTTCCAGAATGCCAAACCTTTCCTTTTGTTAACGTTTCAAGTGTGTTACTGACATTTACAAGCTCTCACAGGAGCATTCAGTCAATTACCACCAGAGACTCTCATTGTTCCAAGGAGACTGACCTTTCCCCTTGGGCATCAATTAAAATCTATTACTTTTATTCCCATGGTGCTTGCTGTAATTGGAACTCTGGCTCTTTGCCAGGTAGAACTTGTTGAGTCTTCATCTCCTTTTCTTCATTACTGAAACTTTTCTAAAGATAGCAAGAGTGAAAATTCCAAAATATATGTAGATACTTTGAGAAAAACAACTTTATTTCAATGAATCTTTAAAATTAATTTCTTTCACATGTCATCAGGAGTGCCAGGAAAAAAAAAAAAAACAGGAAAATCTGCTTCTTTTTGTTTTTCTTCCTTCAACCAAAGTGCTCCAATTATTTTACAGCAGAGATTTGCCAGCAGCTGAAAAACAAACATGCTGTGGACTTTGCTAGTACTTAGCTACAGTGCTCTTAAAGTTGAGGCAGGAAAAGTGGAGAGCTGTGTACCTGTCAAGCATCCTGAGCCTCAAGTCCTGTCCTTTCTTGTATTAAAAACCAATAGGGGAAAATAAACGACTGTACATACTGCATGACTAGTAGCAAAGCTGCATGTTGTGGTTGAAATTCTTACTGTAAAATTATATTTCTGTGCTTATTAAGTCTTCCCACCACTTTTGTTTCCTCTTTCAGTTGGAATTTGTGAAGGTAGAAGTGACTTCTGATCATGTATGAAAGGTTTTCCCTCTATTGAACACATCCATCTAGAAAGCTAGATGGACATCTCTCAGGACATCTCTTTTTTTGGTGAAAAAAAATCAAGATTTTGAAAAATGTTTTCAGGTGTTTGCTTTTTGTCATCTTTACTAGTTTGAGATCTTTGAGGTTGCCTGAAAACTTTGTGTGTTCAACCTATTGCTAAACCTGCAACACTTCTTAAGGAAATATTTGTTGTCTTGATATCTGTAACAGAAGGTAATTCAGTTTTAAGACCACTATAGTAAACAGGCTTACAGTATAGAAGGTCGAGTATAAAACTGACATTGGTGAGTTGGCCAGAGGTTTTATTATGATGACAAAGAATTCTGGAAGGTCTAATGTCTATCAGTTTGCACAAGTCTAATGACATTGTCTAGAAAATAACCACATTGTGTATCAGCCAGTATAATACCTGCTGGTGGCTCCTTGTCTGGTAACTATAGAGCAAAGTCTGATTCCTTTTGCTTCTTGATTTTGGTATAAGGCCATCTGTTTTATTGCTTATTCACTTGTTTGCCTCGAGTCTTTAATATTCTAGTACTAATAGTGGACCATAGTTTGATATTTTTGTGCAGGATTATTTCCATACGTTCATGTCCAAGTCAAATAATCATTAAGACCTGCCTTCATTTACCAGCTGGCACCAAATAATTTTACACTTGGTGCCTTAGATGAGTCACGGGTAGTTCTAGAAATATGAATGGGTGAGACCAGGAATTAATTTTGCTGTAAAGCTTTGTGTGGTACCTTGAATAACTAGAATTATGCATAATGTTTTTCCTGGGTCTGTACTCTTGCTTTAGTGGAATTTGATGAAATACCCAATTTCTTTCTGCAGAGTGTCTTGAGATTGTCCTTTTTCCCTCCTACACTGGATGGGACTTAAATGAACCAAACATGTGAACAGCCACTGAGCATCTTCACTGTTAAGTAGGACTGTTGAGAGGGATAAAACTTTCTTCTCTAGTCCAAGGAGTTCCTTGGGCATTTTGGTTTTACATCTACATTTTATCTTAAGTTTTCCAAGTTTGTGCTGATTCAGAGAACCACTTTTCCACCATCTTGTCTAGAACAAGGAAATAGTAAGACAGTGCTTTATAATATTCTGGACTTTTAATGTTCTTTCTGTTCACTTGTTTGCTTTGTCGAGTTCCAGAAGATTGTTTTAAATGTGAATCAGGCTGAAGATTGATTTTTATGTCTCATAAACCTGGAGAAATAAAACTTTCTGAACTGGGGCAGAATTAACTACAGGAACAGATTTGTCAAGCCCTGCTAGATATTGTTCCATATATTATGGGGAAAATAAAAATAGAAAAAAAAAAAAAAGAAGCAAAAAGTATTTTATAGAAGGGCTTGACATTTCCCTAGGATGAACTAAATCCCTAGTGCCTTTTTTTTTCTTCTTCCCTGTCCATCTTAACAGGTACGTAAAATATAATAACTTAGCAGGCAGCCCTCCAGGGATGAATGCAAACTTTCTATGATTTGAAGCCAGCAGGAAGCAACTATGTTTGCAGGATAAAGAGGCAGTTTATAATCTGTGCTCTTATGTGCTTTAGTATTACAAATCCAAAGCAACACCAAATAATCATTAAGTCTTTTTATACTGACGATAAAAGCAACCTTGATTCAGGAGGTTTAGACTAGATATTAGGAAGAATTTATTTACTGTAAGAGTAGTCAGGCACTGGAACGGGCTGCCCAGGGAGGTGGTGGAGTCACCACTCTGGAGGTATTAAAAAGTCGTGTTAGATATGGCACTTCACAGCATGCTCTAGTGGGCATGGTGGGTGGTGTTGTGCTGTTGTTTGGTAGTGTTGTGTGTGTTTGTTTGTTTACTAGGTGAACAGTTGGACTTGGTGATCCTGGAGGTCTTTTCTAAGCATCATGATTTTGTGATTATAGCAAACATACAGAGGAACACAAGTATTGAGACTTTCCTCACTTCCCTGAGAAAGGTAACAGGTAGAACTGATCTTAGCCTTTTTGCTTGCTAAATGTTTCCTTCATAGCTGAAGAAAACTATTGAAGATGATGGTGGAAGAGGAAAAAAAAAAAAAGGTCCAAGAACCTCTTTCTAATGAACAATTATAGAACAAAATATTTAATAGGATTTATGGAGTTGAATCGCACCTGACCTGAGGTTATTGGTGTCTAAAGAATGTTTGACTCTGTTCTGAAGCTTGTAATTACATTTTTGTTACATAAATTGTCTTCGCCTTCTGTAAGACTTTCTAGCTAGTTTAGTCTGACTTTTGGGTTTTTGCTTAAATTCCACGTAATTTTCTCTGACTCTAAGCTACTGCTCTGAAAGGTGTGAAGAACCAGTGGGTAACAGTTGTCTGGAAACAACTGTCTCACTCCCGCCCTGTCTTCACTCTGCAAGCTCTGACGGGAGGCTGCATTAGGAGGGAAGCAGCAGATACTGGAGATTAGGGCTTGGCACCTGGATTCATTCCGTACTAAGAAGATATTTCCTTTAAAGCATTTAAAAATGCCTTAAGAGTGTATGTGACGTTGTCCTGATTTTGCAGGCAATGAGTTTGGCTGGTTTTTTTGTACCTCTTGGACAATAGATGCAGTATGTTCTGTAGTGTAGCCTCATGGAGCTAAATCAGGAAAGTCAGATTGAAGGTTTAGATTATTTCTTTAGCTCCCTGAAGACACTGTAGATCTATAGTTATACCTTGCCTAGGGCATCTCCATCGCAGAACCACCTGCAGACTGATGAGGAGGATTACAACATGACTAAAGCTTAGGCTTGGAGTATGTCTCTCTTGTAGCTGACACCTACAAGCTGACACAGCCCAAGGGAGCTTTCAGCTGATTCAGCCACCCTGCAAAGCTGCATGGTGTTCAATATGGGTTTACAACAGCCTGTCAGGAAGTTCAGTGCTTTCCTTCTGTAGTTAAAACCTGTACCACTGCATCTCAACTGATGTCATTATTCGAGTGATCTCTCACCAATATGAGTGAATATTCATATCTGTAGGAGTCTTACCTCCCTAAAGCAGTGGGGAGGTGACATTAAGAAGTGTAAGAATTTTTAATAATCTGGGTTTACTTCTTCACCTGCTTCCCAACTTGCTGCATAACTTTGAAAAAGCTGTATTGATGCTTTGCACCTGACAGTACTAGCTCTTGACCTTTGTTAAATAGAAATGTATTTCAGTGAGAAATGCTCAGTGTTTCGTGGGGTGAGGTGCTGTGTAAGTGCAATTTCTATTAATAGTAAATTCATGTGCATAATAAAAATAAATTTGCTCCCACTTTAAAGAATGTTATATTATTCAGTATATCTAAATTACAGCCATAATAAAACTGCATGTATAGGTTGTGTTTGGAATTACATGAATAGGTGCTACATTATACTGTATACTCTCATATATGATTGCTTTGTGAGAGATATACAGTTTGTACCACTTAATAGGAAAAATATGTCTTTCAGTAAAAAGACATTTCCTAGGCTAGATGCACTAATATTTTATTAAAATGTGAATAAGCAAAGTAGACTCATCAGAAGGGTAATGAGAAAACATCATTTTTTCTCGGTGGAAGATGGTTTATAAAAAAATCCAGAACAACAACTCAATCCCCTGAACAGCATCTCTCTAGGTTATCTGCTTTTGAATTCCAAGCAACAGAAGGGAAGGGCAGTTTTCTCTTTAAAATGCAACACCTCAGAAAAAAACCAAATGTCTCATCCTTTTGCAAAATCCATCCCTAAATGTCATAAAATATTACTCGGTTAGCTGTCAAGTCAGTCACACTGAGGGCTGCTGTAGTCAGCTTGAATTTAGTCTAAAGTTAAATTAGCCCAAGTGTTTCTTCTTTCTGGATCAGACTTTGATCCCATGTAGGCTCTTTTCCAGGGTATCTCCAGAGACGTGATCATGGTGGTGATGATCAGAGACAACATTAATTGTGCTGAATACATAATGAGAAGGTGATTTCAGAGGCACAGGGGGTCAGACAGGTACCCAGCTCTTAGCAAGTGCCTTCAGTGAATGCTTTTAATATGCAAGTCTCTTTTCTAATGTGTTTTAATCCAGATAAAATATTCCACTTGCTGATTTGTGTAAAGCATCACTGAACTGCTGACTGAACATCTGGAAGAGCCCTCTTCCCCCTTCAGTCTGTGAATATTTGTGATTATCTTAGTCACTATAGGTGGATGTGGTATTTTTGTCTATTTTTGGTGCTTTGGCAACCCAGATGAGCAACGAACCTCTCTGAACTAGGTTGTCAGTCTTATGCATAACTGCACAGGAGCACGTCTTGCTTCCTCTCTGGACTGTACTTCTTGTAAATCAGCCTGGTAACTGTGCAAATGTGTTGCTCAGATTTTAATTGTGATTATAGCTGGAGTAATTTGAAAAATATAAATTAGATTATTGTGTTAAAAAAGATCCTTTTACCCTGCTTAAACTAGAGTTACTGATTTAGTAAAACTTCTAAGATCTTGGGTGAAAATTATGATGAGACCCATTATAAATTAAAAATAACGGTGTACAGAGAACACTAAGCGAATTGGAATGAAAAAAGAATATAACCAACCCTGTCTTGGAAATAATTTACAAGCTTTCAAATGCAAATATATCTAAGTTTTTTTGTAAATCATTGATCCGATTTTTAATTGCTATTCTACTGTTTGAAAATCAGGCACATAGGCTCTCATTTGGTTGACATTCATTTTACTAGGCTTAGATCTTGATCTGAAATCTGCTGAAGTCAATAAAAAGACTCACTTTGAATGCAAAATTAAATTATTCTTATTAGCATGTCAGTAGAGCTTCCTCTTACAGTATCCCACCATTGCAGTGATATCATCCCGTGCGTGTACCAAAGATTATTTTTTTTATCGCATGAAATATCATTATTTGGATGAGAGGTTAATCTACTGTTATAAAGTATCCCAGGATTTTTTCAATAAACAGTAAAGCAGAAAAATAATTATTAATTCTATTTTTTTTTCTCCCAAATTAAAGAGGTTTTAAATTCTACCTTAGGGATCTAATGGTTTCATTTTAGAGGACAGATGGCATGAAACTTGTCTTAGTCAAGTGAGCTGTGATGGTTTTTTAAGTGTCATGCATCAAGGCATTTTCTTTTGATTTGTTTCTTATTCTGTAATAGTGAAGAATGCTTGTGGTCCTGGAATCCTCTGCAGAAGTGATGCTGGAACATCAACAGCCCTAACACCTACCTTTTTCCAAAAGGCATGCCAAGGGGCTGGATTGGTGGATGTGAGCTAGCTTAGATAGATGGCAGAAGTTGCCTGCCAGTTTGCTAAACAGGAATGTTTAAGATTTAGGCTTTTGTAGACTTGCTAAGAGAACTTGAGCAGTAGCACTTCCTTAGTAAAGGTCTTGCGACTTCTAGACCTCTGGGTCAGCAAGTGGCCTTGTGATTTTGCCAATACTCTTGATGCATGAGTGTAGAAGCTCCAAGGATGCCTGCTTTTTGTTACCATTTTCATCCTTTCTGTCCCTTGGGCCCTAATCAAGTTGTTCCCAGACTGACCATTGATAAACTGTCATTTGACAGTAGATCTTCTGTTGCTCTGTGATGTGCTGAATTTCACCTTCTGGGAAGGTCTGAAATCCACATAGCCACTGATTTTAGTAATAGAAAATGCCAGTTAAAACAGCTGCTGACAATGCCCAGTGTATTCTAGAGAGAGATGTCAGAAAAGCATGACACTGAAGGAATACACATGAATACATACATGCATGCAATTGCACATATACAGATACATATATATGTACCAAAGGAGAAGGGGTGAACTTCTGTGTTCTAGTTACCAACTATCCCAGTCCTTTGAGTGGTATATTAAATTTTCATCCTGCAGATGTTACAGAGGAGAGGGAAGCTGGGATGGTTTTGCAGCTGTGAGTTTGGTAATGGCTCCCAGTCATTGCAACACAGAACTGATATACTTTGCAAGAGCATGGCCATAGTTTTAGGGAAGTCTCCTCTTCATAATTTCGACCTAGTCAGGGTTTAGACTGCCCACTGGACTGTGGAACAGTATAACACCATTTCTGACTGCATGCCATGGAATTTCTTGCAGTTGAATTGCTTGTTAATGTTCAGGCACCACAGGTCTATTTGGTGATATTCTAGCCTGCAGATGAAGAAACTCAAAGTATTATCCCACTTGCTACCATTTTACTTTGGCCTTGACTTAATTTGAGCTTTCTATGAAGTCACTGAAGTCAGGATTTATGAAAGTCTATAGGTGTCTTGCTCCCCTGGGTTCACAAGATTTAAACAAGAGCTGGATTCCATCTTTCCTTTACAGTCTGTGCCAAAGTCTGATGCCAGTCTAGATTTCTGACAAGGGGGAGAACACAAATGGAAATTGCTCTGAAGGTCTTATAATTTCTTTTCACTTCACAGGGTTTGGGAACTGTAGGTTTTCTCATCAGAGAGTTGTGTAGCTAGATATTAATAGATAGCAGCTACTTTGGTGCTGCGGTAATGAACAGGTATCTTCATATAGATACATGCAGCTGTATTCTTTACTATCGATTTAGTAGTGGTTTGCCTGCCTTCACCCACACTGAGGTATGCACTTAACCCTGCTCCCTTCTGGCTTCACTTTTGTTGCTGAGGAGTGAGACACATGCCTGCTGTTCTGAACTGGGAAAACTCAGTGTCTGCCTTGCTGATATCTGAATAAGTCACTGCAAGTGCCAGTCCATGGGGACACTGGGTCCTTTTCTGTGAATCAGGATTTATTTGCTTTTGAAGTATTAATAGTAGAGAGGAGATGTCTTCCTCAGCTGCTTTAAGGAAGTCATTTTTTCTTTTAATATGTTGCTGTGGATTAAGAGTACTGCTGAAGGGTGGAATGGCAACCTCCTCTTTGTTCCACTTGGCTGGCTCTGTAGGTGGTGGTCATTAGAAAGGAGAAACAGCTCCATCCATCCAGCTGTAGGGAGCCATAAAGTTGGTTTATATCAGGCCAGGTTTTCTATTCAGGTTGTTTCAAAACCTGGCCAGTTCTTTCAGCATTCTTTGTTTCTATCATGCTACCTTTCCTAGCTGGCTATAGGTCTCTTATCCAGGCTTTCAACATCTCATGTCTCAATTATTGCAATGTCCTTTCTCCTGCCCCTGTCAAATGTGGAATGACTATCTCTGATTAATTCAGAATGCAGCTGCAGAAACGAGACACCTGGCTTTCTGCCTCAGCCATATGACACATATTTTTGAAATGCTACCCTGTTTATTGGACTAAAATAAGGGCTGCTGGCCTTCACTTTCCAGATCTCACTACCTTTGCCATACCTCACTGCATATTAGTAGGTTAACTGCAGCCTCTGATTTACTTGTGGTATTTCTGCTTGCAACCTTTTTGATTAAGTGCCTTTATGTGGTTTCTAAGTGTGGCCTTCCTGCATGGGAGATGCTTTCTAGGGGATATCCACTACCCCATGCTAATACTCTCCTGAAACAAAAGAGGGATTCATGGTTTGTTGTGTTTTTTGATTATTTTTTTTTTTTTCTCTTTTGTCATTCATACAAAACCTTGATCATAGTTGGATTTGGGCTTGCTTTTGGCTGCCTTTACTTTGTATCTTTTGGGTGTTGTACTTTGTAGTTCTCTGTGGCAAAGATGACTTCATATTTGCATGTTAGAACAACAGAGCAACAGACTTCTGGACTATGACTGAGCTGCTGAAATGCCGAGTTAACACAAGTAATAATTAATGAAGTAGCAGGGAAGAGCTATATGAAGTAATGCACCAGACAGGGAGCAGACAGTCATCTGTCTGCTGGAACAAAAATGAGAGGAGAAAAATACAGTGAAAGTGAAGGTACTTAAGGAAGAAAGAAATGAAAGATGGAGGTGGGGGAGGGATTGAGAGGATTAACACGAGGGGATTTTCAAAACCACAGGTAGGGAGATCTTATGAACCAAGTTGTTGTTTTGTTGTGGTTGGATTTTTTTTTTGTTTGATGGGTGCACAATGCATCAAATAATTTGCATAACATTCCCAGGCCCTCCAGCTTAATCCTTACAGTTCTGAAAGGTTCTTTATTTGAGGGGGATTAAATTCTCTAAAGAATTTAAGTTCAGGTCTACAAGGAGTGTAGCACCATTTCTTTTCTTCTTTTGACTGTTATGAGAATTATACACCTAATTAGGACTTAAATATTTTAGCCTTCTGTGGAGTTAGGACTTTGTTCGTTTCTTATTGTATTTATGGAAGGTTCATATTTCATTTGTCTGAAATAAGAGGTGGATGAAACATAATTTAGGGTCAAAAAACTTGATTGTTTCCTTCTGGGACTGAGTTCTGGGGATAATTTTGTTATTTATTTTTATTAAAATGCTGAAATTTGCAAAATAAAGTCATGTTTTGGGACACATTTTTTTAAACAATTCATTTTTAAAGGCTTAAGCTAAAACATTTAAGCTTTCCTTGTGTTTTTTCCTCTGAAAATATTTCACGTGAAGTTAGTTTCTGAGATTGCCAGGATGTGTCACTTCACAGAGGTCTTCCTGAGATCAGATTTTTGAAACACACAAAATATTTGCAGCACAAACATCTCTTTCTGCTTGTTGGAAACCAAAACCATGTGTAAGTCAGAATAGTTAAGAGACCTAGAATTTTCCTTGGGTATCTTGAATAAACTGTGTCCTGCACGTGGCTTTTTGAGAATCTGTCACTTCATCTTTTTTGATTCAGATATGTAGCATTATCCCTGTTTTGTGGGCAGTTTTTATATTAAGCAAGATAGGGAATGAAGCAAATGCCTAGTAAGTGAAGGGGGCTGGCATGGATGAAAACATTCTTGCCATCATATTATTTGATGATTTATTTTTATTTTTTTTTTGTCTACCAGCTGCTATTATTGTCCTTGCATGTATACCTGTGTTTATCTGTGGGTGCAGACATGGCTCTGTTCTGAAGGGATTATGACACAGTATTGCTCTTGTTTTAGAAGTATTGTGCACTCTCAGCTTCTTATCTCCTTGTAAAACCGTGTTGGTTTCATCCACATCCAACTATTCTTAGAGGTGAAAGGCCAGAAAAGCAAACAAAAAAACTCCCTTGCAATTCCCACAGGTGTTCTTAAAACCAACTCAAGTGAAAACCCAATGAAATGCTATTTGCTAAATCAAAGCAGCTCTAAATTCTGTCAGAGAACTGATTATTACAGTGTCTTTCAAATCCTATCTGTGCAATCCTTGCTCTACTCTTGATTCTCTGCTAATCCGATATCTGCACTTCCTACTTCCACTCTATGGATATAGGCAATACATTCTGTTTACTTCTTTGTTAATATGTCTGGACATGGGTTACCAAAACCATCCAGGTGTTTAGCATTTGTCTGAGGATACAGATAAAACCAGAAGAAGTTGTAAAGGAGGGGAAAAAAAAAAATAAAATTGACTTCTAAAATGCAGCTCAATCATTCTAAGATCTATGTACTGCTGGTCTGTCTCATTTTTAGGTAGTGTTGGAAGCATTTCTCAGAGGAATTATATTTAATGCATCTGAATGTTGCTTATACACATAACTATTAAATGTTTCTTCTGTACCTGAATGCTCAAGTGGGAATGTTTGTGTGCTGCAAATAGTGACTGCTTTTGGAGGGGTTCTTTTTATTAATATTGAAAGGTCATGTATTTTTCCCTTTATAAAAAGGCAAAAAGAAAGGGAGAAAAAGTTCACATACCCTGAAGCTACTTCTGCTTACTTAGAAAGTTAGAACTTCTTATATGATTAGATGTGGACCCATCTGTGAAACATTTCCTTCTTAAAATGATATGTTTTCATAGGAATGTTTATATTTGTATTTGCACATTCACATTCTACTAAATATAGGAATATCTATTATTTGAAATAGATTAACATTTTATTTTAGCTGCTTGTTCTTTTTGGCTTTTTCCTTTGTATGAAAAAGGATTATTTTAAAAATTGATGTCAGTTTGGCTTCCTCAGAGCAATGTTTTCAGAAACTAAAACTCATAAAGCATACTCTGGAAAGAGAGATGGGGAGCCAAATCATCTGCTACCTGACTTCTAATATGTGATTACAGGTACTATGAAATTAATTTTCACAATGCCTGTAGCCTGAGCGTCTTCCTTACATGCTGACTTCTTTACACTGTTTTTATACTTGAGTGACAGTATGGATTTACAATCTAGGGCTTAAAATGATATAAAAATAATTTACCAGGCTAACAGATGAACTACTAATGAATTGATTGGCATCAATATAAATGTATATGCTCTTAACCTTGGCAATGCAAAGTGGCAGAACTTAGTTTAAGTCATAGCAAAATGTGCTTAAACTAGGTCTAATTATCCTGCATGTGTAAAAATCTGTATGTGCATAAGTAAATGTCTCAGGTAACATGCAGTAAATTGTTAAGCTTAGATAAATTGAATGCAAGTCTGAAGATTTACTCTTGACTTGTCCTAGTATAATCAAGATCAAAGTTGGGTGCTGATTCTTTAACAAAAAAACACAATGAAATTTGTGACTAGGTTTTATGAAGTATTGATTTTTAGCATAACTAGTTATCCTTGAGAATGGACCACTAAAATGAGGCTGAGTATAATTTTTTCCTCTCCAGGGTAGCAGAATTTTAAGACCTCATATCTCATGATTTGTAGGGGATGGGTTGGGAACTGAAGCCAGATGAGAAACAGCAAGCAAGAAGCCTAAATATAGTATCAAGAGTGTCTAGCAGAATTTCTAACAATGTCTCACTTCTGTAATCCTGACTCTTGCATAACATTGTTGTTCTCTATGTTGTCATGTCTCATTGTGGAAATAATTTAAGCTCTCTGGGACAAGGACTTCACATTTTATTTGTATTTAAGTGCCTCTGGGGCTGTATAAATAGTGCTGTGATTGGAAAGCAGAGAAAATTACATATTTCCAAAGATACAAAATTTTTTACTTCTAGGCTGGATTCCCTTTGATTACTCCTTCAATTAGCTCTGCTTTTTTGGCACTTTTCTAGAGTTTAATGTCTGAGGCTTGATATTGAGGACTCTCATCTTTGGTGTATAGTCTAAGAGTTTTAGAGTGGACAGGATATGAGGCTAGATTGAAAACCGCCTAATTCTGATCTGAAGAAGAGCTAATTCTTCTAGGTATAAAATAGAATTCGAGGACATCAATCAGTATTGATGCCACCTGACAAAACAATTTGCTTCCAAAGAAAACCTTTGTCTGATATGAATCAAACTAGCTGTTAACCTTTGAAGTAAGAGACAAAAAAGACTTAGAATGCATGTTTACCTTCTATAGGTTCATAAAGAAGATTGCAAAGCTATGAGGTTGTCATTCTTGACTCCCTCTTGCAATCCTGACCATAGATTCATCAGGAGAATGGTTCACCAATCAAAAGAAAAGTGAAATTCCACTGCAGCTTAAGCCAGTTTGTGTCAAGGTTGCTGCAGGTCCTCTGTGTCCCCTGTCACAACTTACTCAGTAGTGATGTTTTCCACTTCCCTTGCATTGGGCTTGGCTGCGTCTGCATTGAGCTGGTTCACGTTGATAAAGCAGCAGGCAGGTTGAGTAGCATGAGGAGGGGCAAGAAAATGTGCAGCCATAAGCAGGGGAGACAGGAGGATGCTAATACGTGCGATTTGTGTCAGACTATATTGCTGTGGCATTATGTTTTCTGAGGCAATATGCATATATATGTGTGTATATATATAAATAATATATATATATATAAGCTGTTTCTCTCTGCTAGTCCAGAGAATCCAGAGCTGTGTATATGAGATATGTGATGTGAAGCAATGTAACTACCCTTCTCCCATCATCTTCCATCAGAAACAAGTGATAAAGCCAAAATAAGCTTGGGATTCAAGTTTCTTTATTCTTCTTTCATGTATATTTTTTCTTGTTGGTTGATGTCACTGCTGTGAGGAGTCTTGAGAATAAAAAAAAAACAATATAGACCGGACAAATTTTAGACAAAGAACAGATGCATATGGAAGCTGGCCCTGTTCTCATGCTTGGATTTGCTCTAGCTCCTCTCAGGGCCTTAGTATAAGGTTGCAATTGTTGAGTTTTCTGGAGTTTTGCAGTTTTACTCACTATTTGAATTGTCCCAGTGACTTTATTATGCAGGAGGACATGGACAAGATAGATGTGAGTAAAACAAAAGGGGGAAAGCTGTGCCAAATCAGCACCTGACTCAAATAAGAATTTAATCATCTGACATATTTCACTTGTCAGATTAAAAAATATGCACTTAGCTTGAATACATGCTTACAAAAAAACCCCACCAAAACAACAACAACAACAAAAACAAACAAAAAACCAACAAACCCCACAAACCAACAACAAATGTGTCAGTAGGTTAACAAAGCTGGAAAGTTACAAGGTTTACATTTTTCTGTGCAAGTGCTCAGGAACTAGGGAAAAAATCCACATGCTCGTAACAGTAGAGAAAATGCTTATAACTTAAATAATGGTTTGAGAGAATGTAAATAATCAGCAAACTTCCTAAAGAGTTGTTTAGTTCACTAAGTAGACTTTGTTTTTAACCGTTTTTAAAATTCATTTTAATGAGAGCTAAAAGCTGGCTGATGTTTTAGAACTAACCAAGTGCTGATATAAAAGCTATCTCATCCATGGCCCATGCAAATGTTAAACATTCACTGGATTTTAAATCTGGTGAATCTTCTACTGTAGCTATGGAGCAGCCTAATGTTCCTGTCAGAACAGATTTGCAAATGACCCATAAACCTAAGAAAAAACTAAAGCTGAAAGGATGCTCTGGGCAATACTGTCCTCTTTAGTGTCTTTTTGTCTGAATCTAAGTAATTGACAAAGTTTTCTGGATGCAACTTCTATTCAAGCTTAATAAAAAGAAGAGGATATGTGGAGGAGTGAACATTGGCTTATTAAGAAAAACAGTTAATTGTTATCATATAATAACGAGACTTTATTGGCTTCTGTGATATTTGGTCCAGGCTGTGGAGAGAGTATATTTTTCAGAATCTCTCTAAAGGACTGGGGTGTCCAGATGACAAAGAATAGGACATACTATTCATTGTGCCTTGGCTATACAGAATAAGCCAGCCAGCTATAGGATGACAAATGTTATTATTGATAGAATTTTACATTTATTGCTCAGTGATCTTAGGAAACTTCCTCTGTTTATGCTGGCTAAAAACTATGTGCATGTTTCAAATTAATAGCCTGTTTGCAGTTATACTTAAGGCACTCAAACAGAGGTGAGGAGATAGCCCATTTGTTGTTTTGTGTGTTCTATGAATTCAAGCCTCTGGAGAGATTTCTTTTGACTCCAGGGAGCTTTGGATCAAACATGAGAGAAGGTGCAGGATTCTTTGGCAGTTTATTGCAAAGCTGTTCAGAAAAGCTCTGTGCAAGTCAGTTTGACAGCACTATCTAGCAATGACAGTGTGTGAAAAGAAACAGTAAACAACCCTGTTACTCAGGAAACTTTGAAACTTAACAAAAAGACAAAGTATATCAAGGAAATTAAATATTCTTTAAAAAATATAGCTAGGGAGCTGGTCACCTCAAGGAACTATTTCATCTCCAGCTTCTATTAATGTGTTATCTCTACCTCAGATTTTTTCTCAGACTAGTAAATTCAGCTGGAAGAATTTTTACTTTATTTTTAAAAGGAGAGAACCACTGTATTCGAAGCTATTCGGAGATTGGAATTGAAATGACACAAAGTTAATTATTTGTCAACAACTACTTACTCTTTGCTGACAGTATGTCTATACGTTGATTTACCCCAAATAAGATAAATATGTGATAGGAAAGATAGTCTTCTATTAAAGATAGTGCACTCAAGCATTTGAGGTTTGGCACAGGCTTTCTTAAGTCTTTTAATGGATATGCTGTTTAATTGCTTTGTGTCTTAAGTTTCCACGATTAAAACTGAAGGTGAGAACACTTGCTATACTTATGATATTCAAAGGATGACAAAATGAATGCATGTAAGGTAATTACATTTTCTGAAGATCACTGGCCCCATAGAAATCAAAGGTAGATAAATGTAATTATCATTGAGATTGATGTAAATTTGATGCCAATTATTTCTAAAGTAAACATAATTTAAACTTCACAAGTTATTTATTGAAATGTTAATAGTTTCTCTGCTTTTAAATGTTAGCAATTGGGCATGTTATTTTCTAATGGAATTTGGGGAAATGGGGGAGAAGACATCTGACACTTTCTTGATGGATCAGGTACAATAGAATAGTATCAGGAGAGCTCATTAAGGAAATACTTTTCAAATAATTTATGCAATAAAAAAAACTTGGCCAAATCTGCTGTTTATCACGTTCCTAGCTTCAATTCAGTGAATTCTGTTTTTCAGTGTGATAGTTCAATTATTGAGGGTGGCAAATATCTTGTTTGGGAATCAAGAAGATAAAGCAATTATGTGAAAAAGAATGTCTTCACCAGATTCAATAATTATTACAAAATCACACCGCTTGTAATCCTGAGCACGATTTGATGACCCACTGTAGTCAGGAAGAACATCTTTTTAGTTACTGATGTGACAATATAAATATATCATAACTTAGTTTTCAGGAACCTGAATGTTCAGTGTATGGTTGTGGTTCTTTTAGGCAGTTCTTTTGTTCCTCTGGGTCATAATGTAACCTCAAGAGGTTTCTCCTCCTAGTAGACAAAGGAAAGCAGAAAACTCAGCATTGACTCTGTCTGTGTGCTTTATTTTTATTTGTAACCATAGTTAGTATTCCTTTGGCTGGATTAGTGCATCATCTAGAGAAGGATACATTTATTTATTTTTTAAATGCTCCATTTATCTGTAACCGTTTGATTTAATAACATTTTTATGAGCAGGAGTTGTGGTTAGAGTTGGTTGCCAAGACCACTAACAGTCTTTACTTTTTTGCCTCTGTCTTCAAATGTTTCTACTGATGAATGTCTCTGTGAACAAATTAATGCCTCTTGCATTGGGTTCTGATTTCTAGCATGTTAACTACTGCACAGTATATATCTATATACTCACACTTACAGTACGGTAAATTTGATAGTTTTTACTACCCATATATGTAGGCGACTAATGTACAATAAAGGACAGTTATCTTTCCTTTTGGGAACTGGCTTATACAGCCATAGGTTTTACTTCTTTTCTAGCCTTCTTAGTACATGTAATTTTTTCATTCACCCCCCCCCCCACACACATGGAGTGATATTAAACTGGTGTGTTTCATTAGTGTGACCATTCTGTTATGAGGATCTTGGAACCTGCAGTGCATGAACAAAATGTAACCAACACTTTTATGTTTTGACATGATGATAGCAAATGATCCAGTGATTTTCCAATGTTTGTCTTCACCTCTGTTCTCCCTGTATTTCACACCAACTGTATCTGTTTTGAGAGGCTTTCAACTGCATGTAATTCTGGTAGCTTTGTCTTAACTGAGTCTAAGTCACTTGAAAATGCAACCCTCTCTGGCCTGCGACTTACCTAAGCCCTCCACAGGGTAAAGTTACTAGACCTATTTCCTATTTCCTCATCTCTCCACTTTTCACAGTGCTTGCATGTGATGGAAATGTGATGCAATGTGGATGGAAAATGTTCTTTCCATCACTGACTTATCAGATCTTGTTTATTTTATTTATAGAATGTACTACCATCTGAAAAGCTATGTTTGGGGCACTTTTTAAACTTGTGCACAGAAGATGCAAGTAAATTCTTATGAAGAAATCAGTTGCCCTTGTTATGCTATTGCCCATATGACAGCAAGAATAATATTCCCAGTGGCCAGAATAGCCTATTAATAAATTAATTAACTAATTTTGCTTATGAGTCGCACATGGTCAGAGAAAGGTTAAGAAAAGGCTACCCTACATGTTGAAGTCAAATGTAGAGCTACTGCTGGGAACATCCAAACAACTAATCTTGTCTGCATCACTGAGCAACTGACAGACCTGGACATTATTAAGTATCTGTATCTGGAGTATATTCTCCAGGAAGTAGTGTACAAAAATGCTGATAATACATGATCCTATTTTGAGGCTGAGTAGTAAAAAATGATAGCTTTACTCTCACCTAGTACCCATTAAGCAGTATAGGAATAACAAATGATGGTAGGCAGCTCAGTAGTTGTATGGCATAGTAGCTGTGATCCTCTGTTTTAATGTAGGAGTTGGAAAAAGTAGAGACAACTGAAGAAATGCATATTGGATATTGAGCAGCAGTGGCAATAACAAGAAATGGGCAACACTGATGTTTGCTGTGGCTGATGATATACTCATTCCTAACTTATTTTCCCTATCACCAGAAGCAGCCCTGTTACAGTCTGAATTGTGTCATTAGAAATACTATTGATCAATTTCTCATTAGCAGTCATTGGCACTTAACGGCCATTGTTGCATGAGTTATCTGCTGCTGAAACTGATCCTGATTATTGGCTTCTGATGACAAAAACGCATCTCCATCTTTGAAGCCAGCTAGTTGATTGAGTTAAATTTGTTCCATACTCTCCAAAGTCAGGAATGAGCTGTCACATGGTTTAACATCCTCAGATGTTTGAAACCATTAAAGCATTACAGGCTAAGTTTCCTTTATCATCTCATGCATAATAGCACTGCTGGAAGCCATTAGTGCCTTCGACTTTCAAACATTAATTGGAGTTTGGTGAACAGGTACCAAAATACCTGATGTGAAGTATGATACAACAGGACAATTCATCCTCTCAAAGAACTTTGCTAAGAGTAGAAGCAGAAAGTGATTTTTGCATTTGACTCCAGAATGGCATTCAGTCACTAAAGCAAAAATATCACAAATTCTAGTGTCCTCTTCAGTCAATTTTAAAACCTCTGCTAAATTTGATTCCTCTCTTTCTTCTATATTGCAAGATTACTTATGTATGGTTTTGGCAGTCAGTTAATAAGTAGGATGGTAATTTAGCAAGATGAGCTGCACATAGGGGAGGGTAGCTTTAAAATATCCACTGTCTTTTATTCCTTTTAAGAAGTCTTGAAATAAGAGTAGGTTTTTATGCCCCTCCTAATATGCTATATTTTAAGTAGAAAGGTAATTTCTAGTATGGCAACATTCATACAGAAAGCCAGCAGTTCTTTGCTCTGGCTTGGTTCTAGTCAAAGAAGGGAAATTAACTAAAATGTCTGTTGTGCAAGAAATCTTTGCAAGCTCCACAGCTGTGTGACTTCTAAAAGCTTTAGTCACACTATTAAATAGCCATGGAGGGCTGTAGATTGAACTTTCTATCAGAATGTCTCTGGAGACACAGACAGGTGACATTCAGTCTTAAAGAGGGCTGTATTTAAAGGTGATAACATTAAAATATTTAACTTGCTGCAGTGCTTCTGCAAAATCAGTGCTGTTAAAAAAAAGGAAGCCTTCTTTTGCTCTCATTGATGAAACTATGCTCTGAGTGATGAAGATGGAAAGGTAAAGCCTCAGTTGATTCATCTTCTAATAATGCCATTAGCTTCTAATCATGCTCTGTTAGTCTGAGTAGGCTTTTGCACCAGCTGAGGTTTCCTTTTAAAAACAGGCTTTCTGTCTGCATTGGACTAACTGATCATGGTGGTATGTGGAGACAAACCAAGAATGCCTATCTCTTGCTTTAGACATTGTAAATGTAGACTAGAGCATGAATTGAAGATGGGGTACTAACAAAATCCCAGCAGATTGTTGTATCATAGTTATTTAGTCACTTTTATTTATAAGCTTTGAGGTAATTACTTGTTTTAGAAGAGGGAAAATTGCACGGAAAGAAAAGAGAAAGACAAGAGGTTCAAAGCACTCTGGAATGGAGAAATAGTAGTATAAGACCATCTTACTTTATATATTATCATCTGTCATGTGGTATGTGCAAGGACAGAAATGAAGCATGGAGCATCATTTCCTCATGAGTATTGTATCCCTC